>NW_024062798.1:1200000-1800000 GCF_006381635.1 Hibiscus syriacus | reverse complement strand
TTAAGATTTGACAGTTTGGGAGAAACTTCACATCTACAAGCATTTTGACAACGTTTGAGATCTTCCAGACAAAAGCTTACATCATTTCTCTAAATTGTGTCAACTTGATTAATTTAGAAATACTTATACTAATAATTTGTTGAGACATTTGAATTTTATCATTCTTATGCTTGCCATAACTTGAATACAATTCTATCTATTCAAGTTCAATTTATTTGAGATTCAATTTATTTTCGAAAATTCAATTTATTCTTCTATGAATTAATAATTTTGAAATAAGTTAAAGATTTCTGAATATCACTTTATGTTATACTTTTAAATACATGGAATACAAGTAAGAAAATCATCACCATCTGAAAGCCATGAACAATAAGGTTGTTATGCTAGATACAACCGACAACAAGGTCGAATTCGACAAATCTACTCATCAATTGCTCCAATCGATCATCATTCAGTTCTTGCACATCTGCTTTCAAAAGTATGCCAAGACAGTAAAAGGCAACTTCTGCATCATTGATCCCATAGAAAAGAGACAGGACATTGATACCACCATGGAATATGTATCTATACAGATTATTGTGTATGGTTTTTAGAGAAACCTAGAAGCATTTCCACCTCATCAGATCCAAGTGGAGTAACTTTATTCCTTCCAACCCATACTAGATTCCATTTTCAGCACTCATCAAGAACATACTTTTGGACATTCGAATGTGATTCATTGTCATAAGCTTCAAGAGCCTTACAGATCCTTTCTATCAATTTGGCACTTCCTGTACATATTTATAAACAATTCAACTTTGTTCTTGGATCCCAGGAAGGCCATCATTTCTTTGTCAATGGAAAAGCATCAGCACATGGAGGAAGCAGAATAAAGAGAAAATCTGTTCTTAATTGGCAGAATTATGAATATAGCCCTTTTCAGTGTAGTAGCATGAAAATGCTTCAAATCTACAAATTCTGGCTTTACATCGAATAAGTATTGTGATATCTCAGTCCAAACATTATTTGGAAGATGAATGTGCTCATAGCATCTTCTGGAAGTGTTCTTTGAGTTATCTGATCTGGTTTGGTATGAAACCACAGAACCAATCATTGGATTTGAAAGATGAATTTGCTCATAGTAGAAATAAGGAGACTCAATAGCATCTTCTGGAAGTGTTCTTTGAGTTATCTGATCTGGTTTGGTAGGAACTACAGAACCAATCATTGGAATTAAAAGATGAATTGCATGATCGTCTTCATTAAGAAGCTTCTTTTCAAGCTTCTTCTGTTTATTCCTTTCCCAAAAATCATAGCCCAAATTTCGCCTTTTCTTGTAATGGGGATCATCGCATAATGGCTTCCCATCTTTTACCGGAAGAAATGTGTCAGTAACCTTAGCCATTTGAGCAGTACATATAAAATTTGTCAATTCTGCAATTGATGAATCTGGACCACATTTCTCCAGGGCTATTGAAGCTTCAACCTCTGAGAATTCCATTTTTGTCAAGTATAACAGTTTATTCTCCTCATCAGAATCAGAATTCAAGATTTCTCGATATTAAAAGAACTATCGATATCTGTGAAATCATCTGAAAAGGTCACTTCATAATCAGATGAGTTGTTATCAGAATCAACATGTTGCATGAATGCAAGCTTTTCAAGAGCCTATACTATTGAGTTTTATTCTCAAGAGGTTTTGTGACATTATATCTACATATACATTTGTCAAAGATGATAGATTCTCTGATTTGAAGAAGAAAGATCTATTGGGTTTTTACAATTGAAGAAATACTCAATTCACCAATCTGAAATCAAATAACTTAACATTCATGCATCATATTTTAGGTGTTTGCAAAAATAGGTGCATTTTCATTCATTTTCATCCATGTTTAATTTTTAACAGGAATTTCAAAGATTTTAGCAAAGATTTAAATCCATCATTCAATGGATCAATAGTGTCAGTTAAGTTCATAATGAGAAGAACTCATATGAAGAAGGAAGAAGAAATTCATAATGAGAAGAATTTGTTCAACCTTTTGCTCAAATACATCACTTGATGGATTAGCTTTGCCAGAAAAAGTTCATAATGAGAAGAACTCATCTGAAGAAGGAAGAAGAAATTCATAATGAGAAGAATTTGTTCAACCTTTTGCTCAAATCCATCACTTGATGGATTAGCTTTGCCAGAAAAAGTTCATAATGAGAAGAACTCATCTGAAGAAGGAAGAAGAAATTCATAATGAGAAGAATTTGTTCAACCTTTTGCTCAAATCCATCACTTGATGGATTAGCTTTGCCAGAAAAAGTTCATAATGAGAAGAACTCATCTGAAGAAGGAAGAAGAAATTCATAATGAGAAGAATTTGTTCAACCTTTTGCTCAAATCCATCACTTGATGGATCAGCTTCTCCAGAAAAAGTTCATAATGAGAAGAACTCATCTGAAGAAGGAAGAAGAAATTCATAATGAGAAGAATTTGTTCAACCTTTTGCTCAAATCCATCACTTGATGGATTAGCTTTGCCAGAGAAAGTTCATAATGAGAAGAACTCATCTGAAGAAAGAAGAAGAAATTCATAATGAGAAGAATTTGTTCAATCTTTTGCTCAAATCCATCATTTGATGGATCAGCTTCTCCAGAAAAAATTCATAATGAGAAGAACTCATCTGAAGAAGGAAGAAGAAGTTCATAATAAGAAGAACTTGTTCAATTTTTCGCTCGAATTCATCACTCGATAGATCAACTTTTCAGAAGAGAGTTCATAATGAGAAGAACTCATCTGAAGAAAGAAGAAGAAGTTCATAATGAGAAGAGCTTGTTCGACCTTTTGCATAACCCTATCATAAAAGGAGATATATCATCATCAGCATTTCCAGAAAGAGTTCACAATGAGAAGAACTCATCTGAAGAGAAGTTCATAATAAGAAGAGCTTATTCAACCTTTTGAATGACTCTATCACAGAAGGAAAGAGGTCAACATCATCCCCAGCGGAAAGTTCATAATGAGAAGAACTCATCTGAAAGAAAAAGAAGAATTTATTCAACATCTCCATACTAATCAAGTGAAGCCAAATGGATAAAAAATTTTTTATCTTTTCATCTTTGCCCTATTCTTGTTAACACAAGAATGAGCAAAGAGGGGCAGCTGAAGATACTAAATTTTTTTTATTTTTTTTACTCATTTTATTATTATTATTATTATTATAATAATTATTATTATTATAATTATTATTATTAAAAAAATAATTACAAACAGGCCCAGATTGGACCGGCCCAATTACAAAGGACCCAACTGGCCCAAATCAGAAACCCTAAAACCCAATTAGGGTTTTCTATCCAGCTGCCGCCGCTTTGCTTCTCCACCGTTGGATCTAGCATTGATCCAACGGTCCAGATGGCGCCAGACGAAACCCTAGGGTTATGATACCCTAGGGACTACACCAGCTGTCGCCGCTCCACGTCGCTCCAGCCGCTGCCACGCCCCAACCGAAGGCTCCAGAAGCTCCAACGCCAGCCGTCCACGTTATGGCTATGGGGTGAGTCACCACTGGGAGTCCGGTGACTCACCGAAGGGTATTCTTTTACCCGGTCCGATGGCCACACCGGTGATGGCTATAAAGCCATCACCCCATCTGCGAAAAAAAAAGGAGAGAGGAACAGAGAGAGACCAGCAAAAACAGAGAACAAAAACAAAGAACAATAACCCACAATCCGCAGTAAACCAAAACAGAAACAAAAAGAAAGGAAAGAAGCTTACCGAGGAAGCCACCGGACCTCTTCAAACTTCACCAAAACCTTCGAAAACCGAAGGTATTTCTTTAGATTTGCTCCGATCGGGAGCTATTTAGGAGAAAAGAGCACCGGAACCGTCCTTAGGACGGTCCGATCTACCTAATGATGTAAAAATAAAATTTTCCGGCCACCGGATGCGGTGGCCGGCGGTGAGGGTCACGGCGGCAGACCGTTGCCGTCCGGTGACCGGCTTCCCTCCGATGAGGGATGCTAGAGAGAAGGGAGAGCTTTTTCATTCTCTCTCAGTTAGAGAGAGAATGAAAAATGGAGAATGAGAGAGCTGGCCCGAAGGGCCAGCCGTTTCTGGCTTTAAATAGCCCTTCCCGAACGACGTCGTTTCGGGGAGGGCTATTTATGTAATTATTAATAGTTAAATCCTTTCCGCAGTCATCCTAGTTTATAAACTTTCCATTTTAGTCACTAAATCGAGTTTATAATCCTTTTAATTCGGTTCTTTAATTTCAATTTTATTTATTTTAGTCCTTTATATTAAAATAATATATATAGGGTAAATAACAGATTTAGTCCTATAATTTTAATAATTAATATTTTAATCTGAATAGTGTGTTTTAATTTATTTTATTCTAATATCCGAATTTTATATAGTTTTATTTTAGTCACTAAATTAATAAATAAGAAAATAGCATGTTTAATCCCTATAATTTTGATTAATATTGAATTAGGTTTTTAATTTTAATTTACTATAATTTATTCAATAATTTTAAATATTTTTATTTATTTTATTGCTTTTAAATATATAGTTCTAATTGTATTTTTATTATTTTAATTTTACTTGTTTATATTTAAATATTTTTATTATTATTATGTAGTCATAAATATATATATAATAAATAAATATTTATTTTTTTTAATAAATTATTTTTAACATTTATTTTTCAATATCGAAGAAAAGGGCAGTCTTAATACAACTGGATGTCCTATTCTGGTATTTTAAAATTAAATATTATAAAAAATTATTATTTAATTTTATTCAAATTAATATTTATTAATTTCAAAGAAAAGAGCTGTCTTAAGGCACCTAGAAGTCCTTTTCCGATATTTTTAAATATTTTTTATATAATTTTGAAATAATAGGATTATAAATTAAATATATTTTGAATTTTTAAATTTTTAATAATAGAGACAATTTATAATTAAAAAGTACCAATTTTGGGCGTTGTAAGGGTGCTAATCCTTCCCTAAACGTAACCGATCACGAATCCCTTTTTATTATTAAAAAGAACGAATTTTTGGTTATAAACGTAGATCAGTTCATTTTTTAATTGATGTTTTCTTAAAACTCTTTTAAAAAAATAATTTTTAGGTATTCGACCTACCTGACCCTAAAGGCCGATGGCGACTCTCAAATTATTTTCAAAAACCATTTATTCACATCAATTTTCCCGCCAAATAAATATTTCGTAACCGGACGAAAACCGGTTACGACAAGTGGTGCCCTTCTATCTCGGTGTATGTTTGAACTCATTTCCTAATGTTCTAAATTGAGAAGTTCTCAGTTCTTACACACCAAGCATTGGCAAGTTAGAGAAAAGTTAAAAAAATCTATCAATTGAAAGCTTCAATTAAAAAATTAAATAATCTTGCACGAACCAAGTGGTCTCCGTAATAAAAGAATAGTTATCGTTCCTTGAGATTTGGGTTCAAACACCGAAAAATTTAAGGGTGTGAGCTTTCAATGTTAAGAGATTAAGAGTTGTCTTAGAACATATAATACTTTGTACTTACCCATATTAATAAAAAAAATTAAACAGCCTTTTATAACTTACCACAAAAAAAAACCACCTCATCTAAATGGCCACCGAATCCTGTAAAAGAAGAGACGGAGAGGAGACAGAAACCAGAAAAGAGGACCACAAAAAAAAAGCGAGCAAGAACAGAGAAGGAGCAACCAACAGCAAACCCAAAGCAGAGCGAACCCACAACACAACAACCGGAAACAAAAATAAAAGAGGAGAGGAAAGAAACTTACCACCTCATCTAAGCCCCACGAGCAGCCGGAGATCCATACATCGAAGGTAAAAAAACCTAGATCTAGGAAAATCTAAGGGTTGTTAGGAGAAACAAAGGTTAGATTTAGGACGAGGGAGAGCCGGGCTTTAATTTGGGGTAGATATAATTTTCCGGCCACCATTGACGGTGGCCGGCGGTGGCGATCGGCGCCGGAAACGGAGGCCGGTTTTCTCTTCCGGCGAGAGAAATGAAGAGAATGGCCCAAAAAATTTAAACAGCCTTTTATAACTTACTGCTCATGACATCAGAAATTAACACATCAAACATACAGAAAGACAAATTATAAGAACATAAAGACGACGAAAGAGAGTAAACAGATTGAGCAAAATTTGTTGGGTGTCAAACTCAATTATTCAATAAGTGTCGGTTGAAGATAATATGATGAGTCGGCAAACTTGAAGATAAAACGTGTCGCAATAAATTGATGCTTTGGAAGCAATTTGTAAATTGCTTATCAATTAAGGGAGTTATGCAACATGTGGAAAATAATATGTGGTGGCAGCAGCTTACACATGTTAAAAGAATTAAAATATATCAATGTTGAAATGATGAGTGAGCAGCAGCTAAGAGTTTTACCAAGACAAGGAATTCACACGGCAAACATAACAAGTTTGGCAAATCACGCAAGCAAAAGTTTGAAAAATAAAAAGATATATTATGAAAATTGGAGTATTTAAATGAAAGTGTTACTCAGTTTCTAAGATTATTTGAATGTTGTTGAAGAACGTTATATCGAACTTAAAAACGCAACAATAGAAGCAACCCTGTTCAAAGAAGAGAAAAGAGTATTGAAGGAATTTTGGAAGAAAGATAAGAGGGTGTTATTTTTTATTTTTCAAAGAGTAGATTCCACTCCAATTTGAATACCTCCTTCAATGATACCCCAATAATCTTGAGAATCGAGTAACATCTTTATTTGAATATTCCAATTTTTATAATTTGTCTTCATCAATCGCAGGATTCGCAGTTGAACCATGTCGATTATTTTCACCATTGCATATACTCGAACCAAGTCCTTGAATAATTTGTCTTTCTTAGCAGACCGACGAATGCCATGGACATGAGATGCCGATGAGTTCGAAGCAAACGACGAGCTTCAATCAAATGCAACCCAATCGTAGAAATATCAAGTTGACGAGGTAAGTTGGCCGACAACATTGATTGCATCACTCTGCAAATCGACGACCATAGGAATCTCAAAAGTAATTGTTGTTCAAATACGTAAATAATTTTTTTACAATAAAAATTTATATATGTACATATACGGTATTAGACTCAAAATCTTAAAAAATAACAATAAATTTTTTACCATTAAAATCATTTAATTTGTACAAATTCTTATATTCTTTAAATAAGAAAAATAAGGGGAAATTGCATCTTTCAAAGAAAACAAGTTATATATGATGAGGGTTGGTAATAAGATGTATGCCCCCATCACATTTATTTTCCGCAAGAAGAAGAAAGAATAACGTTAATTAGGGTATGGGATCTTTATTCTTTATGAAGTTTATAATTTTTTTTTTCTGAATAGTATAAAGTTTATAGTTTTGTAAAAAATGATGATATTTTGAGTTGAACGTTAACATGTTGACCATAATACGATAAAATTTGATCCAAAAATCTCAATCGACTATCACATCTAGTCATCATGTTAATGTTCAACTTAAACGACTGTTAATTTTTTAACAGAAAATGGCAGGTCTGGAACATTATGAATAGTCGAGTAGTCATTTTGTAACTTTTAATAGTTGAGAAATTCAACAAAAAAACACTTCATAGTCGAAGAATCAATTTATAACTCTTAACCGTCGAGGGATTTAATAAAACAATATCCTATAGCCAGGATGTGTTATTTACCTTTAAAGAATTTACTTTGCATCCGAATAGACTATCTTACTCTAGCTTGAACTAAACTTCTTTCAATCTCACCTTATTAATATTTATGTTTGACTTCAGTATTCTCTACCCATTTTCACATTATCTACATGCATTCTAATAAATTTGAGATAGAAAAGAATTATTAGATAATCTAAAGAGCTATTTACGATTTTTGTAATTCAGTCCCCTAACGTTTATAAGTTGTTGAAAATTCTAAAAAAAATATTAAACTTTTTCTAGTGTTCTAATTTGAGAAGTTCTCAGTCTCACACCAATCATTTGCAAGTGAGAGTCAATTGAAAGCTTCAATTGAGAAAGTGCATCCACCTCCCCCAAACTTCCATACGTGGATGTTGTTGGTAGGGCAGTAAACGAGTCGAGTCGAGCTCGAGTATTGTTGAGTTCGACTCAACTCAAAAACTTTGAAATAAAGTTCGACTCAATTCAAATACTCTCGAGTATAAAATTTTCAATCTTGACTTAAACTTGAAATCATGAATTGAAGCTAGTAAAAGCTCGTAAATGCTCGAAATGAAAAAAAAATCTTAAATTTAACTCAATTGAAGCCTCAAACTCAAATATGAACCTTAAATACATGAAAACTTTATAATTTATTTTTTTAATAATCAACACAAATGGTAATATGATTAATAATTTATTTTTAACAATCAAATCTTAAAATATATTATATTTTCGAGCTACTCATGAGCTTTTCAAGTCGAGTATCAAGTAGCTCATTTCGGCTCGTTAAAAACTCGAGTTGAGTATTTATTGAACTTTAACCGAATCGATCTCTAGTAACTCGTGATTTGTCTCGTCTCATTTAATACCCTAGTTGTTGAGTTGTCTTGTCTCATTTAATACCCTAGTCGTTGAGGCATGTAGCTGTTCTCATTATTTTCTCATTTTTTGTGATAAAATATCATTTAATTAAATTTTTGTAAACTTTGAAGATCAGTCTAATTAGGATGGCCGCGTGGTCTAAGGCGTCAGACTCAAGTTTGTGAGAGGGCGTGGGTTCAAATCCCACTTCTGACAAAGAACTTTTATCTACGTTTATTACCATCAACGTTTTTTTTTTGTGTTGAAAATTGATTGATGTTTGATATAAAAAGATGAGCTAAAGTGATTTGAGTAGTTTTGAAATGAATAAGTTATATTTGTGCATAATTCTAAGGGAAACAAACAATGAGGCCCTTATTATTTTCAGAAAGAATAATAATAATAATAAGGGAAACAAACATCCAAAGAATATTTCTTTTGACAATGTTGTTTTCAATTTGTATTAGCAAGTACACTTAGCAAAATGTGTGAACATTTTCTAAAAAAAACTTTCTCATACGTTTCTAAACATTCTCATATATGTACAAATAAATGTATTAGCAAGTGTCATAAGAATAATTGAAGAAGGTTAATATACATATCCAAACTTAGAGATGAAGAGAAAATAGTTTCAATGAACGAACTAAATTATCTCATTATTTAAAGGAATGATTATTATTCTTAGAGATCCTGAGTTCGAACACCAGCGACTGCACCATGTGTGATTGAGCGTTCATTGTCAAATGATTGAGAGTATTTAAAACATATACTACTTTATAATCACCATAGCTTAATAAAAAAAATAGTTCCATTTTTCTTACAGTGTTAGCGGCCGAGTCACGGCGTTGAGAATCTTCCCAACATGAATCTGCACGGTTTCGATGGCAATTTGCCATCCGAGTTGGCCAACTTGCATAGCTTGGAACTCATGGACTTGAGCCACAATGAGCTTAATTAGTGGCGAAATTCCTTCATGGTTTGACAAGTTAAACGAGCTTCAGCATCCAAGTCTCTTTGGTAACAACTTTATAGGAAGTATACCCCATCAGATTGGTAAGCTTCAAAAGCTGATATATAACCTGCCTTCGAATCCAATTCCATCATCCATCTATAATATTTCCTCCATGGAAGTTGCTGATTTCATGTTTAATAATTTCTCAGGAAGTATATTGAGCAATATTGGGAACTTAACTAATCTCAGAGAACTATATCTTGCAGCAAAAGATATATCATCATTTTAACTTAAAGATTAAAGTTATTTAAAGTAGACCAATTCAGTCAGGATGGCCGAGCGGTCTAAGGCGCCAGACTCAAGTTCTGGTCCTCGTTAGAGGGCGTGGGTTCAAATCCCACTTCTGACATTCGATTTTTTCCACCTCGTTGTTTAATGAAAGGTTACATTGACTAGTAATAGCATTATTGTAATCACACTAGATAAATACTCAAAACTTTCATCTTTTTGCACTATTGCATGTTGGTATCCATGAGATATTTTTTGTGTAAGGATAAGGTCTTCCACATGAATTACTTCAACACCCGATAAACAATTTTAAGCACCCAAATCTTCAAAAGAAAAATCTTTTTGATAAAGTAGCTAGGCCTAGGAATAACATGTTTGATTACTATTGAATTGTTGCCAATTATTTCACCTACATAGATCAAGATATAAACCACAGTTCTAACTTCTTAACATATGTGTAATGAAGAGATTTTTTTAGAGTTTATGATTTGAATTTTATTTGACATGGTCCTACAAATTTACGATGTGATCTATTTTATGAAGAAATAATTTGAGGAAAAATTAAGAATAATAATTAAGTTTACCATGTTCATATAAATAAATATATGTATTTAATATTATAAGATTTGATGTACTCTCGTATAATTCTGTTGTAGTTTGTCGCAAACTACTGTGAAAATATTCTCATATGTGCTTATGGTTTTTCCTTTTAATGTAAATATGTTTTATTGTCTTTCACCATGATATTGAACGTGGCTGCAATTTATTTTGGGTGCTTAAGCAATGAATAGCATAAACAAGCAAAAGTTCAGATGGAGCACAAGTTTGTTTGTTTGTTTGTTAGTGTTGGAAAATAAACCGAGTACGAGTAATTTCCCTATAACCAGATTAGTGAGAATGCGAAATAAAAGCGAAAAATAATACCCGAAATTGATAACGGAGTTCAGCCAATTTTACCTACGTCTCCGGATTGCTGCAGATCTTTTACTAAGAGAGGAAATTTACAGGTGCTTACAAAACACTCATTACTCACAAGAAAGCTCTCTAGTATTGGGAGAAAAAAATGAATTGTGATTTTGGGATGATTTTGAAGCTTAATAGGTTAGGGTATTTATAGTTGAAGCTTAGGGACTAATCTTGTAATTAACCCTAAAGTCTAGTGACTAATTGCAAAATTTACCCTTCTCACTTTCAAATATAGTTGCACCGAAAATTGAAAATTTCTGTGCATTAATTTGCACTTTTGGTGCAGACTCTTTCTATGACTTATGCAGCCCCTTTCTATGACTTCGTTAACAATCTCCCACTTGAAGACTGATTTTAATTTGTCTTCACACCTTGATCAATGCAGCAACATTTCCGGTCTTGTTACTCTAGCATGCTAACTGAAGCTGAACACAACTTCAGTTTGTCCGTAGTCACCGTCTTTGTTAATATGTCAGCCAGATTTTGAGCTCCACTAATCTTTTCAAGTTTCAAAATCCCATCTTCCAGAAGAGACCGTATAAAATGATACCATAATTGTATGTGCTTCGTCCTAGAATGAAAAGACAGATTCTTTGCTAGATGGATATCACTTTGACTGTCGCAACACAAGACATTGTATTCTTGTTTCTTGCCTAACTCTTCTAAGAAACTTTTGGAGCCAAACCATCTCCTTGCTGGCTTCTGTAACAACTACATATTCTGCTTCAATTGTGGAGAGAACAACTATCTTCTGTAGTTGAGAAACCCAACTTACCGCGGTTCCTCCTAGAGTATAGACATACCCTGTAGTGCTCATTCTGATGTCAACATTTCCGGCTAAGTCAGCATCTACATAGCCTGTTAGTATCGTATCTCCACCTTTGAAACAAAGTGCTTTGATTGTGGTACCCCACAGATATATGAGGATCCATTTGACTGCTTCCCAGTGTACCTTACTTGGATTATTCATGTACCTACTAACAACTCCCACTGCATGAGCAATATCTAGTCTGGTACAAACCATGGCATACATCAGACTTCCAATTGCTGAGGCATATGATACCTTCACCATATGTGCATGTTCTTCCTCCGTCTTTGGTGACTGTTCTTTGGAGAGTCTAAAATGAACACCTAAAGGTGTACTTACTGGTTTAGCATCTTGCATGTTGAACCTGGAGAGTACTTTGTTGATGTACTCAGCCTGTGATAACATCAAAGTCCCCAACTTTGTGTCTCTCTTGATCCTCATCCCAAGAATTTGCTTTGCAGCACCCAGATCTTTCATTGCAAACTGCTTCGACAATTTTTGCTTCAAGTTTATAATCTCTTGCATGTATGAACCTGTAACGAGCATGTCATCAACGTACAACAATAAAATAATGAAGCTGATTTTAAACCTCTTGATGTAGAAACAATGATATGCTTGGCATCTAGTAAAACCACTGCTACTCATGAAGCTATCGAACTTCTTGTACCACTGTTTAGGAGCTTGTTTTAAACCATACAATATCTTTTTCAACCTGCATACCAGGTTTTTCTTGCCTGCCTCTATGAAGCCTTCTGGTTGCCTCATATAGATTTCTTCCTCCAAATCACCATGAAGGAAAAATGTTTTTACATCTAACTGCTTAAGATGTAGATTCTCTGCAGCTACAATTTTCAACACCAGTCTGATTGTAGACAACTTCATGATTGGAGAGAAAATTTCATTGTAGTCAATACATTCTTTTTGCTGAAAACCTTTGACAACCAATATTGCTTTGTAGTGTTTTCTCCCATCATGCCCTTCTTTGATCCTGTAAATCCACTTGTTGTGGAGCGCTTTCTTGCCTGGTGGTAATTCAGCTAATTCCCAGTCTGATTTGACATAAGTGAGTCTATCTCATCTTTAATGGAAGACTCCCACTTGACTGAATCCTCCACTTGCATTGCTTCATCATAGCACTTTGGTTCACCATTGTCAGTCAGCAACAAGTAGTACAAAGAAGGAGAATACTATTGGGTTGGTTTAGGAATTTTGGAGAAGCGTCTCAATTCTAGTGTGCCTGGTTCTTCTTGAACTGCTTCAGGATTGATCTGAACATCATTTCTAGAAATCTCCTCGAACTCAGCAAATTTCTTTATTTCAGTTTCGGTATTGGAGCTACTTGATTCTATAGTTGACCTGTCTTTGTACATCACATTCTCATTGAAAATGACATCTCTACTTCTGATGATCTTTTGATTTTTGTAGTCCCAAAATCGGTAACCGAACTCATCACCACTATAACCAACAAAGACGCATTTGTTGGACTTGGCATCAAGTTTACTTCTTTCAGCAGAATCTATATGTACATAAGAAATACAACCAAACACTCTTAAGTGTGAAAGGTTTATTTCTTTATTGCTCCAAACTTCCTCTGGTATTCTGCCATCCAAAGGAACTGAGGGCCTACGGTTGATCAGGTAAGCTGCAGTGTTCATAGCTTCAGCCCATAGAAATTTGGGTAATCTGGCATGTATCCTCATGCTTCTGGCACGTTCATTCAGAGTTCTGTTCATACGCTCTGCTATGCCATTCTGTTGCGGTGTCATGGGAACTGTTGTCTCCATCTTGATCCCATTGTTTGCGCGAAAATCTCCGAATCTTCTATTTTTGTACTCTCCTCCATTATCAGACCTCAACCGCTTGACTTTCAAACCAGTCTCATTTTCCACCATGGCCTTCCATTTTCTGAAGGTATCAAAGACTTCTGATTTCTTCTTCAGAAAATAAACCCACACCTTCCTCGTAGAATCATCAATGAAGGTGACATAATATAATGAGCCTACAAGAGATGGAACTGGAGATGGTCCCCATACATCAGTATGAACCAACTCTAACTTTTCAGTCTTGGGTGTCTTGCCAATCTTTGCAAAACTGATTTTTTTTTGTTTGTCAAAGATACAATCCTCACATAGTCCGACATCTACATTCTTTAGATCCGGTAGCTTCCCTTTTGACAAAAGTGTCTTCATCCCTTTCTCGCTCATATGGCTAAGTCTTTGGTGCCATAGGTTTGATTTTCCATCAGCATCTGCTATTGCAATGATATTCTCTAAATTTGAGGTTACATAGAGAGTACAAGTCTTCTTACCACGAGCAATGACGAGTGCTCCTTTGGTAATCTTCCATTCACAGCATGAAAAAGTTGTGTTATATCATTCTCCATCAAGTTGTCCTACAGAAATCAAATTTCTTTTGAGACCAGGAATATGTCTCACACCTTTCAGTGTCCAAGTGGTCTGGTTTGGAAACTTTAGACGGATGTCTTCTTTTCCGACGATCTTCAAGGTTTTATCATCAGCTAGATGAATTTTCCCAAAATCACAACTGACATAGTTTTCCATGATTTCTTGGTATGAGGTGGAGTGGAAAGATGCCCCTGAATCCAAGATCCATAATTCAATCGGACTGTTGACGCTTAGAATCATGACATCACTTGTCTCCTCTGTCATGTTGGTAGATTCCTGTGCGCCGGTATCTTTCTTCAGTGCTCGGCAATCTCTTTTAAAGTGACCCTTCCTGCCACAATTATAACAGGTAAAATCTTTCTTTCTCGTTTTTGATTTTCCCGTTCTGGATTTAGATCTGCCACAATTTGAATTTCTTTCTGAGGTTCTCCCTATAGACTCCGTGTGCAAGGCTCATGAGGTTGATGCTTCACCCGATTCTGTCCGTCAAATTTCTTCACTCAATACCAGATCCCGAACATTGTCGAATTTTAATTTGATGTTTCCCGACGAGCTGCTGAGTGTTGTAACAATAGCATTCCAACTGTCTGGTAGAGATGATGAGATAATTAAAGCTCGAACTTCATCATCAAATTCAATTTCCACAGAACTCAACTGGGTTGTGATTGTATTGAGTTCATTCAAGTGTTGAGCCACTGATGCCCCTTCCGTCATCCGCAAATTGAATAATCGCCTCATCAAGTGCACTTTGTTTGAGGCCGATGTCTTCTCATGCATACTAGAGAGAGCCGCCATAAGACCCGCCGTTGTCTTTTCCTTTGCTATGTTGAAAGCAACATTACGGGATAACGTCATTCGGATAACTCCGATGGCCTGTTTGTCGAGAAGAGCCCAATCTTCATTCTTCATGGCCTCTGGTTGCTTTCTTGAGAGAGGTTAATATAAATTTTCTGGTACAGAAAATCTTCAATTTGTATCTTCCAAATGCCAAAATCCGCACCATCGAACTTCTCAATTTTCACATTCCATTTGTCTGCAGCCATCGCTCCCACTTGAATCTGACTTTGTTTGGATCGTTTCTGACAATTTTTGCGAACCACCGTGTATTAGAACATCTCCATCAACAAATTCGTACTGTCGATAAAATTTTACTATTCATGAAATTAACTATTTACGTGAATAATAATGAATACTAACATCGCAAAAAATTGATAAAATTCACAACCTGGCTCTGATACCAGTTGTGGAGAAATAAAACGAGTACGAGTAATTTTCCTATAATCAGATTAGTGAGAATGCGAAATAAAAGCGGAAAAATAATACCCGAAATTGATAACAGAGTTCAACCAATTTTGCCTACGTCTCCGGACTGTTGCAGATCTTTTACTAAAAGAGAAAATTTACAGGTGTTTACAAAACACTCACTACTCACAAGAAAGCTCTCTAGTATTGGGAGAAAGAAATGATTTGTGATTTAGGGATGATTTTGAAGCTAAATAGGTTAGGGTATTTATAGTTGAAGTTTAGGGACTAATTTTGTAATTAACCCTAAATTCTAGTGACTAATTGCAAAATTTACCCTTCTCACTTTCAAATATAGATGCACCGAAAATTGAAAATTTATGTGCATTAATTTGCACTTTCGGTGCAGTCCCTTTCTATGACTTATGAATCCCCTTTTTATGACTTTGCTAACAGTTAGTGATAGGCAAACAATTTATTAGGGGAAAAAACACCAATTTGATTATAATCGCTGGTATTTTCAATTTGTTTAAGAGAAAAAATAATAACATGAATAAGGTTTTCATTGTCTTGAGTGCGATTGGTGATGGTGTTTTCGGGTGTGGAGGTAGCAGTGGCACCAAAATGTGATAATGCATTAGATTTAATGAGTCCATGTTTGAATGAGTGTACGAAACCAATTTCATCAGCCGCTTGTTACGCCAAGACGAAGGAACATGTCATGCTTTTGTGAGTCCATGAAGAGTTCACATTTGAAAAGGACTTTTGATAGAATCAAAATTAGAAAATGTCTAACATGTGTGGAGTTAAATTTAAGGCTCAAGTATACAAAAGGTTCCCAACCTAGGCCTTTTTTCTAGTTTAGTGCCTATCGTTTATTTCATTTAAGTTTGGTGCCTAACGTTACAAACGTTACCCATTTAGGTGTCCGGGCCGTCAACGACATTAATTTCCCTCGTTAAGTGACATGTGTCACAACCTGGTAATTTTAAAACTTTTATTTAAAATTTGAAAAGTTAAAATTATATATATATAAATTAAAAAGAAAACACCAATTTTGAAATAAACCCAAAACTTTGAAAACCTTCATTTCAACCCCTAAACCCACGGCGGCCGGCCGCCACCTTTTGCTGTCAACGAATCTCCACCTGACCTCCCCTCCCCTCGACGACCAAAACCCCCATGAAATCGTGACTGATCGATGGCTGATCGATGACAAATCAACAATTTATACCCCGTGAATCATAGGATGAAAATCGTGATTCTGATGGTCAATTGGTTGTCATCGGTCACAATTTCCTAGGGATTTTGGTCTCCGGGGGATGGGAGGTTGGTTGGAGCTTCGTTAACGGCAAATGGCAGTGGTCGTCGTAAGTTTAGGGGTTAAAATGAAGGTTTTTAAAGTTTTGGGTTCAGGGTGACATTTTTTAATATTAAAAAAGTATGTTAGGTGACATTTTTAATGGATTAATGGCCAAACTTAACGTTCCATCACAACTTGACATATTTTGAATAACAAAATGAAATGTTAGACATCAAACTAGAATAAAATAAAGGTTAGACACTAAACTGAAAAAAGAGCATAAGTTGGGCATCTTTTTGTCTACTTAAGCCTAAATTTAACTCTAAATATAATTGTGTACTCATATTTTGAAGTAATTATAATACACTGATGATTTTTTCTACTTTTAACAATATTGAGTATTATTTTATATTTACTTTTACTATATTGATTTTCTTGACTTATCAATTTACGAATCTTGTCAATGTTAAGTAAAAAAAGCATCTCACCATTGAGGATAAGAGAAGTATCGGTTTTATAATATTAATTAGGGTATAATACACATATTTTTCAATATAAAAGATTTAAAAATCAATTATAAAATTTATAAAAAAATCAAACAA
The DNA here is from genome assembly GCF_006381635.1 of Hibiscus syriacus. Classification (NCBI taxonomy): domain Eukaryota; kingdom Viridiplantae; phylum Streptophyta; class Magnoliopsida; order Malvales; family Malvaceae; genus Hibiscus; species Hibiscus syriacus. The sequence goes on along the minus strand of NW_024062798.1, from coordinate 1,782,929 downwards.
CTAAAAATAATAATAAATTAGTCCATGTAAATGAAGTCACAATTAATAAAATTAACATCATAACACATTTAGCCCTTGGCATATATATTTTAATTTAATTTCGCCTTAATTCTACTAATAGCACTATATATTTTAATATTATACTAATTTAATCTCCTTTTCTATTTCTTCTCTCCTCTACCATATTTCTCCTCCATTTTCCCATTATGTTCGCCCTTCCTCTCTTCCATTCCTTCATCAAATTAATGTTAGCAGCAATTCACACTTAATAACTGTGAAGCGTGGTTTTACTAATCAAAATAAAATAATTCTCTTCAAATAAAATAAATAAGTAGTATAATAAAGTGGGTCAATCCACAGGAACTTAATAATTTTTTTATGTAATTTCGTGTCGATTTCAATCCAAAATAAAGAAATAAAAATAAAAGTGGTTGGCATGAATGAGATGAAGAAAATGAAAGTAAAAAAAATAACGATCAAGGTAAAATAAATGGAAGTGTAAATAAAGATTAAAAATAATAATGAGAAAATCGCCTCATGCTAGCTTTGTTTCAATTCCATTGATCATCAAAATGAATTTTTGCTCCGGGATTCATGTCGGTTACAGTCTACAAGACCCAACCTATTGTAACTTACCCTTCTCCCGTGTAACCGATCTTCCCAAGTATATCTTCGAAATATGATTCTTGAGTGAATTAACCACAGCTACTGCCGTTAAACAACCAGAATTAAGTACTGGAAAGGTCCAACTCGGATTATATTGTCTCGACGAGAATCAAATCTGATCTCGTTTTTCCTTAACGGACCGCCGCTAAGTGTGTTCACAAGAAGTCGAATTGCCACAGGCTGATCCTTCCTCCCAACTATATATTTAAACAACATCCAGACCAACAAGCTTTTTTTTTATTTGAAAGTGTTTAAAATTTGTAAGTAAGGCCTATTGTCAAACTAATAAACCATAAAAACAAGAATGTATCCTGAAGAAAATTAAGTTTTTTTCAATTCTCACGCATGAAATTGATTTATTACTAGCTCTCAGCTAAAAAAATAGCTAAGTAAAAGAAAGTGAAAAGGAAAAAGAAAAAAAAAATACTTAAAAGATTAATTAAAAAACATTTGCTTACTTTGTTTAATGAAGAACATGAGAAATGTAAGAATCTTAAAAGAAATCCTTGAAGAAAAGCCAAGAAAAAAAATATGAAATAGAATGAACAAAATTTGAGAGTTTGTAGGAAAATTTAATGAAAGAAAATGTGTTTGATTTAGGGACGGGTATGAGTGTGTTGGGTCGGATTTTCGGTCAATCTGACCCGACCCAAAAATATATAATCTCCACCTGAAGTTCGATTCTACCCGAGTTTAGGGGTGACTTCACTCGACCCAAACCGATCCGACTTTTTGAGATAAAACTCGAACCTGACTTGACACGACCTGAGATAAATACATTTATATAAAAATATTATTTTTATTCAATAAAAATAAGAATCTAATTAAAATAATAATATATAAAACCTTATTATTACAATTATCTCTAAATATATAAGGTCAATTTATATTACTTTTCAGGTCGATAAAAATATTTTTTACTCTAAACCTAAACCCGACCCTAACCCTTTTTTATAAAAAATTTTTGAGCTGATTGGTTGGGTTAGAACTCGTCGATTTCGAGTCCTGTGCCCATCCCTATTTTGATTGATAAAAATTAGGAGTTGGTTGGGAGATTTTGGGGGAGAAAATAAGATTTCAGCTAAAAAAATTATAAATGGAGATTTGTGAAGAGGGACAAGTATTTGAGTCAAAGGACAAATTAATTTGAATTTTAATATTGTGAATTTAACAATTAAGTTGGGAGAGTTACCTTCATAATGAATTTTTATAATTTTTAAGTATTTTTTTTGCTCGACAAATTATGAATTTTATTAACAAAGATCATAAGACAATAGTCAAAAGTCAAAGTACAATACCTTATTAAAATCCTCCTTGAACCTAAATAGGAGGGGAAAAAATACATTTTACTGAGAACACGAATAAAAATAGCCCCCTATATAGGGTTGTAAATGAGACAAAATAGATCGTGAGCTACTCGAGATCGACTCGGTCAAGGCTCGATAAATACTCAGATCGAATGGACTCGACTGGATATTCGACTCAAAAAGCTCGTGAGCAGCTCGAAAATATAATATATTAACATTTTATTTTTTTTAAAATAAATTATTAATAATAGTAACATTTATGTATTGATTTTTTTAATAAAAAATACAATAAGATTTTAATGTATTTAAGGTTCGAGTTTGAGTTTAAAGCTTCAATTGAGTTAAGTTTAAGATTTTTTTTCTTCATTTCGAGCCTTTTCGAGCTGCTCACGAGCTTCAGTTCAGGATTTCGAGTCGAGCTCGAAAATTTTAAGCTCGCGAGTTTTCGAGTCGAGTCGAGCTCCATTTCAGAGTTTTCGAGTCGAGTCAAGCTCAGCAATACTCGAACTCGACTTGGCTCGTTTACACCCCTACCCCAACCGATTTAATCACTCCCTACAAACTACCCACCAATAAAAAATGATTATATTACTCTCCTATCAACTGAAATGAGAACATTTTTATGAACAAGAAGACACCTTAGTTTGCAAGATAAACCTCCATAGTTTTCTTTCCATGGATCTTACAACAATCTGCAACTTCCCTAGAATACTTACCATTTGATCGAACTCATCAACAATGATCACCAATTCCATGTTCTCATTTTTGAAAGGCTCGTAGCACCCCAATCCACATCTACTTAACTTCCTAAGAAATAAACCTTAGACAATTACACAAGCATGAAAAAAAGTTGCATTATATCTGCACAGAAGTTTCTACAAATTTCACTCCTCCAAGAGCAACAACACATTTAACTGCCCTTTCAGCTGGTATTTAAAACCATTCTACACCTCAAATACTCGATCACTTGTAATGGCTACCACAAAAAGTTGAAGAGGATTGCTGCAACATTTAATTTTCCTCTTATCCCATTATGCTTGATAAATGTATCCCCAAGACCCTTCCTCTTCGGCTAGATTAATTTCAACAACCAGCCAACCACTTTCCTTTCGACTCTCCGCTAACACATCAACCCAACTAGCATTGCCTTTCTAGGTTTTATTTTAATTTAGGGTAAAGTAAACAAATAATATCCGCATTTTTAGGACGCTTGTATTTTGATTGAAACTTACAATACAATTATTAAACTTTTAATTCGTTTTCTGTAAGGTGACGTGGCTTTTAACTCTCTTCTTATTCTGCTTCCCATTCACTCATCTTCTCTCTAAACTAAACCCATTTCTAAATCACTAAGAACCCTAAAGTTTCCCCATGTCTAAATTCTTCAACTTCGCTTTAAGTTTATCCCTGCAAAATCCAAAGCTCTTCCCTTTCCTTCCATTTTTGTTCCTCACAAAAATCAAAAGAAAAAATGCAAAATCAATCTTATTTCTTTCATCAAAAGTAAAATGGGGTTTGTGAAAGTTATGCCTTGCAAAATCAATCTTATTTCTTTCAATCCTTATTCTGGGTCTCAATTTAGACCGAGCAGCAACGAGAAGATGATTGAGTTTAGAAATGTTTTAGCAAAAGGTGGTTGCACTGTTTTTATGCGGTTTAGTAGAGGCAATGATCAGATGGTTGCCTGTGGTCAGCTGGGGAACCCTGGTTCAATTCAAGCACACTTGCTCCGCATTCCAAAGCAATTTTGGGTGGCTCTCAACACTGGTACCACTACGTGATTTCTTGGATTATGAACAGACCAAATTTTGCTTAATCTTGTCTGAAGCCTCACATCAGACTAGTGGAGTAGGAAGTAGGGCATGTTAGACTGTTGTATTTTTTTTCTTGTCGACAGATTCAAACCGATTTGGTTAAATTTGATGTGCTTTTCTTCAAGGAGTTCAATTTAGTTTACAGAAAGAAGAAGAAGAAGAAGAAGAAAATTTGATGTGCTTTTCTTCAAGGGGTTCAATTTAGTTTACAGAAAGAAGGAGGAGGAGGAGGAGGAGGAGGAGGAGGAGGAGGAGGAGGAAGGAGAAGAAGGAGAAGGAGGAAGGAGAAGAAGGAGAAGGAGAAGAAGAAGAAGAAGAAGAAGAAGAAGAAGGAGATTAAATGTGATGTGCTTTTCTTCAAGGGGTTCAATTTAGTTTACAAAAAGAAGAAGAAGAAGATGATGATGATGATTGGGTTAACGCAAGGTTAACTTCAACGTCAATGAAAAATTAACGGAGGTAACGGCAGAGATTTTATTGGGACGAACTAAAAGTATGATTACTGTATTACAAGTTTCAAAAGTTGTGTAACCAAAATGCATGAATCCTAAAAGTTCAGGGATTATTTATATAATTTACCCTTTATTTTAATACATTTTTATGATATATTCTTAATTAATATTTTAATGAATTTTAAAACTCTATTAATGGATCCTACATATATATGTTAATTTAATACTTACATCAAAGTTCAAGGTATTCGTTCGGTTTAACGAACACGTTTCAAATTTTGTTACCACAAATAATTCTTCTCAGTATGTTTAGTCAAATTTTCCTTTACTAAATTTATATGTACGGTCTAAATCTCTTGAAGATTACCAATCCAACTACTATAAATTGTGTCAAATCATGTGTACAAAACCACCAATTCAACTACAATCACCGGTATTTTTAATTGTGTAGAAAAAAATAACAATATGAGTAAGGTTTCCATTGTCTTGTGTGCGGTGGTCCTATTGGTGGTGGTATTTTCAGGTGCGGAGGTAGCAGCGGCACCGAAATGCGATAATGCGTTGGATTTGATGAGCCCATGTTTAAATGATTACAAGAAGCCAGCTCCATCAGCCGCTTGTTGTGCCAAGACAAAGGAACATGTATCATGCTTTTGTGGGTACATGAAGAGTGAAGATCTAAAAAGGGTTTTTGATAGAATCGAAATCATAAAAATGGCTGACATGTGTGGGGTTGAATTTTCCTCGTGTTAAAAAATCAATTCGTTTCATTATTACCTGTGGCAATGACTGGTCTAAATACATATGATTATGTACTCATAATTTGAAGTAATTATAATATACCGGCGATTCCTTCTACTTTTAATAATATTGGTGTTTCTTTTTGTATTTACTTTTATTATAATAATTTTTCTTGACTTATCAACTGTGATCCCCTTGATGGAGATCCCTCCTCGTTCGAAACTCTTCTGTTGGAGACCCATTTATGTTAAAATGTAAGGTAATCAAGTATTATTCCACCATATATATGTAAGTATGATCGTCTAGTTTCATTAAGTAATCAAGTTATGTAATCACAGATATTTAAATAATCTACCACCTTTGCAGTTACACATATAAGTGTCCTTAGACCACAAATATCAGAAAAAACTCTCAAGGTCAAACATACAAACTTACTACACAATTACATTGATTACACATATATAAAGCATGTCTTTCCTCACAAATCCTCAAGGACTTATTCTCAATCTTAACATGCTCCCTTTTTTAGTACATTATGTAAGAATATATCAATCTTCAGTAGCTCATTATCATTAATAAGACTCATCTAATGATATGAGAGGTTTATTCAAAGTAGAAAGGTTTTTCGTTAATCACGTAAGGACATTTACGCACTTTAGTCATCATCATGTTCTTTAGTTCATCATATAAAGTCCACATGATTTAATAAAATTTAACATTATGAGAGAAAATTAATAGGAATATGGAGTATACCAAAAGTAAACACTAAAAGAATCCTCTATATTATTAAAACTAGAAGAAATCACCAGTCTATTATAATGACAACAAATTATGAGTACACAGCCATATTTAGAGTAGTCAACGACTCAGATATAATAATAAAATGAATTATTTTTTTAACACGAGGGTAATTTAACTCCACACATGTTAGCCATTTTCTGATCTCGATTCGATCAAAAACCCTTTTTAAATCTGCACTCTTCATGTACCCACAAAAGCATGACGCATGTTCCTTTGTCTTGGCGCAACAAGCGGCTGATGGAGCTGGCTTCTTATACTCATTCAAACATGGACTCATCAAATCCAATGCATTATCACATTTCGACGCCGTTGCTACCTCTGCACCTGAAAACACCACCACCAATAGTGGCACCGCACACAAGACAATGGAAACCTTGCTCGTATTGTTATTTTTTACACAAATTAAAAATACCGGTGATTTTAGTTGAATTGGTGCTTTTTCACGTATGCTTTGACACAATTTATAGCCACTGGAATGATAGTCTTCAGGAGATTTAGATCGTACATATAAATTTAGTAGAGGAATACTTGACTAAACATATTAAGTGGAAATATTTTTGGTTGCAAGATTTGAAATATGTCCATTAAACCGAACAAATATCATGATATTGATCTTCTATCATCAGGACTATCACCCCAATCTGCAGCAAATGTTGTCACCTTCACATCCACACCATAGGGAGACAACATCAATCCATAATCAAGTGTGCCAACAAGATAGCGAAGTATCCATTTTACAGCAAGAAGATGATCCTGACATGGGGTATGCATGTACTGGACAACTTTATTTACACTAAAGGTGATATCTGGGCGAGTGTGGCAAGCATACAACAGTGCACCAATAATATTGAGATATTCCTTAGCATCACAGAGCATATAACCAGCATCTTGTGATAGCTTGGTTATTGTCATAGGTGTTACCACAGAATTAGTTGTATCCGTATTAGCTTTCATCAACAGCTCAAGTATAAACTTGTGTTGACTTAGAAAAAGAGATTCACCACACTTCCTAACTTCAATACCAAGGAAGTAGCCAAGTTCTCCAAGGTCCTTCAATGAGAAAGTAGCACTCAAGCATTGAAATATATCATCAATCTCAATATATGAAGCTCTAGTGATGACAATATCATCAACATACACTAACATATACGTAAAAACACCCATGTTATTGCGAATAAACAATGATGTATTAACCCTATATTCAATAAACCCTAGCTGAAGTAGACATTTTTTAACCGAGCATGCCAATTGCGAGGTGCTTAACACATTCCATATAACGCCTTGTACAATTTACACACAAGTTGACTGCCATCCTCAGCATATTGTTCGAACCTTCGAGGTTGTTGCATATACACTTCCTCGTGCAGCTCTCCATTTAAAAATGCTTTATTAATGTAAACCTGATGCAGTTGTCACTGCCGAGCCACAACAAGAGACAAGACAACATAAAGTGTAGCAAATTTAACCACTGGACTAAAAGTCTCATTAAAATCCTATACAGGGACTTGAGAGAACCCTTTAGCAACCAATCGAGCCTTGTAACGATGAACCGAACCATTTAGATTCGTTTTCAGTTTAAAAAGCCACTTAACCCTACAACTGATCGTCCAGTGGGTAACTTCACCACGGTTCACGTGCCATTACGCTGCAAAGCATCAAACTCAGCATGAATTACTGCTTTCCAGTTGGAAGACCTCAATGAATCATACACATTAACAGGTTCCACAATTTCAAAAGTCACTGCAAATGTTTTAGGCTTAAAAATGACACACTTGCTCATTGTGAGCATAGGGTGACTATTCATTGCAGGTGCAGATGTAGTTAAATGATCAGGCATATTGATGATAACATCAGCAGCTTGAACAACTGTCTGATTATTAGATGTCAGCACTTTATCAGAGTCAGCTGAAGATAAATGTTCACCAACCACTGTAGGTGTTGACTCAGAAATCACTGACTCATCTTGCATAGATCTCTACTGTGTACCACTAGACTCAGCAGCACCCATGTCAGTCAATGAATAATCAGGCTGTTCAACTACTGCCTGTAACCTTGAAATGTCAGCTACAATTCTAGTTCAGCTGACTCATTTGCAGATAAACCAACTACACCTGTTGCAGGAGACTTGTTAGATAAACTTGCAAATGGAAAGACAATTTCTTCAAAAACTACATGACAAGACACATAAGCTCTCTCACTCGAAGCAAGATAAAGATATTATTTTGAGGGCTATAACCCAGAAACATGCACACTTGAGGTCGAAACTCAAGCTTATGTGTTTGAAACAACCTTAAATGTAAAAAACACTTGCAACCAAACACTTTCACTACAACATAATCTGGTTTCTTCGCAAGAAGCTGCTCACACAATGATATTCCTCCTAGTACTTTAGTTGGTAATCGATTAATAGTATATACTATAGTCATGGTTGTATAGAACCAATATTGCACATGCATAGAGGCTTGAGCAAGTATAACTAACGCGATTTCAATGGCATGCCTATGCTTCCTATCCACAACACCATTCTGCTTAGAAGTGTGAGGATAAGTAAGGCGATGCACAATGTTATCCTGTAGCAAAATCGGGACAAGCTTCTGTATTCTTCACCCCAATCACTCTGAAATGCTTTAATAGAAACCCCAAACTGATTCATAACTAGTTTCTAAAACAGCCGAAATACTGAAACAACCTGAGATTTGTTTTATAGGAAATATATCCAAGTGTGCCGAAAATAAGCATAAAAAATGTTAGTAATACTTAAATCCTCTGAAAGCAACATGAGCATGACCCTATAGATCACTAAATTTCAACTCAAACGGAGCATTATAAACAGAAGTGGAATAAGGAAAAGACAACTTATGATTTTTTCCAATGCAACAAGCATCACATTTCTTATTAACATTCGAAGGAAGTTTTACATCAACGACCTTACAAGATGTGACTAAAGTATTATAACTGGCAAGACCCAGTCGTCTATGCCAAACATAATATAAGCTAGAGTCATGAGCATTAGCAACACTAGCATGCGCTTTATTACAAACTCCTGGTGAGAAATCTTTTGAAAACACAAATAGACCATCTTTAACCTTCACTGTAAGTAGCACCTCAGTCGTAGAGCTATCACGAACATAACATGCATTTGAGTGAAACTCAAAGTAAACTCCATTGTCCTTAACACACTTTAAAACAGAAAGCAAATTGTCTGTTACACCAGGCACATACAAAATATCATTTAAGTATCTTGTCGATGAATTCGAACCAATTTGGTTAAATGTGATGCGCTTTTCTTCAAGGGGTTCAATTTAGTTTACAAAAAAAAAGGTTTATTAGGGTATTATTCCTTACTGGATTGATTCTTTCATGAGTTGTATCAGTAAGGTAGCTAGAGTTTAGTTGACCCTTTTTCACGACTTTAACCTTTATTGCCTTATTAGATTGGTTTTGAGATTTTAGATAGGTGATGTGGCTTTATTTGGAAGAAGAAGAAGAAGAAGAAACGGGAAGAAGAAAAAAGATGGGGTTAACGGGAGGTTAATTGCCACGTCAGTGAAAAACTAACGGATGTAACAACAGAGACTTTACTGGAAACAAACTAAAGTTCGATGACTCTATTACAAGTTTCAAAAGTTGGGTGACCAAAATGCAAGAACCTTAAAAGTTTAGGGACTATTTATATAATTTACCCTTTAATTTAATATATTTTTATGATATATTCTTAATTAACATTTTAACTAAATAATTAAATTTTAAACTCTATTAGTGGATCCTACATATATATGTTAATTTAATACTTACATCAAAGTTCAAGGTATTCGTTCGGTTTAACGAACACGTTTCAAATTTTGTTACCACAAATAATTCTTCTCAGTATGTTTAGTCAAATTTTCCTTTACTAAATTTATATGTACGGTCTAAATCTCTTGAAGATTACCAATCCAACTACTATAAATTGTGTCAAAGCAAACCATCAATTCAACTACAATCACCGGTATTTTTAATTTGTGTAGAAAAAAAAATAACAATATGAGTAAGGTTTCCATTGTCTTGTGTGCGGTGGTCCTATTGGTGGTGGTATTTTCAAGTGCGGAGGTAGCAGCGGCACCGAAATGCGATAATGCGTTGGATTTGATGAGCCCATGTTTAAATGATTACAAGAAGCCAGCTCCATCAGCCGCTTGTTGTGCCAAGACAAAGGAACATGTATCATGCTTTTGTGGGTACATGAAAAGTGAAGATCTAAAAAGGGTTTTTGATAGAATCGAAATCATAAAAATGGCTGACATGTGTGGGGTTGAATTTTCCTCGTGTTAAAAAAGCAATTCGTTTCATTATTACCTGTGGCAATGACTGGTCTAAATATATATGATTATGTACTCATAATTTAAAGTAATTATGATATACCGGTGATTCCTTCTACTTTTAATAATATTGGTGTTTATTTTTGTATTTACTTTTATTTTAATAATTTTCTTGACTTATGGACTGTGTTCCCCTTGATGGAGATCCCTCCTCATTCGAAACTCTCCTGTTGGAGACCCATTCACAAGCACCGAAGCTCTAATCGAGGAAACACACTCTCATATCCGTCGTCTCAAGCACTACCAAAACTCATTTTCTCAAGTACCATTAATAAAAAAAGAAGTTCCACCGGGCACAATCATAAGCTTTAGTAAAATCAAAACCAGTGTTCATCAACGAGAAACCTGTTTAATCTACTCCTTTAGATTTACGGCCCACACCAGATTATTATTTTTCCTTCGTGTCAACATATCAATCGGTTTGCAATTAAAGATAAAATCGTTAAACTCCACACTCCCCGATAATGAGTTAACGCATCCACTGTGTTCATTCTTGTGTCTTACTGCGTAAAAGTCTCCTCTAACCAGCCATAAATTCGAATATGAGGCCCTTAAAGCCAATGATTCATTCCATGGATCAACTTGTTTTGACAAAATACTCCGCGCGTATACGCAAATAATAGTCGACTTCATGCTTGATGTGTCCAACAACCTTTTAAAAAGATGAATCTTGGATTGGAAAACGAAAGATTCGCTCTGGAAAATAGCTTTTTTCCATACTAAAACGATGCCCCCTGACCTTCCCACATATTGTGATTCTCTGAAGTCGAAATCATCATTCCAAAATTTTCGAATATCCAACTCGTCTAGAGCTTCCTTCTTTGTCTCCTGCAATAATGTCATCTCAACCTTATGCTTCTTTAGTAGCATGCATAACGCTAAGGAATAGCAACTCCTTATTATTATTATTTTCATTTTTATTTAATGTATTTAGCAATCATTTTTATTTCCTCGTATGTATTTATGTTAAAATGTTTTTTTTATTAATCTGGGTAAGTACAAGGTAGTATTTGTTCAAAGATAACTCTCAACTATTTGACATTGAACGCTCACACCCCTGATATTCATAGTGCTCGAACTTGAGACCTCAAAGAATTACAATAATTCATTTACCACCAAGATCGATGGTTCGAACATTTATTTTAAAATGTTAAGTAATCAAGTATTATTCTACCATATATATGTAAGTATGATAGCTGAAGTAGATATTGTTTTAACCGATCATGCCAATTGCGAGGTGTCTGACGCAGTCCATATAATGCCTTGTGCAGTTTACACACAAGTTGACTGCCATTCTCAGCATATTGTTCAAACCCTGGAGGTTGTTGCATATACACTTCATCATGCAGCTCTCCATTTAAAAACGCATTATTAATGTCAACCTGAAGCAGTTGCCACTGCCGAGCCACAGCAAGAGACAAGACAACATAAAGTGTAGCAAACTTAACCACTGGACTAAAAGTCTTATTGAAATCCTGTCCTGGGACTTGAGAGAACCCTTTAGCAACCAATCGAGCCTTGTAGCGATGAACCGAACCATCTGGATTTGTTTTCAGTTTAAAAAGTCACTTTCACCCTTCAACTGATCGTCCAGGGGGTAACTTCACCACGGTTCACATGCCATTACGCTGCAAAACATCAAACTCAACATGAATTGTTGCTTTCCAGTTGGAAGACATCAACGCATCATACACATTAACGGGTTCCACAGTTTCAGAAGTCACTGTAAATGTTTTAGCCTTAAAAATGACACACTTGCTCCTCGTGAGCAGAGGGTGACTATTTATTGCAGGTGCAGATGTAGCTAAATGCTCAGGCATATTGATGAAAACATCAACAACCTGAACAACTGTCTGATTATTAGATGCCAACACTTCATCAGAGTCAGCTGAAGATAAATGTTCACCAACCACTGTAGTTGTACCCATCTTGCACAGACCTCTGTAGTGTACCACTAGACTCAGCAACACCCATGTCAGTCAACGAACAATCAGGCTGAGCAGCTCAGTTGATTCATTTACAGACAAACCAAATACACCTATTGCAGGAGACTTGTTAGATAAACATGCAAATGGAAAGACATATTCTTCAAAAACTACATGACGAGACACATAAACTCTCTCACTCGAGGCAAGATAAAGATATCATTTTGAGGGCTATAACCCAGAAACATGCACACTTGAGATCGAAACTCAAGTTTATGTGTTTGAAACGACCTTAAATGAGAAAAACACTTGCAGCCAAACACTTTCATTATAGCATAACCCGGTTTCTTCTCAAGAAGTTGCTCACAAGGTGATATTCCTCCTTGTACTTTAGTTGGTAATCGATTAATAGTATATATTGTAGTCGTAGCTGTATAGAACCAATATTACACATGCATAAAGGCTTGATCAAGTACTACTAACGCAAGTTTAATTACATGACTATGCTTCCTCTCCACAACACCATTCTGCTCATAAGTGTGAATACAAGTAAGGCGATGCACAATGTCATCCTATAGCAAAACCGGAGACAAACTTTTGTATTCTTCACCCTAATCACTCTGATCTGCTTTAATAGAAACCCCAAACTGATTCATAACTAGTTTCTAAAATAGTCAAAATACTGAAACAACATGAGATTTGTTTTACAGGAAATAAATCCAAGTGTGCCGAGAATAAGCATAAAAAATGTTAGTAATACTTAAATCCTCTGGAAGCAACATTAGCAGGACCCCGGAGATCAGTAAACTTCAACTCAAACGAAGTATTATAAACAGAAGTGGAATAAGGAAACGACAACTTATGACTTTTGCCAATACAACAAGCATCACATTTCTCATTAACATTCAAAGGAACTTTTACATCAATAGCCTTACAAGCTGTGACTAAAGTATTATAATTGGCATGACCCAGTCGTCTATGCCATACATCATATAAGCTAGAGTCATGAGAATTAACAACACTAGCATTCACTTTATTACAAATACTTGGTGATCAATCTTCTGAAAACACATATAGTGATATAGACCATCTTTAAACTTCCTTGTAAGCATTACCTCAGTCGTAGAGCTATCACGAACATAACATGCATTTAAGTGAAAATCAAAGTAAACTCCATTGTCTCTAACACACTTTAAAACAGAAAATAAATTGTTCGTTACACCAGACACATACATAATATCATTTAAGTATAAATAATGAGAAGAAGAAGGTAACACAACAGTACCAATCATATTAACCTTTAATGAAACACCATTACCTAAAACTAAATTACCTGGACCAAAGTGATCAGCTTGAGAAGTGACATTTTTAGACTTAGACGTGGCACCAGAATCTATCACCCACTGATTTAAAGCAAAAGCACGATCTGCATGAGCTAAAGGCAACTCATTATGCTTCTTAGCATGGCAGAAATCACAACCAGAAGTGTCACTAACTGCAACATGAGTATTAGTTGAATCCTGATTAGAACGAAACTGACCAGTATCATCAGCAACACTGATGAACGTCTCATCAAACTTGTTCCAACATCTGTTGACCAAGTGACCTACCTTTCCACAAAGTTAACACTGGACTTCCCTCGACCACGATCCCCAGAACGACCACCAAAATAAGATCGATGTGGCTGAGAACGACCACCACCATCAAAACCAACGACAACACCACAAGCAATATGTACACTAGCAATACCACTCTCCTCTTGAGCATGTAACACCCTCAACCCGTACCCGACCCGGATACAAGTCTGAGGTGTCACATTGACTTTTCAAACTTTGACTCTTGACGAAAAATCAAGGAAATTTAAAACTTTCATTAAAATAACTTGTTACTTTACACAAGTTAACTAAAACAAGACAAAACTGATCAGAGCATTTGTAACTAACACTTTTCTTACATGCCAACACACTATACACAACAGAATACCTACTTTCTCAGTTACTTATGATCTGATCTTCTAGCAGTGTTGTTGTTCTTGCCACTCCTATTTCTGTTCTTCTCGATTCTTGGTACCTACGTGTAAACCACTTACACGCTAAGTCATAGACTTAGTGAGGCATAACATAAATATATGTATACACGTGTATAACAATGAATTTATGAACATGCATTCTTACCATTGATCATGACATTTCGACTTGCATATATTTATTACACTATAACATATATGATGATAACATGCACATATAAAACATACATTTTTATGCTAATTTCACTTTAATTTATCTTTGGATTGCCCATATACATTATTGAGAATAAAGGTATGTGAGTACATAGAGGTTGTGCATTATACTATCACCACAGCTCGTATAATTCCCTCAAGGGGCACTGAATATTTGTCCCGAAGGACCACAATGTCCCAAATGACCACTGATTGTTCCGAATAACCACTATGTCCCGAAGGACCACTGACAATCCCTCGACTCTTAGCATGCCAATTATACCTACATCTCTCATATTAAATAACATGGGCTTCATTATAAATACATTTCTCATTTCATATCTCTTTCATCACTGTCCATGTAAACACATAAGTCACTTCATATGATCATTTCCATTATTTCACATACCTAGAAGAATTCTCTGATAATGGCATTCATTCATATAATAAAATGTTAATCATGAATGAAAAATGCATGGAATCACTATAACGTTAACATTTATATATGTATGCATGTGCATGAATATAGAATCATAAATTCAATGATAAGAGATAGACTTATCGCAAGTCTTATCTCAATTCCATTTCATCTAGGATATGCACTCACCTTGGTCTTGCTTATTTTGACTTGATCATATTCCTTTGTTTGTTTCGGAACGAAATTACGTTCTATATCTACATAGTAATACATTGGTACTAATCAGTATACTAATTAATATATTCTAAACTATCACTCCTTAAGTTAAAAAGAAAGCTATTTTTATCTTTTAATGAAGGTATGCATCGATGCACTGCACCATGTATCGATGCATCCCTTAACGGGTGCATCGATGCACTAACTATACAAACATCGAATGGGATTTATTTACCGATGCATAGTTAGTACATCAAAACCCTACCACATACGACAAAAACCAAAGTCGGGGCTAGGACGTTGGAGGTCCTATACAAATTCTTAAAAAGAGGTCCTTAAATCTCAATTTTTTTAAAGATAATTTTATTAACTAAAAAATCTTTACTAAATTATACAGAGAATGTCATATTACATAATATATATTAAGAATATATAGGGAAATTTGTGATATTATTGAATTTATAGATCTTATAATTTCCTTAGTAAAATTGCAAAGCTTGAATGTAATATATAAATTGCAAAGCTTGAATGTAATATATATAGGGAGATTGGTGATATTATTAACTCAAATCCTAACGGTGTGTGATAGGGAGATCATAAAGATGAACTTATTTCTCGTAAAGTAGAGTTAGACAAAAAATGAGATTTTTATTGTAATAAATCTATTTTTTTGCCCTTACTATTCCGCGCCCCTGTTCCATCACTCATGTCCTAACTCCGCCTCTGACAGAAACCCTAGCACATATGGATTATAATACTTTTTTACTTGGATAGTAATTAAAATGATTCTTATTGAAAAAATATTTTGATTTAGTACGCTTTTTCGGATTGATATATTCTCAATTAATAATTGTGATTGTTAAAAAATGGATAATAAAAAGTAAAACTAAAAATTCAATATTCTATTTTTAAATCATACATATATTAATTTGCTAATTTATATTTAAATTTGTTGGAAGATAAATCTATTTGTTTGGTATAGTGGACACGTTCTAAATTTTGTTGCCACTTATATTCTCTTTTCTAAAATATTTAGTCAAACATTTCTTTACTAAATTTATATGTACGGTTTAAATCTCTCGAAGACTACAACTTTATTACTATAAAACGTATCAAAGCACATGTAAAAAAATGTATCAATTTGATTATAATCACCAGTATTTTTAATTCGTGTATAAAAATAAAAATATGAGCAAGGTTTCCATTATCTTGTGTGTAGTGGCACTATTGATTGTAGCGTTCTCAGGTGCAGAGGTAGCAGCGGCACCGACATGTGATAACGCTTTGGATTTGATGAGTCCGTGTTTAAACGAGTATAAGAAGTCGGCTCCATCAGCTGCTTGCTGCGCCAAGACGAAAGAACATGTGACATGCTTCTGCGGGTACATGCAGAGTGCAGATCTCAAACGGGTTTTTGACAGAATCGAGATTACAAAAATGGCCAGTATGTGTGGCGTTGAATTCCCTTCGTGTTGAAGCTTTGCCCCATATGATTTTCTTCGTATTAATGATTGATATAATTATATCTATGTACTCATCAATTGAAATTATTATGATACACTGGTGATTCTATTTTGACAAAAGATGGTGTGTGGAACAAAGTTATAGTGTATGCAACAATTTATTATGGAATAATTACTTCACGTTGTCAATAAGTAACGCATTGACTCCACCTCAAAAGCAGAGGTAATTCTTGTGGCCTTCCCCCTACATGCACCCATAATGGATCCGTCTTCATCTCGTATAACAACCCCTGACCAAGACAATTGATCCCTTTGCTGGGCATCGAAGTTCGCCTTCACAAACTGTGCTGGATAGGGAAACCAACGAACAAACGGAGCAGTAGGACCTGCAAAACTAGCATTGGACAACTCGAACTCACGAAAGTGAGCCTTGATGAAGCTACAGTACTTGTTCTTATGGTAAAGTTTGTTGCGAGAATACCACAAAACTAGTCAAAATCTACCCATGTTGATGACTCGGATAATTTTCCAGCAACCTGCCAAACCACACATCAAAATCACACACACTCACCCTACCAGGCCATTGGTAACGTAGCATTGGCCATAGAACACTAGCCAATTGGCAGCCGCGCACCACATGAACAATTGACTTGATGGCGCCTGGGCAAAGGGGACAACAGGAATCATTCACCAAATGTTTGAGATAGAGTCTGCCTAGTCGGTACAAAGTTTTTGGCAAACTTCCAGGCTGAAATTTCTTTGACGATGTGTACCCCAAATTCTCTTAAACAAAAGGACATTAGCTGGGGACCGGTGATTCGAATTGTTGCGGAATACGACTGTCGGATAGAGCAAAATCACAACTAATAATTTAATAAAATAAAAAATGAAAATAAATGAGACACATATTTTAGGTGTAAAACCCCTAAATAATATAGGGTAAAAATCACGGGCAAAGGCAAAAGAATTTCACTATAAGAAAATAGGAATTACAACTTCTCTCGATCTCACAAGGAGAAAACAATGACAATTCTCTCTTGTTAAATAGCAAAAAACGACTCTCAAGAAAACTCTCTAATTTATCTAGTAATGGAAGAAAGTTGAAATGATTTTGGGATGGTTTTGAAGCTAAAATGGCTAAGCTATTTATAGTTGAAGCTTCAGGACCAATCTTATAAATAGTTTAAAGTTTAGGGACTAATTGGATAATTTGCTGTCTATTTTTTTACTTTCAACAATCTCCCACTTAACGATTTGATTAAAACAATCATATCTTCACACCATTCTTTCTACCTTACATCATTCTTTCTACCATGTACCATTCATGTTGCTTACATTTCTAACAGGCCATAAGATGATAGACACTAAGTAAATTTATCAGCATTTACCGCATTTGTCATGAAATCTGCTATGTTGTCTTTGGTATGGATTTTATGCATATCTAATGTCCCTTCTTCCACCTTTTCAAGAACGAAATTGTATTGAACTCGTATGTGTTTTTTTCCTTAAATGAAATGTTGGATTCCTTTCTAGATGCAAGGCGCTCTGACTATCACAAAAAAAAGACATATTCTTGATTGTGCCAGAGCTCCTCCAATAGCATTTTCAACCAAATTGCTTCTTTGTTTGTTTGTGTAACTGCTACATATTATGCCTCTGTTGTTGATATAGTCATAACTGACTGCAGTTTTGAAACCCATCTTACAGTTCCACCAACAACTTTGAACACATATCATGTAGTATATTTGTTTTTATCCAAATCTCCTGCATATTCAGAATCGACATACCCATTGATAAGCAATTTTGATCCTCCGTAACATAATACAACATTTTTGGTCCCTATGATGTATCTCAGGATTCTATTCATAGTATTCCAATACTCTTTGTCTGGATTCGTCATGTACCGACTAACCACTCTCACTGCTTGTGCAATGTATGTCTTGTACATAGCGAACATTAAACTTCCCACTACTGATGCATACGATACTCGAGACGTATTCATCCTCTCTTCTTCACTACTAGGACTTATACTGGAGTATAATTTGAAGTTAATAGGAAGAGGGGTAGAAACAATGATTTCAAGAAATTGGCTCGCCTCGTTGTTAGTTAAACTCACCGAAATTTTTACCTTATTTTTTAACAATAGCTAAAATCTACTAATACTATATAGAACTTAATATAAACATATATTAATAAATCTAACCAAAAAAATTATCAAAAGAGTGTATGAAGTAATTTTAAAGTATAAACTCAAAAGTAAAAATCCACAAATATATTAAAATAATAAATAAGGTTTGATTTTTTTAGTGTATGAAATAATTTTTTAAGATAACTACTAAAAAATTATATTAAAAAAATTATGAGCTGCTCACTAACTTATCGAGTCGAGTTGGACTTTGCTCGACTCAACTCGTTAAGGTCTCGAGTCGAGCTCGAGTTCAAGTCGAGTCAACCCAAGTCGAGTTTTTACCGAACTTTGATCGAATCGAATTCAAACTACTCACGAGTTGTTCAACTCATTAAGTACCCTAGTTGCAAATGATAACCTACTGAATTGACGCTCAATTAATCGACGTAATCAATTTAGGTAATGGTTTAAATATAAACAAAATTATTGATAGATTTAAGTTAAATTTTTTATTTGTTTGATATATATTGTATAGTTATTTGATATTTGATTCATTAATTAATGAATTTAAATTTGAATATGGCAGAGGTCAATTATTGGTATAATTCTCTCTGTTCATCTTATTTTCATTTAGTACATCATCTTTAATCTTATTTAAAGAATCTCCTATTTTGTTAAATCAATGGAATATAAGTTATTATGAAACATATTACTCCATAAGTTAAAATATTCATAAAATATCAAACGTATAACACATAAAAATTCAAAAAAAAATTATTGTTCTTAATTTAATTCAGTCTTTATTAAAAATAAATATTGTCTAAACTTTAATAAAGATTTGAATCACCTTATTAACGTTTTATTGGATCTAACGGGAACAAATATATTGGAAAGAACTAAGCATTGAATTAAACAAGTTTACGGATTATATAAAAATTTAAAATTACAAATAATATATGAAGTAAACGGCCATGACAGACATGGAAGTGACCCCAAAACTGGGCATAACGGCAGCGACGAGGTAAGTAAACCTCTCGGATCTCTTCCTAGCTAACTTCTCAGACACACGCGCCGGTATCAAGATCTGACGGTCGATGACATCATCGGATCCTTGTTCTATGATCTGGGGAACAGTAGGCGCAGTCTGCTTTTGTTCTTCTTTCTCGGCCACAAAGCGAACGGTGAAGCTCCTCTTCCGTCGAGCTCCGCATGTTGGCTTTAGTGAAAGGTGGAGAATTGGGGTTGGCTTCGGCGCGTGGTGTGCGGATGGGAGTGGACGGAAGGGTTTAGGAGCTAAGGCGGCGGATAAGCCTACCGCCATGGAAAGAAGAAGAAACACAGCTGCGAGAAGCTAAACTGCATTGAATTAATCAAGTTTACGGATTATATAAAAATTTAAAATGTCAAATAACATATGAAAAAATTAATAAAACTAATATTTTCAATTTTCAAATATTATAATTATTATTATATATCTAGTAAAAGTTTTTTGGATAATTCATTTTTATTACCCAAGAACAGAATATGTTACAAAAACATCAGTGTTCTGATTACAAGAACAACCTACTTACAAAAAGAATCAAAATAAATCCCAATGCTCAACTAGAGTAATATTAACACTGTCATTCCTATTTATATTTCTATCCCTCAATTGAAACCCAACTATATCCTTTATGGCATGAAAAAGGTCTTGAGAATTTCTGGATCGGCCTTGAAACAACCGTTTGTTTCGTTCATCCTATAGGATATAGATAAGTGCAGTAAAGGCGAGCTTCAAGATGGAAGTTAGAAGTGACTTTCCCTTCCAAGTAGAGCAAGCCCACACAATAAGAGCATCCCAAAATCGAAGTGTAAAATTAAGACCAGAGTGGGAGAAGATAGAATTCCATAATTGATCAGCCACAGGGCATTGGATGAATAGATGTTCCCTTGTTTCACACGGATCATCGCAGCATATGCATTTACAGTCAATGATAAGTCTCATTTGGTGGAGTCTATCTTTTGTAGGGAGTCTATCAAGCAGTGCCATCCAAGTAATCAAACTATTCTAGGGGATATGAAGAGGGAACCAGATAATTTTCTGCCATGGGACATGAGGTTTTCTATCTCGTAGAGCATCCCATATATCATTCACTTTTACAGCTCCAGCAGTTAGAATGGGGTAGGCCACATATCTAACTTTAAAAATGCGCCTTAAGCTCCAGCTATAAGAGGAACGAATGTCAACATTCCAGAAATCACTGTTTTTGAGAACATAGTAGTTAATCCAAGCTACCCAAAGAGAACATTCACCTGCTAGAATGTTTTTAATTAGGTAGATCATACAAGCTTTGTTTCAGGTCTTCAAGTCTTTAATACCTAGCCCACCTTCTGATTTCAAGAGACATGCATTCTGCCAGCTCACTCTAGCACCAAATGCATATTTGTCAGCTCCTTTCCAAAAGAAACGTGAGCATAGCTGCTCAATCTTGTTTAAAACCAAATGAGGCAAAAAAATCTGTCTGCACCAGTATTTTGAGATACTAAACAGTACTGCTTTAATTAGATCAAGTCTACCAGCATAGCTTAGAGTTTTAACATACTTATGATTCAACCTTACTCTAATATTATCACGTAGAGCACCACAATCTTTTTTAGTGATTTTTCTAGATACCAGTGGGATTCCTAAATACATGACAGGAAGACTACCATTTTTAAAATCAGTGATCGATTGAATGTCCTCCAAAATTGAAGAGTGCATTCCAGTAGCATATAAATCATATTTATAGGCATTAAGTTTGAGGTCAGACATCTCATAAAAGAGATCTAAGACAGTAGTGACCCCAATAATCAATTAAGAAGTATATTTGCAAAAAATTAAAAGATCGTCAGCAAAAGAGATGTGAGTAAGGCCTATTCATTTACATTTGGGGTGATAACCAAAAATGCCTCTAGCAGCTGATAAATTGAGAAGTCTTGAGAGGACATTCATTGAAAGAACAAACAATAATGGGGAAAGGGGATCACCTTGTCTAATTCCTTTAGCTCCCTTAAAAAAACCAATTAAGCTCCCATTGAAGGAGATAGAATACCTTGATGTAGAAAAGCAGAGTTCAATCCAGTTAATGAAGGTACTTGGGAGACCAATAGCTTTCAAAATGGCAGAGATGAAATCCCAATTAAGAGTATTAAAAGCTTTGTGAAGATCAATTTTTAGGGATCACCTTAGAGAGATATTCTTCTTGTTGTAACCTCTAACTAGTTCTTGGGCAAGTAGAGTATTGTTTACAATGCTTCTTCCTTTAACAAAAGCAGTTTGGTTTAGTGAAACTAAATCAGGAATGAGTTTTTGCAGTCTACTAACCAGAATTTTGGATATGGCTTTATAGAAGACAGAACAACATGAGATAGGTCTGAAATCCTTAACTTTGCTTGGATTAGGGATCTTTGGCACCAAAGCTATGGTAGTAGCATTAAAAGCTAGAAGAAAAAAAGAATCAGAGAAGAATTGCTTTACAGCAGCAGTGACATCTTCTCCTATGATATGCCAAGCTTTTTTGAAGAAGTAAGGAGTAAAGCCATCAGGGCCAGGAGACTTATCATTTCCTTGGCAGAAGAAAACAACCCTAATTTCTTCATTTGTGATTTTCTTTACAAGATCTTGGGCATTTTCATTAGTCACAGTATACTGCGAGATGTCTTTCAGCAAGGAATGATCTATAGATTTTACCTCATGATCAATGGTGTCAATCAAATTAGTAAAGTACCTTATCACCTCTGTTGACATTAAATCAAAAGTTTCTAGTCGATTACCTTAGTCATCAACTAGGATGCGAATAGTATCTCTTTTGTTCTTTAGAGTAAGAGCATAATTAAAGAGTTTGGAACATTTTTCTCCCTCTTTTAGCCATTGAATCTTAGTTTTTTGCTTAAGGAGCAGGATTTCAGCAGCCTCAAGGCTTTTAAGTTCAATTTGCAGAAGAATTTCTTTATCAATAGAATCTTCACCCCTAAGGGTTTTAAGCTGTTGATGTTCCAATTCAGATTTCTTTTGGAGGACCCTTGCAGTTATATCACTAAAGCTGGACTGATTGAGTTCTCTAAGCTTGATTTTCAGTCGCTTTAACTTAGAAAAAAGATATTGCATTTGGTTTCCTTGAGCAAGAGTGATCCAAGATTGCTGAACAATATCCAAAAAGTTGGGGTGTTGAGCCCAGAAGTTGAAAAACTTAAATGGATTTGGTCTATTTGTTTGAACTTCTTTAGAGGGCCAGACCAAAGACAAGCAGTGATCCGAGATACCAGGAGCAAGAAATTCTACATGGGAAGTCTTAAAGTTGCTCATCCAGATTAAATTAACTAGGACTCTGTCTAGCTTTCTAGCAAGGAAAGAATTTTGTTGCTTATTGCTCCAAGTGAAGGATGGACCAAAAAATGGATGATCAATGAGGTTAATGTCAGAAAGAACATTTTGAAAGTCTCTCATATCATAAGAAACTATAGTGCCTAGAAGAATGTAGTCTGAGCTCTCAATAGGATTGAGAGTGACATTGAAATCACCTCCAAGAATCCAGGGAAATTGACCAAAACTTGAATCCAGATCTCAAAACTGTTGCCAAAGTAATCTTCTCATAACACCTTCATTGCTCCCATACACAGCAGATATAATAAGAGAGGCCCTAAGATGTAACCCCTTTATAGAAATACACTGAGCAAAAGATTGAATAACAGAAAAATCCATACCAGTTTTCCAGAGAAGCCATATTCTGCCATTCGCAGCATAATTATAATTAGTAGTAGCAGTCTAACTTTTAAATTGGGTTTTCAGAATAATTTCAGCCTTTTCAGCTTTTACTCTAGTTTCCAACAAACAGAGGATTTCAATTTTATTTTGGATAGCTCTTTTAAGAACTCTTTCTTGTTTTAGAGGATAATTTAGTCCTCTAACATTCCAAAAAGCAATAATCATTAAGGATGATTGTCAATGGCAACCTCTTTGCCACCAACCACATTAGACTTAGCCACTTATAATTTATCTTTTTTCTTAGATTTTAGATCATTTACTAGAGTGGCTACACTTAGAGAACACTTTCAAGGCTTTCGTTTAAGGCCTACTGGTGCAGAGGTTGAGTAATCAACCAAACTTAGAACTTCAAACCGGTTGGAAGAAGCAGCTAAAGAAGCATTATGTTTGTCCTTAGTCGGCTTACCCCTTCCTTTCTTATTAACAGCCAGAGAGTTGTCATCTTTTTCAATAATGTGAGGAGCATTGGGATCAGAACAAGATGGTATCTCCACTGCAAGAGTTTGATTCCACTTCAGCCTCTTTACTGATTGTTTCAGAGACTTCATCATTGTTGTTTTTTTTTCCATGGAGTCCTGTTGAAGAGGAAAAAATTTTCTTGTAGAAGTTCGATATCCCCAACAGAAGACTCAACCTCAGCAACTTTTGGAGGTACTTCCCCTTTTTCCTCCAAGTTTGAGTCTTTACAGGAGCTTGGTTTTTTAGTTCCTTACAAGCTTTATCAGAATGCCCAAAAATGTTACAGGACCTATATCGAGGTGGCAACCAGGGTATCTCGACTACAACTGAAAATGTTTTACCATTATTTAGGACTATATCGATGAATTTAGGTATATCGTCAGTCACCCCTATTTCTATGCAAACTTTAGCATATTCAAGGTGAGACTTAGCAGTTGTTACAGAGTCCATGGAGATAGGAATACCAATGGTACTTGCAATGTAACTTAAGCCAGCACGGGAAAATAATTCTAGGTGAACATTGTAGAGATTAACCAAAACGGGCCTGAGAAACAAGGGCTTGTTAAGGATATGCCAAGGCCCGTTTTCTAGTACCCAGTCCCTATCTGATTCAGAAGAAAATGAGAAAACATAGAGATTGTTGCCAACATAGCTTACCTTAAGTTTTTTCCAGCTAAGGCTTTCTTCCATAGGTTTTCCATAGGTTTTCCACAATTCGTTGCATAGCTGCAAATCTGGGATCTGCGCCAAGAAATTGACCCACGAGCGAGAGTTTTCATTCGGAAATTCCATATTCCAGAACCTCTGGAGGAGGTTGAACAACAGTCGCGCCATCATGAACCCTAAGTGGAAAGTATTCCAATCATTGACCCACAGTGCACCCAAAGAGATTTCTCCAATTCATTGAGCCTTCGCACATGATTGAAAAGGAAATGAGCAGAGAACCGAGAGGAGAGTAGAACGGAGGTGGAGACGCGACGGAGATCCTCAGATTCCGTTTATCTGCCTCAAATGAAATGTATGATCCCACCAATCTGTCAATCTCTCAAAATGAATACATGTCTTTCTATACCTAGTAAATTTGATCTGAGCCCCGTTATTCAAATTAATTTATTTAATCTAAGATCTTATATAGAGTCGAATATAATAATTTACCCTTGATTCAAAACTTGAAGTAAATCGATCTAAATTAAAGTCAATTTTAATTTTACATAAAGCATTATTATCTAGACATTTTAATAAAAAGTGAAGTTATATCAAAACAAAATTTAATTTATCAAAATAGAAATATTAAAAAAATCTAACTTTGAATTAATTTTTCGATTTGAAGTTTCTAATGAAATTTAGAAGGAAAAAAAATATACCAAAATAAATTAATACATTCTTTATTAAGTGATGAAGAGCTTATCATTTTCTATATATAATTTTTTTTTTTAAAAAACCCATCAAGTAGTTTTTATTATAAATTTTTAAGCATATTTAAAACAATTAAATTCCTAAAAAAATAAGTTTCAACTAATTTAATTTCTAAGTGACTAATGAAATGAAAAATGATTATACTAATTCTTAAAAATATTAAATTACCAAAAACAAATATTAATTTTCAAACGACTATAAACTCTAAATGATTATACATTTAATATAATCACGACGCTTTGCTTGATTTGATTCTCCTATTGATCTCTTTCTCCAGTTCTTCAAGTCCTCCCACCTCCTCTAGTTCCTGCATTTGCATTCACACACCAGTTCATATCAAACAAAATATTACTAACAACTAGAAGGTTGAAGTTTGAATCCAGACATCGTAAATAAAACAAATTAAGATCGAGAGTTTGAATTTGGACATTGTAAATGAAACTAATTAAGTTCGAGAATCCCCATAAATGAACATCTACAATATCTGATCCGAATTAATCGATAGTTAAATTTAAAAAAAAAAAAGTTGTTGAAAGGCAATAAATCACCTTAGGCCCCAGAAACAACCCATAGGGGACACCGTTGAATTTTTCTGAATGGTGGAGCTGAAAAAACAAACCAAGGCCATTGGACACAGTTAGAGAAGAAGATAAACACCAAATGTGCAAGAACTGCAGTTTATATTATTAACCTGGTGAGCCGCAGCAACCTTCCTGAAGTAAGGCACGTTGGCGATCGGCCCTACGGGGAACCTCTTGTGGACGAGACCGTCGTGCACGAACATGTACGCCATTCCGAATACTGTAATGCCGAGCCCCTGCTCATCGAATTCGTCGAAATCAGTACAAAAAAACAAGACTATATAATTAAGGAGGCTAGAAACTTACAGCACCGAAACATAGACCAGGAACAAGGCCTTTGTTGAAGAAACCATAAGACAGAAGTGCGATTGCCGGGACTGCGTTGATTACGGCGAACACGTCGTTTAGCTCGAACGCTCCTTCTCTCGGTCGATGGTGAGACTGCATAATTATAACCGGCGACGAACACAAGATTCACAAACAAGTTTCAATATGATATATCAAAATTACATGAGAAATTAAAATTTCGTAAAATACCTCGTGCATGTGCCACAATGAAGCATGCCAGAGAGCTCGGTGAGCCCATCTAGCCCAGAACTCCATGCCCACCTGAAAATAAAACAATACCCAGTTTCCGATTCAACACTCGAATTAACATTCAAACACGCAATCAAATATACGTCAATGAACGGAATCGAACTTACAGCGGCACCGACTGATAAAGTAAATGTACCAAACATTTCAGAAAGAGGCACTTCTCCTCCCTTTTAGAAAAAAAAAAATTCCCAATTTCAGATATTGTTCGTACTGTCAGAACGGAGATAAATTTTGAAAAAGAATGGTGAAAAGAGGGGAACAAACGATGAAACGAACCTCCATTTGCCACCAAAACCTGTAATAAACGGCCATGACAGACATGGAAGTGATCCCAAAACTGGACATAACGGCAGCGACGAGGTAAGTAAACCTCTCGGATCTCTTCCTGGCTAACTTCTCAGTCACACGCGCCGGTATCAAGATCTGACGGTCGATGACATCATCGGATCCTTGTTCTATGATCTGGGGAACATTAGGCGCAGTCTGCTTCTGTTCTTCTTTCTCGGCCACAAATCGAACGGTGAAGCTCCTCTTCCTTCGAGCTCCGCATGTTGGCTTTAGTGAAGGGTGGAGAATTGGGGTTGGCTTCGGCGCGTGGTGTGAGGATGCGAGTGGACGGAAGGGTTTAGGAGCTAAGGCGGTGGATAAGCCTACCGACATGGAAAGAAGAAGAAACACAGCTGCGAGAAGCTAAACTTTGATTATGGGACGCTTAGAACCTTAAAACAAAGTTCCCAGAATAGGGACACGGCGAGAAGAAAACGAAGGACGAGATGGGGCTGCAATTTTATGGAGTCGTGGGTCGGTTAACGCTCTGAGACCTCAATTATTTGTTGGCGTGCCCTTTAGAATCTGTGGACTTGTTTAAAACACCCTGCTTCATGCTAACAGTCAAAGCTAATCCCCAATGGTGTTCGATTCGTGTAAATTATTTTTTTAGTAAAAAGAATTTTAAGTCGGAGGTGATTCCTCCAATTTAAGACAAGCCATATATAAGAATTAATTAATATTTACATAAAAATTTAAAGATTATTCATTAAAAATGATAATAATAAAATTCGAATTTAACTTTATAAATTTAAATTCTTAAATTCTACCTACTTGTATCAACTCTCGGTAACATTGATGCAAGTTATTGTAACCGCAAATATGAGAATTAAAAAAAGTTTATTTTATTAAGGTGATATTATGAGAAAACAATCATTTTAATTTTATTTAGTCAAATAGTATTCAAATAATTTTTACAATAATATGGGATTTAACAATTTAATAAAAAAATTATTGATTTTAAAATATAAGGAATTAATTATTAAATTTAATCAGACTTATTAATATCACAATTAAAAGTAATTATTAAATTATGATCACAAATACTATTTCATAAGGCAATAAACATATTTCACTAGAATAATTTACAACTGAAATTCTTAATATCTTATTGAAATGTTTTAAGATATATTAAAATAAAAATCAATCGACAAATTTATATTTTGTATTTTGGAAGTCACGTGGTGTATAACATCATACCTTAGATATGAACAAAAACAAAACAAAACAAAACAAAACAAACATAATAGCTAAGTAAGGAAGGGGGTGGGTATTTTGGTAATTGAAAGGAAAGGGAAACTCAAAATATGGGAAAGTGTGAGGAGGCGATGAGTGGACGCAAGTAAGGGGCAACGGACAACCAATCAAATCCTTAATTTCTGCATTTATTATTATTCATCCACGTCATCATATCCACCGGATCGGCGAAATTTGGCGCTTGCCACGTTGGACTTCCTCATTGGGGATTTCGAGACACGTGTCGTTCTTATAGCCGCTCAGCATCCAACCGGGCGAATGGTTTTTGCAACCGCTGATTTCCTCCGGATCACAGTAAGGTTACACCATCAACGTATTTCCTAGAATAATTTCTTTAAAGGGATTTTTTTTTCATAAAATAATTTCTTCACTCAACTTTAATTTCTTTAACATAACTCTTGATATGCTCCAAAAATGTTATTTTTTTAATCAAACAGAAGAAACTTACAAGCACATGTATCAAGGTAACAATACCAGTGAATAACTAAGCATAAACCATGACCAGCTTTTGTAAGCTAAATGAAGCAATATATGATACCACCTTACCTCTCCAGACAAACAGACATTGTGCCTGGTCACTTATAAGATGATCAAAATGGTCTGAAGACTTCCCGGTACGATCATTGCACCGGCATTTGGTAGTATCGAGACCGACATACAACCACGCCCTGCCGAATCCGATTATATGATAGACAGCTGGTCTTTCTGTTGCATATATTCCGGTATAATGTGAATTCGGGAGCAGTTTTCCGAAATCGATTCACCAGTAATCTCCACACGAGCAAACACCGTACTGGAAATGGTGAAACCGATACGTATCCCTGACTATGATCTCGCGTTTGGTAATTTGCGAAATGAGCTTAGCAGCGACATGGCAATTGCCGCAGATACGGAGATTCTTGGTGATTCGAATAGGTGTCCCGGGTTTCGTATTTAGAATGGCTAAGACAATAGCCAACTTCTCACTGTGAACAGCCAGATGGCCTTCCTTATCTTCCTCTTCAACATCATGAAGTGCGGACTGAGTTTCCGGGACATAACCAGACTCTTTCATTTTCCCCACCAGAAAATCTAACTTCTTGTAGATTTCCCTCGACTGTGGATGTGACTGATCACTGGCAAGAAAAGTATAAACCTGATTGTCGATCTCGGTATTGCTAGCACCAGCCATTTTCTTGATCCCTTTGCTCTTCATGATTGATCTAACAGTTGTAACATCTTCCCATCTACCAGCCTTCGCATATATGTTTGATAACAAGACATAATATCCGGAAGGCTCGGGTGCTAATCGGAAAAGATGATCAGCAGCAAGGAGTCCGATATTCATGTTAGAATGCATCCAACAGGCACCCAACAAAGTTCCCCATATCCTGTCAGTAGGTTCAATTGGCATCTTTCTGATGAAATTATAGGCTTCTTCTACTTGCCCGGAACGTCCAAATAAATCAACCATACAAGCAAAATGCTCTACCCTTGGACGAATTTTACGTTGGTCTGTCATCAAGTTAAAGAAATGCCAACCTTGGTCCAGTAACCCTGCATGGCTACAAGCCGAAAGAACCGACACGAATGCAATAGAATCCGGAGTCAGACCCGAGTTTTGCATTTTAGAGAAAAGGGACATAGCTTTGTCACCTTGGCCACTCATCCCATAAGCTGAGATCATAGAAGTCCATGACACAATATCCCGAAACTTCATCTGATCGAACACCGCCTTCACTTCTTTTAAGCATCCACACTTTGCATACATGTCAATTAGTGCATTCTCCAGTGCCAAATTCGGAAGGAGTTTCTTCCTATTGATATATTCATGAATTCGTCTACCAAGAAAAATAGCCGAAAGATCACCACAAGCAGGAAGGATACTAGCAATGGTAAAAGAATCCGGTTCAATACCATATGCCTCCATCTGTGAATACAAATCAACGGCTTCACTTGACAATGAATTGTTCACAAAAATCGAAATCATCACATTCCAAGAAACAACGCTTTTTCGAGCCAACTTCAAAAATATTTCTTTAACAAGGAAGTGTTGGTCACTGCTGGTAATAGGCTGGACATAGTCCCAGCATCGGGTTTTATCCTCAATAACTTCATTTCCCTACAAACATCCAATGCTTGATCAAAGCATTCATTCTTCCAGAAACCATTGAATTCCAAGAAACAACATCTCTAATCGGCATCACATCAAAAGCTCACCGCGCTTGGACCAAACATCTACACTTGGAATACATAGCAATCAGCCCATTCCCTATAAAAAGATTCAAGTCAAGACCAACTTTAACCACGTCACTATGGATTTGCAAACCCACCCGCAAATTATCTGACCTAGAACATGCCTTTAAGACACAAGGGTAAGTATAGTGATCAGGGCGCAAACCATGGCTAGATACTTCTTTGAACATAAGAAGAGCATCGTGATAGCAACCGTTGCCTACATAGCTTCTTATCATGACGTTAAAGAAAACAATGTTCTTTTCGGTCATTTCATCGAATATGTGGCGTGCAACTGCTGAATCTCCGCAAGCTGCATAGGCACTCATCAATTTGATGGCTATAGATGGGTTGAAACGAAGATGCCGATCACTGAATATCTTGGAATGGAGTTTTTTCAATGTTCTGATATCTGGGTATTGGTTCAATATTTCACCGCATAAATCTTCGCTGAGAATGGGCTGAAGAAATTCAGGTTTTGGGGTTGATGATGATGAAACTAAGTCTTTTAGTTGCTTGGCAGATGAGAAATGTCGGCAACGAGTGATGGCTCTCATTAGCAAATGTTGGCTTTTCAAATGCTAGCTTTAACTACACAAAATGAGAGAAGTTTGGGCCTATGAAAATATATAAAATGGAACTCTTTTTCCTCTTCTGGAGTGGGGGAGGGGGGGAATAGACACCTTATTTAACGTTTAAGGCTGTAAGTTAACATGAAATTAACCATATGAACAGTTAATGACAATCAATAAAAGTTATATAACTACTTCACAAACAATCAGAGAGTGATTAAGATTAAACCGGTCTGGTTAAATTATGCAATGTTAAATAAATAGTGTATTCATGGCAGCAAGTGGCTTCCTTTCGAGGGGCTCAGCATCCTTCGCCGTATTATGTAAGCTGCTGGAAGGAAACCATAATTCTTATTACATTTCATCTTGGAATAACACCTTTGAGACAGGACCGTCAGAGTGAGGTCTGCTATCTCTATGATCTTCTTCATCATCAATGGCGTTCTTGTAGGGGCTTGACCGCTTCTTTTCTGTCATTGGAGTCTCACATACCGTGTCATAGCTTGCCTTGCAACATTTTTTCCTTTTTGATAGTTTTCGAAGATTATCGGACTTGCGTTTCATTGCATTCAGCTGCTTTGGAGCCCAAACTCTCTGCAAATCTGGCTTCCAACTCGTGAAAGATGAGAAGCGTCGTGCCCTCTCCCTCCTCTCCTCAGCCTGAATCAGTTTCAGTTCATGCTCCTCGGTCCTCATTACTAGGGGACTTCTTTTGTTATCGTGTTTCTGCAGTTGGGGGCACTCCTCTTCTATTGAAACTGGTTCATGACTTCTGGAATGTACATCTTCCTCAGGTTTCTCTTTCCAGGATCGGTTACTGTCCTCGCTGTTTAGTACATGATTAGGCAATTCATCCTCATCATCAAACAGCAACAGATCCATCTTCATATAGATTCGATTGACAACATCTCCAATCGAGAGGTAATACCTGAAATGAATTGTTCCAAAATTTATTTACTTAACAGTAATACATAGAACTTCTCTAGAAACTAATAATTTGTTTAGCATCAGGGTTTTCCCTTAATCCTGTCCAAATATGTACTGCCTGGACACTGGTGAGAGACACGAGTACTAAAACGAAAAATGAAGGGTCGGAGCAATGTGATATGTACCTGCTCTTTATGATTTTCTCCACATACTTGTCAAGCCTCCAATCGCCGAAAAAACCGCCCTCAAGATGGCACTGAATAGACTCCAATAGCGAGCAAATTTGTTTTACAAATTTCTGCTTCATAGGTTCCTGGAGAATTGCACCAAGTTCCGACTGAAGAATCTCCATTCGGAAGAAAATCTGCAATTCATTTCTTAGTTCTTATTAAGGAAATGTGTGGAGCTTAGACCCAATTGCTCACTTTCTAAGAGCAAAAAAAGAATCATTGTCAAGCATTGAATCAAAGAAAAAGGAAACTGTCGTAAGTGAAACACATAAATAGTGAATTTTATGGATATGAGGGGGAGTAAAAAAGGATACTCTCTAACTACACTAGCTGAAGCAGATCCAGTAGACCTTGAATCCAATGCCTGAGAAGATGGATCCTTCCTTTTGTGCATAGCAGCCAAGTCCTTAGGCTCCCTCAATAGAAGTCCAATTAGTTCAACAACAACTTTGCTAGCACAAGCATCACTAGTGTTCACCAGAGAGGTTTGACTTTGACTTTCAGAAACCACTGTCGTCTCATGTTTTTGACACAACCAATAAATAGATGAACGTACAAGCCGTTCTGCAAATGACCCTAATTCCACTTCTCCAGATTCTAGCCCTTGTTTAATTTTATTAGGGAGACTACTGAAGAAATTTTCCGAAGATCCTGAACAAAAATCATTACCAGCTTCATCTAACTCTCTTGAGAAACCTTCTCCAGACGACGCGGAATAAGATGCCATTTGTTCACTATCTTGAGGCATCTCAATTGGTCTATGATTGGTTCCTTCTGTAGCATCCCGATCTGGCATGGCAGTATCTGGTATCTCAAAGCTCATCGGACTACGTTTTTGAACCTGCTTCATCCAGCATTTCAGAAATTTTAATAACTTCGAGTTACGGTTCCTAAAAAAGTAACTTGCTTCTAAATCCATTTCCAAATGTTCAGCTGCTGCTTCACAGAAGGCGCTCCAAGTAAGGACATCAGGCAAGGGCAACTTCTTTTTGTCCTTCTTCCTTTTTGCAGAAAACTTGTGGGAAAGTGAGGACTGAAATTGAGAATCGGAAAACCCGATAGCATTGTTTGAATCAACATGAAGCTTGCAAGTTTTATCATCTCCTTTTGCAACATATGCAGCTGAATCCACCTTACCATATTCTACAAACTTCTTGTAGGGGCAGAACTCATCGCCAATTATATAAAGCATAGCTGAAAAAACAGTGAATGGCTTAAGGATTCCGCCATGTAAACTGGAATCACCATCTGAAAGAGATACCAATGCCCAGTAACCTTCCCTATAAAGAAAACTCAAGAAGATTTGCCAAATCACAACAGGTTTTCTCACCAATGATTCACCCATATCCCTTGCAAGTATTTGAAGAACTCTATCAGCATAAAACTCACCCAAATCATTTTTTATAACTTTCCTAGATTTTCTCAAGGATTCACAAACGATGATCGGATTCAATAAGCGACCCTCTAATTTCACACACTCAACATACCTCCTCAGCGCTCTAACATGTACTTTCGTTACTCCATCCAACCACTGATCCAACAAGGAGCTATTCCTATGGTTATCAGCTCTCGATTGTTGATTACACGAACAGTTTTCGAAATCAACAAACTCAAGCTCACAGCACTTACATTCTAATGGCTTCCCATTGGCATCTAATATCTCAAGACTTAATTGCGCATTCCTTCTACCAGATGCGTCGGCATGAAAAATGCTTGACGAAAAAGCAATATTAGGATAAATCAAACCAAAAGGAACAACAGCAGAACCCAAAACAATAGAATCCGAAGAAAGAAATCCCCACCCTAAACTCCTAATCTCACTCTCCAAAAAACCAAACCCCACAAAACTCTTTGACAAAACCACCCAAATCATTCAAACATTCATTACCTATTCCCACATCGAAGAATTCACGTAGCCAATTCAACTCCCTATAAACCAGAGACAACAGAACCACCAAATTAGACCTAATCAAAAGGAACTCATCAGATTCAGAAAGCGCACCGGCCACCGGATCGGCGATCAGCGGGTCCCAGACGTAGTCATGAACGGGCTGGCGCAAGGAGGCGGCGATATTCGAAGCCCGAGAAGGGCACAAAGGAAAGGAAGCTCCGTCAATTGTGGTGGGGATAGAAGTGAGGAAATCGATGAGGGAGTCGAAGGTGGAATCCGGGCGGTTGAATGAGAGAGAAAGGGAAGGAAACGGGAGCTTAGAGGAGGAAAGGAGAGGGGAGAGAGAGGAAAAGAAGGGTTTGAAAGAGAAGAGAGAAGAGGAAAGAGGAGGGAAAGAGAGGAGTGTTTTTGGAGGAAGAAATGAGGGATTTGAGGTAAGGATTTGGATCCTGGAGAAGGAGAAGTGGGTTTAAGTCTATTAAGAAGACGATGCGTTGGGTTTTGGTGTAGTAGTTCGGGAATGGGACTCCTGCCGCCATTGATGAAGAATTAACTGTGAAACAATAGAATCAACAATTTGATTGCATAGACAGACACGAAGAGCAAAAGGGGGGGAGAAAATGTACACACGAGTTTCAAGTTGGAACAAACGTTGCTTGCTGATCTAAATCACAAAACGGCTTCGTTTAGGCCCTGCCTTTTCGTGTTTTTTTTGGGCGGGAAAACAATAAATAAAAGAGAAAATCGCCTCAGTGACCAAAAATGCCTTATAATATACGATTTTAACCAACTTTTTTTGGATTTGCCAAAATGACCAACAAAATCGCAACGCGAAATAAAAATCGCAACGCGATCCCCAGAATCGTAAATCAGTTTCCAAAATCGCAACGCGATTCTTGACAATCGCAATGCGATAGTACAAATTCGCATTGCGATTTTCCAGAATCGCAACGCGAATATGAAAATCGCAACGCGAACACATAAATCGCAACGCGTATCCGTAAATCGCAACGTGTATCCGTAAATCGCAACGCGTATCCGTAAATCGCAATGCGTATCCGTATATCGCAACGCGTATCCGTAAATCGCAACGACAATACGTAAAATCGCAACGCGTATCCGTAAATCGCAACGCGATCTTTAAAGCGCCATTGTAATCGCTACGCGTATTTTATTTTCAAATTACAAAAACAAATATTAAGACAAAATCCCGTAATCGCAACTCATAACCTAAAACCTAAAATCACAACTCAGTCCCATCTCCATCTCTCACTCTCTACGGCGAAATCCGTCCCCATCTCCGAAGATTTCCGTCCCCATCTCCGGCGAAATCCCTCACAACCATTCACGGTCAGAAATCCCTCACAATATTCAGAAATGGAAAATCAACCTCCGAGGGTTAGTTTTTTTAATTATTTTTATTTTGAAATTTTTGCATTATTGTAGGTTTTTCATATTGAAACTGATGATAAGTTTACTGGTCATTTCAATAATAGATTAACCATTTCACTTAGATTTCATTTCGCGTTACGATTCTCTCGTTGCGATTTTCATTTCGCGTTGCTATTCTCTCGTTGCGATTTTCAAGTTAGTATTTGTCTTTGTCTTTGTTCTGTCTTTTGGTTGAAATAATGCAATCCATTCAAGTTTCAATTTGCAGAAGAGTCGCAACGAGATAAATGAAAATCGCAACGTGAAAATGACTATCTGCAACGAGAAAAATGAAAATCGCAACGAGAGAATCGCAACGCGAAATGAAAATCGCAACGAGAGAATCGCAACGCGAAACCAAAATCGCATTGCGATTTTCATTTCGCGTTGCGATTTTCATTTCGCGTTGCGATTCTCTCGTTGCGATTTTCATTTCTCTCGTTGCGATTTTCATTTCAACCAAAAGACAAAACAGTGTTGCAAATTTTAGTTTCAAGAATAAACTACTACTTTTTATGTTTATTGTTTTTGGTATATCTTCACAGTGTAGTTTTTTGTATATCTAACTTGGTATGTTTATTGTTTTTGTAGAAATTTTTTTCGGCTTCATTGACATTAAGGAATAAAGTTAGCCTAGCCACTACAATTGCTTCGAAGCTTTCACCTGCACAAAGACAATTGTTTGAGGAAACCTGCTTCGGGCCATGGCTGAGAGTACAGCATCCGGGTGGAGATGCTAATTTGACCCATTTGTGGCTTCAGACCATGACATCAAATCTACCCGACAGTATACAACGTGGTGAGGAAGAGATATGGTTTCATTTTCCACCAGCGTATACTTGTTTTGGGCGGAAAGAGTTCTGCTTAATCACTGGTCTACGATTCGGACACGATGATGTAGGTCGGTACACTCGTCATATCGCCCGCCCATCATGGTTATCCCGGGTTTTTCCGGATGAGTCAATGGAGAAGCCGAACCTACACGTCGACGACCTGAAGAAATTGTTTAATAAGAAAGCTGGTTTCACTCAGATGGATGACGTCGATGTTGTCCGAGTATGCCTTCTACTACTTGTGTATGCCGTCTTTTTAGGCAGAGAGGCTAGACAACCTATTCCTCGGGAGCTAATAATATTGGTAGAGGACCTGAATGCATGGAATCTGTTTCCGTGGGGTTCGTATATATGGAAAGCTACCTGGACTAAGTTGTCTACTGCCTTTGATGACCGCAAAAGTTTGCGTGGCGATGGGTCGAAATACACTTTGTCAGGCTTTGTTTGGGCCTTTAAGGTAAGAATTTCTATATAATATTTCTAAAATTATAATTAATTATTTAACAATTACTAATTTTGTTATTATATTGTTTGTAGATTTGGATATTCGAGGCTTTCCCCAGCATGCGTACATATGCAATAAAAACGTCAAATGATATTCCCAGGGCTATTTCCTGGAAGAGGAAAAATCTGTTGGATTGGGAAGACTTAATACCATATGCGACAATAAATAATGTAAGTTAACACAAATACTTTCATATAATATATAAACAAGTTATCTGATGCATGACGTTTAACTTTGTTTGAGTTTTTATATTGTTAGGAGGCCAACATTCCATTACAAAGACTGACACCCACGGAGGAAGAGCTTGCCACTGATTGGTGGCAAGCTAGTCAGAGTTTTTTTGATGGCACGGATGATGAGCAGCATCCACTTCCTCCAATTCGAGAGCCATCACCTCACCCAGAGCCATCACCCGATCGACCCGACTATACACCTCT
Source organism: Hibiscus syriacus (assembly GCF_006381635.1). Taxonomy (NCBI): domain Eukaryota; kingdom Viridiplantae; phylum Streptophyta; class Magnoliopsida; order Malvales; family Malvaceae; genus Hibiscus; species Hibiscus syriacus. The sequence continues at coordinate 1,745,962 of NW_024062798.1, read as the reverse complement.
AGAACGAGAGCCATCACCTATCCCGTCACATCATCGAGCCTCTTCTCCACCATCACCTCATGATAGGCGACCGGTAAAGAGGCCACGACATTTATCTCCTTGTTCTCCACCTCCACGGGATGAGTTACGTGATGAGGTCAATGCCTTGCGTGAGGAGATCGGTACTCTACGCGATAACGATGGTGCATGGCGTGTGGAGGTGTCAACTTTACGTGGTGAGGTTGCCGCTCTACGTGAGATGATAGTATCGTTGCAGAATGAAGTTCATACTCTACGCAACGAGGTAAGTTTAAGATTTTCCATATTTAACTTAATGATAAATTTACTCGTAATTTCACTTAGATTAGCCATTTCACTTAGATTGCTTAGTAAATTTATTCGGTTGCTGCCAATTCTGCTAAACTGTGTATTCTTTAACACTGTGAAATAGTATTTGTCTTTGCTTTGTCTTTTGGTTGAAAGTAAATTTGTTCGGTTGCTGCCAATTCTGCTAAACTATGTATTCTTTAACACTGTGAAATAGTATTTGTCTTTGTTTTGTCTTTTGGTTGAAAGTAAATTTGTTCGGTTGCTGCCAATTCTGCTAAACTAATACCCTGAAGTCAGTATTTGTCTTTGTTTTGTCTATTGGTTGAAGTAATGCAATCCATTCAAGTTTCAATTTACAGAAGAAGAAATAGTTTACTTTCGCAACACGAAACTTAAAATCGCAACGAGAGAATCGCAACGCGAAATGAAAATCGCAACGACAGAATCGCAACGCGAAACCAAAATCGCAACGACAAAATCGCAACGCGAAACCAAAATCGCATTGCGATTTTCATTTCGCGTTGCGATTTTCATTTCGCATTGCGATTCTGTCGTTGCGATTTTCATTTCGTGTTGCGATTTTGGTTTCGCGTTGCGATTTTGGTTTCTCGTTGCGATTCTCATTTCGCGTTGCGATTTTAAGTTTCGTGTTGCGAAAGTAAACTATTTCTTCTTCTGCAAATTGAAACTTGAATGGATTGCATTACTTCAACCAATAGACAAAACAAAGACAAATACTAACTTCAGGGTATTAGTTTGAAACATATTTTCTTTGTTATCTGATGCATTTTGTGAACTATGATAGAATAATGACTTGGGTGAATACAATGCAAGTTTGAAACATATTTGTCTTTATTTTCACTGTTTAAATATCATGTCTGTTTATTTACTGATTTTTGTATTTAATTATTTAGCGGCCCGATAGAGTGGATGCTTTACGTCGGGTTATGCTTGCACGACGGAGTTAACGCATCAGACAGCGTGCACGTGCTATTAAGTCTCCGTACACCCCAATAGTGCGAAGACACCGCAAGAAGAAGCCCGACTCGCCTGTCATCCCTCAAGAGTCCACTCCTATCGTTGAAGAGGCCCCCCCTATCATTCTTCGAGAGTCCCCTCCCACCGTTCAAGAGGCCACTGTCATCATTGAAGAGGTCCCTCCCACCATTCAAGAGCCCGATTCACATGGCGTCATATGTAGGCTTCTTGAGAAACCCTCTGACGTGCCGGACATGATGGATTCAAGTTGGCTCTCGTATGAGTTACCGGCCAGTACCATACCGGTATCTGAAGAGGAGAGGAAACAACTACCGGACACAATTCTGGATAACACCCTTTGGGCTAAGACCGCAGTTGATTTTTATCTACATGAGCGGAGCCAGGGGTGTTTCACTGACATATGCAAGCTCACCGATGATATCTATTTGTTGCTTGATCGGTCTTGGTGGGGCGTATTATTAGGGGTCGAAGACAATGGCTATTTCGATGGGGGGGTAAGTCTTATATTTTTCTTATATTTCAATTTGATTAATTTTTTTTTAAAATTTATGTAAGTCACTAATATATGTCTTTTTTTGTAAAACAGCATATCGATGCGTGGGTGACACGTCTTCTAATAATAAGAAAACTTAAGAAAAATAAAAATATACGATATACAATTATGTCGACGTCTTTTAACGCCGTTCACTTGAAGAATGCACGAGATGAATCATTTGATTTGGGCAATGGACAAGCTAAACTTTATCCTGCATGGTGGGAGGTCGATAAGGTTAGTATTTATTTTAGATTGAGTTTAAAGGTTTTATGAAATAAGTGCGCAAATGAATGAATTATTACTTATGATTGCAGGTGTTTATCCCTGTTTTGGAACGTAAACATTGGATTCTCGTCGAGCTTCAGCTCCCATCCCTTAAGACAATAGTGTATGACAGCATGATAAATTACATATCATTGGCTGATTTAAGAGATGTTATTAAGGGATGGAGCTCTCATTTGGCTAAATTCTTGGATGCGATCAATTATTGGACTCGTTCTGGAAACAAGAAGCCAAAGAAGCTCAATATTACAGTTATTAGAGACGAGACCGCGCCACAACAAACGGAAGGAGCCAAAGGAGATTGTGGTCCTCTCGTATGCTTGGCGTTGGAGCGTTTGACGACGGGAAGCACCAAGTATCTACCTCCCACCGATAGAGATAGAGCTGCAGTAGGCTTGTGGTTTCGGCATTATATGGCTAAATCGATATATACGAGACGCTGCCTACCTGCATCCGCGTTATAAAAATGTCCATAAACAATTGGTAAGTTTATAGACTTTTGGTTTGAAAATGTTTGGTTAAGTACCTAGAATTCAATAATTTGCTGTTTGTAGGTTTTAGATGTGTAGAAAGTGTTGTTTGAGCAAATGTTTGGTTTCTGCAGGTTAATCTCAGAAGTGAACTGCGTGAAAATGATGTATGGCTGCAAAAGTTGATTCAATAGTTTAATTGATTGTTTTTTGATTGTTTAATTGATTTGTAAAAGTTGATTCAATAGTAGATGATTGGAAATAAGAATTATTGCTTATTTTTGATTGTTTAATTGATTTGTAAAAGATGATTTGTAAAAGTTGATTTGTGTAATTGATGCGAACATAATTCTTATTTGTGCTTGTTTAATTGATTGAAATGTAATGGTTGATTTTGTTGATTTCAATCTGCATTATGTTGAAGGCAAAAATGACTATCGCAATGCGAAATGAAAATCGCAATGCGAAATGAAAATCGCAACGAGAGAATCGTAATGCGAAATGAAAATCGCAATGCGGAAATGAAAATCGCAACGAGAGAATCGCAATGCGATTTTCATTTCGCATTGCGATTTTCATTTCCGCATTGCGATTCTCTCGTTGCGATTTTCATTTCGCATTGCGATTTTCATTTCGCATTGCGATTCTCTCGTTGCGATTTTCATTTCGCATTGCGATTTTCATTTCCGCATTGCGATTCTCTCGTTGCGATTTTCATTTCGCATTGCGATTTTCATTTCGCATTGCGATTTTCATTTCCGCATTGCGATTTTCATGTTGGGATTTTCATTTCGCATTGCGATTCTCTCGTTGCGATTGTAATTTCCGTGTTGCGATAGTCAAATGCATGCCTAATAAGTGATAACAACTGAATAACAAGAGTTGGTTAAGTCAAAATGGTTGGCCTGAGTCATTAATTCAACTGAAAATGTTAAAAGTTCACACATAAAATCCACATAATACAACGTTTGCATTTAAAAATCACCTAAGTTAACAGTCCCAAAAGGTGAAGCCAATTGTGATTGGGATTTTAAAGATGATTGCCTTTTGCTTGACACCATATGAGCTTTGGATTTTGATGAGGATCCATATTTTGGTAGAGGAAAAGATGATTTTGATGGCACTGGTGATCCACATGTCAACCTTGTATGACCACTTTCCTTGCACCGACTACATGTCGATCTCTTCTTCTCTTCACCCTTAGACGGTATACGATCGTGACTTTTTGGTCGGCCAGGTAGCCTTCTGTCCATGGCTGGTGGCAAAACTGTTTGTAAGTCATCTGGTATGTCCCACTCAGAAGGATGTGGAATAGGGTAGACAATCTCGGCATAAGTCTGTCGATAAACTTCTGTAGTGTAGCAATCCATAGCGTATGCGCTTGAATCATCTTGGTTTAAATGAAGAGCAACTTTTATAACATGGCCACACGGATAACCAGATGTTTGCCATTTCATACAACTACACGTCTTTGCATTTAGATCGACTAGCCTATTTAAGTTATTATCCAGTACTTGAAACAAAGTGTTTGAACATGGTTCAACTCTCCATGACGTTGACTTCACAACACGTTTCGTTATCTTTTTTTCAGTCCATGGTGTAACACGATGTTCCAATGTTCCTGTAAATTTAAATAAACAATACTTAGTAAAATATATAAATATGATAAGTTACGAATTCAAAGAAATAATACATGCATGGTTTCTTTTCTTGTAGTACCACTGTTGAATAGAGGCTCGAAAAAACTCCATTAACATAGTAATGGGTAATTTCCGGGAATGACGACTTAGAGCGTTGATTGATTCTGCACTATTAGACGTCATGAAACCATATCTTGCTCCAAGTTGATGTACTCTTGACCATTTTTCAAACCCGACATCTTCTAGTGTTTGAGCACACTGAGGCAAAACACGTCTTAAACAATTTATATGCTTATTGAAATCCACTTCCCGATAAGCTTTTATAGCCTTCCAGTATGTCCATTTGTGCTTTTTTATACCAGCAGACCTTGATTTTAGATTTCTATACAAATGAACACCACAAAGTCCATGAAAAGCATCTGGGAAACACCTTCTAACAGCGTTGTCAATTGAGTTTGCCCTATCGGATATGATTGTCAGATTGCTAATAGGACCTATGCAATCCCTAAGATGCCCCATAAACCAAGTCCATGAATCAGAGGTTTCAGATTTGCCAACCCCGTAAGCTATTGGCAATATCCCATTGTTAGCATCCATGGCTACTGCTAATAAGTTTACTCCAAGGTATCGACCTTTCAAATGTGCTCCGTCAACTATAATAATTGGGCGCATGCAAGTAATAAACGAACGAATCTACAAAATAATATACACAAGAAATATAATCATTTAAATGTGAAATGCATGTAACTAACAAAAATGAGTCAACAAAATTATATTGATTTACTAACCGTAGCACCAATGGCGATAAACAGCAACTCAAAGTGTCCATCTCTATCTGTTTTGATATGAGTTACCGACCCAGGATTTTTCAGCTTTAAATTGTGACAATAAGCCGGCAGTTGGGCAAACGATGCTTCTGGCGACCCCCTCAACAATTCCAAGGCATAACATTTGGCTCTCCAAGCTTGAGAATATGATATACTAATCTTGAACCGAGCATTCATGTCAGTCATAATTTCATGTCCCCGATATACCCTGCCATTCAAAAACATTAACTCAGCCAGAAAACCACCAAACACCTTTTTGTTTGCCTGTCTATGGTGAGGAAAAACTTGGGTTCTTGAACATGTATGTTTATCAATAAAAGTCCTAACTTGAAACATTTCGCAATCTTTTATTCTCTTTGCAATCATACGCCACGTACAGTTTTTGTCAATCATACACCTTGTTTCGAAACGATCTTTGCTTGATTTGTTAACTTTTAGTTGATAGCCATCTTCCACACATTTCGTATACAAAGCTATCTTCAAGTCTTCCTTTGTATCAAAACAATCATCTTTCTTGATACGAATAACTTTTGTGTAACAATCAACTGCTTTCTTTACCAACTCTTCTTCCGGTATCTGAAGTAATTCTGGCATATTCCAGTTATACGCCCGTGGCATTTTCTTTTCTTCGGGGACTTTTTCTTCTTCTTTTTCTTCTTCAGGATTATATGAATTACAGAATGGATGTTCAACATGTTCATTCACAGTCGTAACTTCCTCCTCATTATCATCAACAATACATTCTTCGGCAACGGCTGTTTCATCATCAAAATTCGGGTATTGACCAATATCAAAATCATTACACGCAGGGTATGTTTCTTCTTCTGAAACATCATCAAAATCCGTGTATTGACCAATATCAAAGTCCGGATATTGACCAAGACCAAATTTCGAATACTGACTAGTACTCACAATTTTTTCTGTTGGCTCATCATCGTCTAACTGGTCAATACGAAAACCGGAATTTGGTGCTGAAAGTTGATTGGGATTTGGATTAGAGAAAGGTTGTGGGTTTTGAGAAAAACTTAGTTGATTACTACCCGCTACTGACCCAACAATACTACTTCTAGGTTCAACAACATACAATGTAACATCATCTTGTGAAACACTAATGTAAGCAATGAATCGTTCAACATCTTCATTGTCGGTTAACAAATAAACTTTACAGTTTCTCTGATAAGATAGCCTAAATCCACTTAGGGGCTCTAAATTCAATTTATTTGAAACACGTAGCATTAGAGTTTCATAAGTTAACTTTTGTAAAGACAATTTTAGTTGAAGATTCATGGGTAAAGACATATATTGTAAAACACCATGAACATTATCCCATGACCCTCCAAAACACAAATCTATCCAAACATGATCAACATTAGATGATTTCATGGTTGTAAATTAATTTACTAAACAGACGAGCTGCGAAACTAAAACCTGTTGCCGGATTGGGAAGGATGTCGTTGGATATAGGAACGGATGTCGCCGGAGAGAGTGATAGATGGAGATGGAATGAGTTGCGATTTAGGGATTTAGTTTATGATTTGCTGCTGTTGCGTAGTTATATACCCAAAATTTCAGTGTTGTGATTTACAGATTCTCGTTGCGATTTACGGATTATCGTTGCGATTTACAGATTCTCGTTGCGATTTACGGATTATCGTTGCGATTTACGGATACGCGTTGCGATATACGGATACGCATTGCGATTTACGGATACGCGTTGCTATTTACGAATACACGTTGCGGTTTACGGATACGCGTTGCGATTTATGTGTTCGCGTTGCGATTTTCATATTCGCGTTGCGATTCTTGAAAATCGCAATGTGAATTTGTACTATCGCATTGCGATTTTCAAGAATCGCGTTGCGATTTTGGAAACTGATTTGCGATTCTGGGGATCGCGTTGCGATTTTTATTTCGCGTTGCGATTTTGTTGGTCATTTTGGCAAATCCAAAAAAAATTGGTTAAAATCGTATATTATAAGGCATTTTTGGTCACTGAGGCGATTTTCTCTAAATAAAACACGCAGTCCAAACAAAATCAAAAAGTTCTAGTAAATTTAGGGTAAATTACTTGTTTGGTCATTCACTTATTATTTAAATTATTACTTATTACTATTATTTTTTCAAATTTGATGAAAAGGTTATCAGAACCATCTATCTCAGTCATGGTTGAAGATCACCGGTCCCTTTGGTCTGAGTTCCGTGAGGAACTAAAATCTTTGTGAGAAAACATCATAACACTAAAAACAATGGTAAAAATTGTCATTCTACATTCTGAGTTGAAACCTCAAATTTATAAGATTTCATCTTATCAAATAACGGAATGAAAATTCTGAGTCCTATCTTGTTTTTCCGGCCTCTAAAATGTTTCTTCCTTAATCTCTTTAATTTTCAGTTTTAGTCCTCCAAAACAATTACATTGAGAAACACTAAAGCCATGCATATTAAGGATCTCTATTCTCTGAATGTTTTTTACTCTTAAGATAAAGATTTTACCATGATATAATGACATAATGAATCAGATTTCATTCATGCATTAACAGAGTTAAACAGCGCCATTGATGCGTGGCCACTCCAGATTTCATTTCAATAATTTAAACCAAACCAAACTAACTATAAATACTAATCTCATTCTAAGTTTCTAACACAAGATGGTACAGATACTAGATACGATGAGTCACAGGCCGAAGATAGGGTCATTGCCGAACATGGCAGCACTGAACTGTCTGGTGTTCAAGTCACCCCCGTCCAGAGCAGAACCGAACCGATCAAGCCACTGCGTCGGGCTAGGGTTTTCACTTTCCTCTACCCACTCTGAGGTCATATCAATGTCGTCAAACTGAATAGGGTCGGAATCCATTGACATTGTTTTCATCTGCCTTGCTAACTTGAGGTTGTAGTTAATATACACAACATCATTCAATGTTTCCTTGTCGATCTTATTCCTTTTCTCCGTGTGAATCTGTTGGAATGTGCTCCAATGCCTCTCGAAAGTAAAAGTGCTGCAAACTTGACTAAGAATTCTAATCGCAACCCGTTGCAACATAGGTGCCGAGTCCCCGAACTGCTCCCACCAGAGCCCTGCAAGTGATAAAAGCAGACGTAGTATTGAACTTCAGGATCACCAGCAAATTAATCCTTGAAGAACGAAAAGCTAATAATTCATTGGATATATGCATTTTAATAAAAGAACTGTTTCAATTTCCTAGCAACGGAGGAAAATTTTAAAGGGTGAAAAAGCGAAAAGACTAGGGGCTGCTCACACACATGCACACACAAGAAGCAAGCAATGGCGAACAGAAACCTGCATACGTACCAGGAGAAATTGTATCTCGTGCCTCCATTGCTAGATTACAAGCAAACATCCCCTTTGCCCTGGTAAAAGTGAAAATTTGATTGGTGATGTCACGTCTTAACTCGGGTGTGGGAAGTAGTTTCTCTAGAACATTGAAGAAGTCTTCTTTTATAGATCCCAGAAATTTTACTTCCGGATTATACTGGATACTAGGATTTAAAAATGCCCCGGCAGAATGTAAAGGTGAATGAAGTTGGTCCCTCCATTGTCTGTCAACTATGTCCAAAAATGTCTTCGACTTACTCTCATCCATTATATAGTATGTCCTAACCGATTCCTTGGCTCTGGTCATTAGTTCATATATAGAACCGACAGCAGGTTTCCATCCAGACACTTCCCTCAACACCTTCAAGAAAGGCTCAGATATTGCCACACATTCTTCTACTGCTCTCCAAAAGTCATTGTCCTCGACAATGGCGATGCAAGAAACGCTCTGCGGTTTATTTGAATACGAGGAGTTAGTTGAATATTCAGGACTATTGAACATATGCTTTAGTCTTGATCTCTGTTTCAAAATTGATTGCAATGATAGAAAGCTGGAAACAGACTTTGTTATTCCAGTTCTTATGAGCTCCTGTCCCCCGGTGAACTTCTTCATTAAATCAAGCATCGATGCATTGTTGTATAGATACTTGGATAATGTTTGTGCTTGTAAGATACACCGGTTCACCCAATCTACCCTAGAAAATTCTTCCAATATTAGATTCAAACATTGAGAAGCACAAGGAGATACGAAAATGGTTCCATAATTCTGCAAAATATGGTTCAAAATACCAGTGTGGTTGAAACTATTATCCATGATGATTTGAACAACATTTTCCGGGCCAATATCTTGAATAACAGAATCGAATAAATCAGCAAGGCACTTTGTACTCTTAAAATACGAGGATGCATCTACAGACTTGTGGAAAAAGGTCCTCGAGGGCGACGAAACCAAAAAGTTGATTAAAGCTTTAGCTTTATTGTCCGTCCATGTGTCTGCAATGATCGTACATCCTGTAGTAGCCCATTCCTTCTCCGCATCTTTTGATTGCAAACTCACCTCAGACTTGATCCTTTTCAACCAAACCGTCTTCAAGGTTTCCACAGATGGACCTATCAATCCAGGACCAAACTTTCCAACTGCATCAATCATTGCTTGATACGACGAAGAACGAGCTACACTAAAATCCAACTTATTCTCGAAAAAGAACAAAGCAATGCTTCTCTCCACGTTTTCCTGGTCGCTCAACGTCGAAGCAGCAATAGATAAGGCAGCGGGGAAAACTTTTGACACTGGAGAGGATGCCTCTAGAGTAGTAATTTTACTACTGGCAGACATATTTCCAGGAGCCCTAACTTCAGCTATCTTCTGCTTCTTAACACTAGAAGTTTCTTTAACATCCTCTTTCGATGAAATAATAGCTCGAACCCTATCAGTAACATCATCTCTAACTTTATTACAAGGGTTTACACCTTTACTTGGAAGACGAGATAGATGATGCTTTAACCTACTGATTCCACCATTCAAAACCCTAAGACAAAATTTGCATCTAACTTTGTTTCCATCTAATTTCTCAGCATATTCCCAACACACATCTTTTTCCCGAACCACTGCCAGAAAATTAAGAGTACATGATAACCGTAAATTTCTCCGACTTTTATGACTACGAAATCAAACTATAATTGACAATTGAAGCAAATTATTACATTCAAACAAGTTCATGCAACTGAGAGAGAGAGAGAGAGAGAGAGAGAGAGAGAGAGAGCTTACTGGTAATGGGAGGAAACGACTTTTAAGTTCTTCAATTTGACCTAGAAAAGAAAGCAAATTCAAAAGAAATTTCATATTAAGTGCTAGCACAACAAACATTAGATGATCAAATTTTCAAATAAAGAAAATTTGAAGTTCCAGTGACATTTTTGTTTCCCTGAATGATTGTTTTGTATCATCAGCTCGCAACAGTGAAGTGTTTAAAATGTTCATCTTGCAAAATCCTTTTTTCCCACCAAAACAGAGAAGAACTCAGCTGGAAAACTTTGAAGTTTAAAATTCGGAATTTCCTCCTCCCGTTAACGGCCATTTTCTCAGCAACCAAACACAAGACTAGAATTTAAAAAAAAAAACACAGAATCCAATAAAAGCGTTTTCGAAATATTGAAAACAAGGGAAGAAGCGAGAAAATGATTTGTTCGTTTTCAAAACGCAAAGAGAAAAATGAAAATTAAAAGTGAATCGGAACTCGGAAAGTATATACACAAAAGGAAAGAGAAATTATCGAGAGATTTAAGGATCTTACTGAAAGAAAAAGAAAGAGATTGGTCGTCTCGACGGAGAGATAAACGTAGACTGCAGATCTGGAAGTTTTATTATTTATATCGCGATATTTTGGAGTTCTAGGGTTTTTTGTTTGTCTCGAATTTCGGTGGTTGGCTCTTATCTTAATCTTATCTCTCTAATTTAATTTCTTCTCGTTTCATTATTTTTTAAACATTTAATTTTTTGGCGATATATCGCGGATTCTACTCTGCTTGTGAATCAATCATACTGCCCGCACGGCGCCGTTTCTTTCCCTATTTTAGAGGGTTGATATTAGTATTTGGTACTTAAATTGATATATATTTTTCATTATGGTATTAGTGTATTATAATTCTAATAGTAGCATGAATTAAGTGGTCTCCATGATAAAAGAATTATTATTATTCTTTGAGAATCTGAATTCAATCTGAATTCGAGTACTATAAATGTTAAGGGTTTGAACATTCAATGTTAAAAAGTTAAGAGTTATATTTAGACAGATATTACTATGCACTTACTCGTATTAATCAAAAAAATTCTAATAAGATATACAAGCCCTAGTTTTTCTTTTCGTAACTTGTCCTTTTCTTTATCTTTCTTCATTGACATTTGTACAAACTTAGTGTTAATCATCCATAATTACTATTTTCTATTTTTTATATTTTAGGATAAATTACACGAGTCACCACCTACCTATGGTCAAAAACCATTTTGACCATCAATGTTTTGATTTAATCAATCTGACCACCTAATTTTTTAAATGGTTCAATCAAACCACTCTTCATTAAAATACTAACAGTGCGTCTGACGTAGTTTTTGTATAACCTTTTTTATTTCCATGTTGTATATTCATAAGACCACATCAAAATGCCATATGAAAAAAGAAGTGAGCTCTCTTTGTTGTTATTTAAAACCCCTTGTATTTCAAAATCCCTCCTATTCTAAAAACCCTAAAGTAACTAATTAAATAGAAGAAATAAAGAGTAAAGCAAAAAAGAATAAGAGTAAAAAGAAGGTTGGAATCGAAATATGGATTCAAAAAATACGAATTGGGTGTGCTTTTGTGGAGTTCGTTCGATGCTAACAACAAGCTGGACCGATGAAATTCTTGGTAGGAGGTTTTGGGGATGTAGAAGTTATGGAAAATAAGTTAGGGTTTGTAAGTTTTTTTGCTAGTATGATCCACCAGTAAATTATCGGTCAACAGTTATTATTGTTGATCTTCTAACAAATATTGGAGCAATGGAAGAGGAAGAAACGAAACGCAAACTTTGGTGAAATTTCACTTTTTTTGTCATCTTCTTTGTGGGGGTGATATTGAAATTTATAATCAGTTAACTATGTTGTCTTATTTTATTATCTTCTTTTGTTGTTTTCTTTGTGGGGTGATTTAGGGTAATATTTTGTTGTCTTTTTTTTCTTATATTTTTCTCGTATTATTTGTAAGATTGATTTAGGATACTATGTATGTAATATGATTTGTCAATGTTATGCTTTTAACTATTAATGAAATATTAAATTTGTAAGTTGAATTTAAATTTGTTTTGATGAAGAAAACATTAAAAAAATAGCATTGCATTCATTGTTTGATAAACATACAGAAACAAGAAAATATGTTTTCATACTAATTCTTTGAACATATATAAGCTCTTTTTAACTATCAACAAAAAGCCTAACAATATCAACTAATCAAAACACAATAGTCAAATGCATTTATCAAAAAAACACCAAACAAAAGGTTTATGTTGCCAATAGAATCAAGTATCACTCGTATGCCTCTTTGGAGATGATTGACTGGCAAAAGAATCCTAACTTATATAGATAGAGGGGGTGGACATCCATCTAACATTATAGCCTTGTTGGCGAGAAGATGACTGAGTAACACAACTATTTTGACTCGTTGATGCAGTGGGAGTGGACACTCATATGATAGTATGGACTAGTAAATTGGTTGTTTGATTTTGCATGGTATTTTGATTTGGTGTTAGAGATTGATTTGTTCTTCTAAATTACAATAAAAAATTAATTCAATCACAAATAATTCAGCTGATACAAAAATGTCTCAAGTACAACTTACTAACTAACATCTTTGATCTTCTCGTAGAAAATGTTTGTTGGAGGTGTCTGACACTACCACTAACATGACTCTTGTATGTTTTAACATTATGTCCAGACTTTCCATATTTCCTATAGAATAGTTTAGCTCCCCTCTTTTTCACCTTACCAGTCTGGGGTGATGCTTCATCAACCTCATTTCTTCTTTCTCATGTGGTCTTCCTAGGGGCCTTCTCAAGACAAGTAGTAGGATATGCTCTGTTGTTTTAATAGGAGTCTACTGATTATGACCTTTTACTAGTTTGATCAAATAAGAGTATATACCCATTTGGGTTTTCACTAAATAGCACTGGTCAACAAACGTTTCTGGTATTTCATGACTCATTACTATGATAAAAATTGCATGGACACAAATAATGCATGTGAGAAAAAATAATTAGTAATTAAAAATATAGAAAAATAAATGAATATTATATTAATAAAAAATTAAATTGACTTGTTAGTTCTCATTTTCTACAAGAACAAATTCGAGTTTCAAGGTTTACACAATATTGAATTAAAGGAACACATGAAACTTGGAATGTAGGTTCACCAGCATGAATGGGCCAACATTTGTATAACATAAAGAAAAACATTAGTATAACAAAAAGAACATATAAGCATTAACAGTATGCAATAACTAGTTATACTTATTTGCTTGTGATATTACATTGTATAGCTTCTTTTGAATTTTATGGCATACAGGCCCATAAAACTTATTAGCTTGATCTTTTTCTTTTTTGCAAGTTATTGCATCATCATTGTTCTAATAAACTCCACCAATGTAATAATTGGGTTGTTCTAGTTTCAAGTATCAATTAATTATAAAATAAAAAATATTATACTATATTAAAAATATATTTTTAAATAAATATGTTATTTGTCATATTCACCTTATTTAAACACTCGTAAAGTTTGTTTAACAACATTTTTTTACTTGACTTTGAAAGAGAAATGTGACTTTGACCACTGTTCATGATCTTTGTCTAACAGCCACTTGTGTGTTATCCCTGATAAAAACTACATTGACGAATTTAAATTCATTAAAAATATTTATCAACATTAACTCATGTAAAATAGTATACATATACAATAAAGATATACCTTCATTCCTTCCATGACAAATTGGAACTCCCAAACATATGTTGTCTTAGCATTAGAATAAATATCTTATGTCTGCCAATTATTAATGTTAATATGTGAGAATTATTCAACTTCAAATCATTACCCAATAATTTTAAAAACCAACACCAAGAATATTGATTCTCACTCTTTACAACTATAAAAGCTAAAGGATAAATAGAGTCATTTGCATCAATCTGAACAGTAGTTAGCAGATGACCCTACAGTATCCCTTCAACATCCAGACTTATAATGGGCCTACACCCTGCTTTGAAGACATCCTTTATTGCTTGCATACAAGTATAGAGCCTCTTGAATACTCTCTCATCCAAGTAGCATACAGTGGTTGATCCTGGATTTGTATACCTAAGCTCACTTAAGTAATCATATAACTTGATGTATTGTTCTTAGTGGTTATTATGTAGCTTTTCAAGAGCTGTGAACTTAGCTTTAGAACACATATCTAAATACCATAATTTCATAATCATTACACACAACTTGCTTAAATGATCTAACAGAGTAATTGGGATCAACATGGAATGCTTCTAAATATTGTTTTGTTATCCACTTAATAGTTATATTGGCATTTTGAAACTCCTCATTATGCAGTGGCTTATTTTGCCAATTACTATCATTAGAATCTTTCGAGTTAACTGGAGAGGCCCATAAAAACCAAAGACACCATGGCTTATATCTTACTTTGGATTCTTTTGTTGTCATTTCTTCTAAATTTGACATTTTATCTATTTTTAATACCATAAATTTCAATTGCCTTTCTCAATATTATATTGTTAGTAAAGATCAACCCAACCTTTAATTTAGAGTTTAAGATGTCAATATCATTGCTAAATTCAAGGTAACTAGTTTTCTTATGTTGACCATCAGAATCTGACTCATCTACACTATATAATGAGTCAAAATGTCTATCTTCAGAGTCACTCACAACCCTCATTTCATCATTGTCCAACCCAATATTTACATCATAGACTTCATCTTTTGAATTTTCAAAATTATTTTCACTAGCACTAAAGTCACGTTCTTTATTGCTTGATTATGAGACTTCATACTCATAATCTTTTTTGAATCATACTCTATCCTTACCTCAGATGATTCAACCTCATTAATTTCATGTTCATTATGTTCAGTCCAGTTTTGATTATGTTCATTATCCCTTATATTTTTTTTTTCAAATAAATGTGAATATAATGGCTACTTGGTAAATCTCTAAGCATTTCAAGGATATCATATCAGAAACTGTATAAAAGGATATTTCATCAACATCACAATTATCAAAGTAATTCACTAGTATGTCAACGTATTCTAGCCTTGGTCTCTTAATAAAAAAGTCTATGATATACTATAGTTGTAAATTTCTTAGAGTTCAAATCTCTTCATTAAAAATATCATTATTATTTAAACAAGAGGCAAAAAAAATTCTATTTTTTAATAAAATAAACATAATGCACAGAATATGTGGGGATCACAACAATTGCAAAATTAAATATTAGGACATGTGCACTGCAAAAGTGATATAAATAGACAAATATAAAAGGTGAAAAACAATATGTATATTCTATCTTATTAATCACGTAGAGGTCACAAAAATTGGTTCACTAATTTCATGCAAAACATATTTTATCAGTATCTCATTCATGCAAATACCCAACAAAATTATCATTACTACAAACAAATTATCAATAAACATATTATCAGAAACAAAAAGCCAATAAACATAATAAACACATATATTATCATAAACAAATTTTTAACAAAAGAAACCCCTAAACCATTTTTAACAGAAGAAACCTCATAAACAAATTTAGGGTTTTAATAGATCAAATTCATATAATCAGTAAACAAATCTATTCATATAATCCGTAAACAAATTTATTCATATAATCAATAAATAAATCTATTCATATATACTATACCTTTTTAACAGAAGAAATCATTATACCATTTTTAATAGAAAAATCCTTAAATCATTTTAACAAAAGAAACCTCTAAACACATTTACTAAACATTTATAAAGGACTTTTAACAGAAGAAACCTAAAACATTTTTAAATAAAAAAAATCATATTTCAAGGGGTTTTAACAGAATAAATTCCTAAACCTTTTTTACAAGAGAGTTTTAAAAGAAGAAAATATTTAAACACATTTTTAGAATTATTTTTAAACATAAAAAATTCCTAAACATATTTCTAGGGTTTTTAACATAGTAAACTTCTAAATCTTTTTTACGTGAGAGTTTTAAAAGATGAAACATTTAAACCCATTTTTAGCATTTATTATATCTCGCTTTTGACTCTTCTTCATCGTGATGATTTCTACTACCCATTTTGATGAATCTTCGATTAAACCATTGTTTACCCTAAACCTCAAACAAAACTCAGTGTTTACTCTCAGAATCTCTTTAAATCTCTCTCAAGAAAAAGACCCAGTGTTTACCCCCCCCCAAAGTTTTGATTTTTAGAAATAAAAGAGTTGAGATATTTCAACTGTTTCATGAAATGGATGAATAAACTTGTGTTTACCCATTTTGATGAATGAATCGTCTAAGGATAATTTCAAAAAAAAAATTCTTTTTCAAATTCGTTATTAATCACTCATTTGATACGTGTCTTTTATTATTTTTGAGTTTGCATTAATAATAATGTAAAATCCATTCCTCTACATCACCTTATTTTATAATAGCCACGTCAGACGCGCCGTTAGTTTTTTAACAGAGAGTGGTTTAATTTAACCATTTAAAAAATTGGGTGGTTTGATTGATTAAATTAGAACGTTGATGGCCAAAATGGTTTTTTGACCATAATTAGATGGTTACCCTTGTAGTTTACCTTATATTTTATATTGTGTCTTTTTTTTATATAATTTTTAATAATTTTATCTTTATGATACTTTTTTTCTATATTGATTTCACATTTTTTTAGGTTTTTAACACGTTTACATTCTTTTTTATGGGTAGTTTAGTCATTCTCATCATTTAATTTTTTTTAAAGTTGAATTTGATGATGCATTAACTAATCAAGATCATACTTATTTATTCACCATGTTGAATTGTCATGTTTTGAACCCTTAAATTGAATTTGGATACATGTTTTGTGTTCAGAGACAGTTTTCTCATGATAATAGGCTATGATTTGTAATTGTTGGTAGTCTTTCAATAGTTTGATATACTGTTGTGATTTGTTTGCCAATGTAGTCAAATCTATTTGCATCTATATTTTGTTTGATTTTTTAGATAAATTTTTTATCTTTTCATTGTATGTCCTTGTATGATCTTAAATTTCTAGTTTCTTGTGTTAACAGTTATAGAATTAAGACATTATGTATATAATTTGCACTTATGATTGTAAACATTCATTAGTAATTTTGAATGTTTTGTCTTTTTTTAATAAAATTAATTACTTATATTTGTATAAAAATTCTAGGCATTATTATATATAAAAAAACCCATTAACTATTTTTTTTTTTTTGAAGAGTAACCCCTTAGCATATTTGTTAGAAAAATACCTCCCAAAGTGCACACGTAGGACTAACTCACATCATACACAGCGCAAGTACATGTCTTGCTTTTTACAGGACGCAAGGTACAATGCACTTTTCAAATCACGCTTCACAAAACGCGAGGTTCAATTAACCTCACCTCGGGGACACTGCAATGACGGTTATAAATCGAGTTCCCACCACCCGACATTTCTTATTCTCACACCTTTATTAAAAAAACTCTCTCACACAAATTTTCTCTTTGATATTATTATGGCATGATTATTGAGGGTTGATCTTCCGCATGTATGCGACTATTGGCGGAATAATATGGCAGTAATTTTTATTTATTTATTTACTTTGAATTTTTTAATTATTTTGAATAATTTATTTATTTAATTATTTTATTTTATTTATTTATTTATTTGAATGGGTATGAACGTCCATTGACGTGTTATATCAACTATTTCTCGACCCTGATGACGATATTATTCCATATTTGCATAAAGCCTGTTTTGGTTACGTTGACACTATAATTGATTGTACAAAATTGCATCCTTCATTGATAAACGTGTTGCTAGAACAGTTGAGATCGGAGAAGCACATGTTTCATTTTCCTTATGGGAAGGTGACTATTACCCTTGAAGATGTCGCATACCATTTTGGGCTGCCTGTTGATGGAAAATCTATTATCAGTATTACTCACGGGGACTGGAAAGACTTGTGTGCGCATCTGCTCAGACTTAATCCGACATATGACAATTTGGATGGAGGGAAAATCTACATTAAAATTTTGGACAACAATTTTTCGCACCTACTAGTCAATGTTGCTCCAGAAATTAAACATGTAATTTTTTAAATATGTTTATTTATTTTAATTTATTTATTTATAATATTCGGAAAAAACTAGTTTATGTTTTATTTATTTTAATTTATTTATTTATCGTAAACTTTTTTACGATAAATTTTTAATCTATTTGCACCATTTTCATTTTACAACAATTTGCTCGTGCTCATATTTTACAAGTTATTGTGGGATCTTGATGCCTGATAAATCCCGAACAAAGTGCATCTGATGCGATTGTACCATCTACTTGATTTACAGGCCACTAAAAATAAGAGTTGGGGATCGACAGTGTTGGCCTTTTTGTTCCAGGAGCTATGTAAAGTTGTTCATCCAAACAAACAAGTAAATGGAGGTTGTTTGATGTTGTTACAATTATGGGCTTGGTTTTGAATGTCGTTTTTAGCACTGATTCCTACACAACCGAACCCATTAGAATTTTCACTACTTCGGAGGTAATTACAAATAACCTATGTTTATATATTCTTTACTACATGTTTTTTTTTGTTTTACAAATGATTATATTTTATTATATGAATGATAGGTGAATCGTCACACTTACTCACACCCACCTACCAAAAAGTCTGTGTGATTTTAGATTATCGATTGATAAGTTGACTGATAGACGAGGCAATTGATTTAATAATTTTTATTTGTAAATTAAATATCAATTTTTAATCGAGTTTTTCTAACATAGTTTAAAATATTTGTGTAGTTCATGTGGACGTCTTACAGTGACGATGCTATTAGAGTGAGTATACCAGATGAGATAAGTCACAGTTCACACGTTTGGATGTCGGTGCCCCGTTGACATTCTATGAGATCGTCGAGTGGCATCATATTGATTATGTGTTGCGGCAATTTAGCCATGTCCAAACGATTTTGCCACCACCAACAAACTTGGACAGGGCCTTGCATCGCCTAACGCGATAGGGGAAGATGGATGTTTATTGGGAGGTGCATCATGTGGATTGGGTGATGTAATGGATGACGAGGTTCGTTAGGCAGCCCTCTTCTGAACCCATATTAGTCTACAGTGTTTTAGATGATTACATGATATGGTACGAATAAAATGGGATGTCACATATAATGACTAAAAATGAACAAACACGAGAAATTTATAGCCCCCCAAATCGTCTGCCCACGCAACGTCCCCTGACGCAACGTGGTGATAGAGGAGAATCAATCAGAGTAGACGAAAACATGCTCAAGCCTCATCATCGGGAAAATCACTGGCACTTATAGAGCATCAAACACCACAGACGGCACCTATATTCACCCACTCGACTCAATCAACATTTCAACATATGGCGCCTTCGATGGAAGGTTTTTTCGCCGATGCATTTCGTTCCTACATGGCGATCGTTGTCCATTCTCCTTGCCCTCGTGCACCAGCTAAACCATATTATCAGTCACCTCTATGAAATCCACTCACCGTTCTTTTAGTTTCTTAGTTTAAGTTAATATTTACATTTCAAGCATAAATTTTTAGTTGAAAATTAATTGTTTGAGAATATTTTACGTTTCAAGAGAAATTTTAGGCCGAAAACACTTACATAAACATTCTCAAACAGTTTCTTAACTTTTAATCAACTAGTGAATTAACAACGAGACTACAGTGGACAATCTCCCAGTCCGGGATGTCGTTACTGCTAATGGTAACCATTAAAATAAATTAAACAGTAATTATTTTAATATAATTAAACATTAATGATACAATTAGACAATTTATTAGTCTACCCCGAGGCCGCTTTCTAGAACAATAGGCTACTTTTCGTATAGAAAACGCTATAGCATGGGACCCACTATAAAATAATGACAAGGGCTAAACTGTCGACTAATTGGTCCGCACGACCCTTAGATGTCTTGCTCGATTGCTCGACATCTAAGGCAGTTAATCTCCTCGGTTGTAGTTGCTATAACATAAGAACAATGGAAAAACATGGAAAAATGTAAGTAAGCGTGGGTGGAAAAGTTTTTGGCCTCAATGCCTGATTTTATTCACACCAAATTCTCTATATTCAATCGAGGTGGGGAAACCTCCTTTTATATTGAACTCCCTTTACATCTCATGACTACTCTTAATCTAATTATAAGTAAAACTCTTTACTTTAGTTGAAACTCTAATGCTTGAGTCCTATCCAAACAAGGACTTTGCCCCTAGTTGAAACTCTAATGCTTGAGTCCTATTCAAGCAAGGACTATGCTACTGTGGCTTTGTTTTCCAAGGGATGGCCGACTTTGCTAGGTGGACAGACCCTCTGTCGGTGCTGGCCTCATTCCTCGGTGCACTATCGGTGTGTACGGGCCTCGACCCTCGGTGCACCCTCGTTGTGCACAGGCCTCGACCCTGTGTGCTATCGATATACGTTGTCGTCACCCCCAAGTGCCTCCCTTATGTCCTGATTTTAGGCGCACACCCGGTGTGCATTGGCCCCAACCCCGAGTGCATCCCGTTGCTTGCTGGTTAGGGCCTTCGGCTGACCTTGTCGTGCATTGGCCTTGGCCCTAGGCGCAACTTGATGTGTGCTGGTCATGACCCTAGACGACCCTTGTTGTGCAATGGTCGTGCGTGTGGGTAGTTTGGGGCGGTCATGACTTGATCCTATCCGGTTCTGTGTGAGCCTTGATCTCGGCGTGGCCCTTGTGGGCCGCTTGGGTTGCGTTTGTCGCACCGTGGTGGGTGTTGATCTCGGCACCTCGATGAGAGCATCATGTTTTGTGCTGGTTGCGGCCCCACAGGTGGGTTGTTGCAAGCTGACCTTGCCCACAAGTTCGTGGTCAGTGACAATAACATTTACCCTATCACAGATTCCGGTCCACCACTATATAATGCACCGCCCCCACATCCAATCATACAATTGTCCTAGCAATTTTATTTTATTTTTTCGTTTCTTCAACCTTTCTTCGTTCGTAGCTTTCCTCCCCAAATTTCCTCCAGGCATTACAAAGGAAAAAACAAAAAGGGAGGATCCAATTCATTTTCTCTGGTTCGATCTCTTCGGTTTCTCACCTTTAATTGATGCATTGTTTATTTATTTATTCATGCAGCTGTCTTTTTTTATATATATTTTCCCAGTCAAAATTGTGTTTGAAATATTTTATCATCCCGGCAAAAATTCAAATCGAGCTTAGATGATTAATGTAGCTGTGTTGTTTGAGAAGGTTAAGTTATTCGATGAAGTTGAACCGAAGCAAGTGAAAAAACATTAACTTACTCCCTGGGTGTTATTTTATCAACCAAATTCCATTTGAATTTTTTTTTATCAAATTACTTGAATAAAATATGGATATAGTCGAATTGAACAAACTTGTTTGAATTAATTTAAGATAATTTAAATATTTTGAATTAAAAATTTAAAAGTACAATGGTTCTTTGGTTACACAAATGGTTCATTGATTATAAGGTGTTCTTTTGTTGAATCCTGGGTTATTAAAAGTTACAAAATGTTTTTTCAACTATAAGGTATTGTTTCATTGAGTCACTTAATTATTAAAAGTTACAAAATGATCATCTGACTATTCGTCTGTTCCAAATTTGTCATTTTATGTTAAAAATGATGGTTTTTTAAGTTAGACGTTAATATGATGACTATGATATGATATTCGTTTGAGATTTTTGGATTTGATTTTATCATATCTTTGTTTATGAGATATCAAAACTTGACTCGACTCGAAAATTTGATTTTTGTTTTTAATTTTGAGTTATTCAAGACAACTCAAATTATTGATTCGATTTTCAAATTCGAGTCGAGTTGAAATTTGGAAATTTTGAGTTATTCAAAAAAATAAAATTTTGATTAAGTATTTTGAAAGTTTTACGTAGGCATGTAAACGAACATGAATAAGGAGATCTTCATGTTTGTTCGTTTAACTTTAACCGAACAAACGAATGAACACAAATAACTAAACGAATGAAATTTCTTGTTTGTGTTCGTTCATTAATAACTTTAGCTTGTTTGTGTTAGTTTATGTTCGTTCGCTAAAATGATAAACGAATACAAATGAACAAACAAAAGCAAACGTAAATGAATATTAATGAATAGACGTAAAATTAATTGTATATATATTTGAGAACAATTTTTTTATTTTCAAATTATTTTAGGATTTATATTTTCTTTAATTGATTTGAGTATTTTTTTTATTTGGGTATAAAACTAATTGGGTTTTAAAATATTAATGGATTTAAGGTTAAAATTTATTAGGTCTTAATATTTCAAGTGGGTCTGAAGATTGATTGAATATAAACAAACGAACATAAACAAACAAAAACTAACATGAATGAATGAGCATAAACTAACAGATTACTGAACGTTCACAAACGTAAATGAACGAGCAAATTCTTTTTTTTCGTGTTCGTTCATTTAATGAAGCGAACATAAAATGTTGTTCATGTTTGTTCGTTTAATAAATAAACAAACATAAATGAACCTTTTGCCGAACGGTTCATGAACAATTTGTGGAATGTTCGGTTGGTTTACAAGCCTAGTTTTACGATTAGTCCCTGATTTTATTAGTCATTCAATTCTTTTTTCATTTTAAGTTCATTTTTTATCAAATTTGAATTATATGCTTCTAAACTATCTTAGAATATATATGTACTTTCAATTCTTTTTTTAATAATAATTTTTTTATTTTTTAATTTAGTCCCTCCATTTTCATAAGTTTCTTATTTCTTCAATTCATCTTTTATGTTCAGTTTGTTTTTTGTCAAATTTGAATCACATGCTCATATATCAATATAGAATAGCTATATAACTTCAATTCTTACTTTTTACTAAAAATGTACTCTCTTTTTTATTTAGTCTCTTAACTTTGCATTTTATTCAATTTGGTCTTTGATTGCAATTGTTTGTAAATTCTTTCTTTTCATCAATTCTTTGACTTTTTTATACTCTCATCAATATTTTACCTTCAAAATATTTTTTAAAATATAATATTATGAATATATTTTATAATTTTAAATTATATTTGATATATTAAATAATATTATAATGCAAATTAAATTAACTTAGTTGATGGGTGTTATTTTATCTGCCAAATTCCATTTGAATTTTTTGAATCAAAATACTTGAATTAAAATATGGATATAGTCTAATTGAATAAATTTGTTTGAATTAATTTAAGATAATTTAAACATGTTGAATTAAAATTTTAAGGGTAAAATACACAAATGGTCCTCTGACTTTAGAGCGCTCATTTGTTGAGTCTTTGACTATTAAAACTTACAAAATGTTCTTCTGATTATAGGGTGTTATTTTGTTGAGTCATTTGATTAGAAAAAGTTACAAAATGATCATCCGATTATTCATATGTTCTAAATTTGTCCT
This sequence comes from Hibiscus syriacus, assembly GCF_006381635.1. Taxonomy (NCBI): domain Eukaryota; kingdom Viridiplantae; phylum Streptophyta; class Magnoliopsida; order Malvales; family Malvaceae; genus Hibiscus; species Hibiscus syriacus. The sequence continues at coordinate 1,722,389 of NW_024062798.1, read as the reverse complement.
TTTTCGTTAATAAAATGATGATTGTCTGAGTTAGACGTTAACATAATGATTGTGAATATGTAATATTATAGTCGTTTGAGATTTTGGGATTAGATTTTATCATATCATAATTAGGAATTTAACGTCTAGCTCAGACTAACGTCAATTTTCTAATGATAAAGGATGACTTTGGAACATATGAATAATTGAGTGACCATTTTGTAACTTTTAACAGTCAGGGTTCTCAACAAAGATGTCCTATATTCAGGGATCGTCTTTTAACTTTTAATAGCCGAAGGACTTAAAAAAGCAACACCCTATAGTCGGGGCATCATTTGTGTATTTTACCCTTAAAATTTTGACAGTTTTGCTGCCAACACATGGAAAAAACAGCTAGCTGACTTGGTTTCTTTGTTGCATGATGCTGTTGGTTTCACGAATTGTCTCTCTATGAAGACCAAAATATAAGCATAAAAGAATACCGATATAATTGTAAAACGTTAAAAGCATACATAAAACATTATAAATTCAGGTAAAAGCATACATAAAACATTACAAATTCAGGTGAAGCTTATATGAATTGTGTGTAGAACTGGAAGTGGTCCTCATTTTTCATATTTGGTAATAGAATATGATATGCCTAAACTATATTTCATTTACATTTCAGTTAATGTTGACAGAGGTATCTGTTACTTATATTGGGCTGTTGACATCAATGATATTATTCATTGAAGTATTTCTTTTTTGCCTGAATTTATCTGTTTGGAAGTTTTTGCTTCCGTAGCTGGAATAGTGGAATGAATGTAAAGATTCATTTTTCCCATGGTGGATGTTTTCTTTCACCTTTTAGGCCTTTTTATCGGTTGAGGAATGCAGATGAGTACTTTCTGTCAGCTGACCCTCAGATTGTGTTTTGACTGTTAATTGCTGGTGTCTTAATTTTTGGAGTGCTCAAAAATTGAACGTGGATCAAAGTTACGTGTGTTGTGTGGTGGATTGGGACAACCATTTCTAGAGATTCCACATTTTTTTTTTACTTTTTATTGTTATACCCGACTCTTGAAGTAGCTGAACATAACCTTTCTGTATGTGGTTACATGTTGCATGCTGTTTTATTTTGTCTGCATGATGGGATTAATATTATGCAAGATGATCTTACTTGTTTGGTCGCACTTTGCACTCATTTTTTTAGCAGTTGGCTGTGTAGAGGTCCTCAAGGAGTATCATTGAACTTTTACACTTGCATATTGCTTATTGGATTTTCGGCAATGTTGCAGGTCCTGTTGCTGAAAACATGTTCCATTGGCAAGCAACGATCATGGGTCCACCAGATAGTCCATATGCGGGGGGTTGTTTTCCTAGTGACCATTCATTTTCCTCCAGATTATCCCTTTAAGCCACCCAAGGTACTTTTTATGTAATTCTTCTTTTCTTATAGGCAAGTTCTTTACACTGGCTTAGAGCATGCAAAGCTTCCCTGTTCATTTTGGGTTCTTGTTTCGTGATCCACCGCATATGGAGCTAGTCCATAATATATACCCTTGAAGAGTGACAGAGACGCTGCAATGAAGATAGTCAAAGCCTTATTTCCATATGATAAATGGGTTTTGCAGGTAGCATTTAGAACAAAGGTATTCCACCCCAATATTAACAGCAATGGAAGCATTTGCCTAGACATCTTGAAAGAGCAGTGGAGTCCAGCACTAACGATTTCCAAGGTGACATTTCCTCTGATATTCTTGTTTGCAACTCTTATCATTCATTTGGATCTTCAATGTTGTGGCACGAATGAATCCACAATCTGAACTAGCCAAGCCTTGATACTTATGTCCATCTCCAATTACCTAAATTCTATAGCTATGCCTTTTGGGATCTTGCGGTTTGTTCACTTGGGTATTGCTATCGATATGTTCCTTGCTGACGGACCCGAATCCGGATGATCCATTGGTGCCGGAGATTGCACACATGTACAAGACAGACAGGAACAAGTACGAGACAACTGCAAGGAGCCGGACCCAGAAGTATGCCATGGGCTAAAGGAGCTTCGGTCTGTGAGGGGACGTTGGAGGCACCGTATGTCATTTTTAGTCACTAGAGCATTGAATAATAAACGATGTGTTGACACACCAAAGTAACGTCGTTTTAAATTCCTATAAAAAGTATTTTTTTTTCTTTCTTCCTTTTTGAATCTATCCAAATTTCAATAATCGCTCTACTTGTTGCTTCAGCCATTGATAATCACCATCATTTGACAATAAATGTTTAAGCACCTCTGACATACGATGTGTTCGAATCTAAAATTTCTAGAGATAACAATCATCCCTTTAATCACTTAAAAAAAATTTTTCGTGCCATGACCTTAAATATTTAAGTAGTAAGTAAGTTTATTTTATCATATTTAGCCAACAAATATTCTTCGGCATGTTGAGAAAGTGTTCCTTGATATTTGTTTGCCGCAATAGTGTTCACAAATTTATTTTAAAATGTTATTTTACCGTGATTTTGGGTTCGAGTAGTTGTACTTGTAAAGTGTTTGTTATCAATGATTAAGAAATATTTTAAACAAGTACTAGCGAATAATCATCACATACTATTAAAAACAAAATAGGGTAAACATTGTTATTAGGGACATACGCGTAATTTTATGTTATGGGATGTGAATTTCTGAAATTTGAGGATGGGACGAAACATATTAACAATTGAAAATATAAATAAAATATCTAATATATGCATAGTAGTTTAAAATTTTATTGCATACATTGTATTGATGTTATTTGATTTTCTATTCGGCTTTTCCTTTTCAGATACAGAATACCTTGATATTATTAGATAATGATGTCTCTTCTATTGTGAAAACTGCAACTAAAATAATTGAAGAATATTGCAATATAATTTAACAAAGTTCTGGAACAGTGAAGAGGGTTTGAAATGGTAAATAAAGGTTTAGGGTTTGGGATGGTGATGGTGATGGTGATGGTGATGGTGAGGACAGTGAGTTGTGGGGGTTGGATTAGGGTATGAGAATTTTAATTCTTACTTAACACAAATATTAATAAAATAATTACGTCATCATACGTTTTATGATATAACAGTAAAAATAATCTAAAATTGTAGTGATTAAATTAAGTTTTTAAGTTATAATAATTAAAATAAGAATAAGAGTAAAATTGATTTGTAAATTTACGCTTCTTTTAATTAAACTCAAAAGTATATTTTGTTTCCTAACATATGGAGTATTTGTTTTTTAACTTAATATGTAAATTTATTTTAACTCGAAGTATCAGTAGAATTATGCTTAAATTCGTTATTAACACAAATTAAGTGACTTCAGTAATTAAAATAATAGTTGTTATCTCATAAGATTTAAGATTCGAATACAATATCTATATAGATATATTAACGTCAATTATTAAAAGATTAATTTTTTTTTTGAATAAATATTATATTTTAATTAACGCGTAATATTTTAAAAAAGTTCTCTGTTATTAGTTTTATAGAAATCATTAAACCGGTTTAAAAAAAAAATCTTTGATCAGGTAATAGTTCTGACAAAAAAAGGTGTTACGACTGATTTGAAAAGATGAACCGAACTCTATCGCAAAATGATTAAAGAAATGGCAGCAGGTGCGGCAAATGGGTCGTGGGCACGAGTGGAAGAGAAACAAAGTCCCTGAAAATCTGGTTCAATAAATAATACTGAACCTAATCTCACTTTGAATTTCAAAGGAACTGAAAAAGTTTGTCTCAACTTAAAAGAAACCAGCCAACTCCCTCCAAACACAAACACGACTATAAATGAGATGAGAAATATTCTGATTCGAGATTGATTCGATTAAAATTCAATAAATACTCGACTCGAATAGGCTTAACTCGAGCTCAACTCGAGTTCTTAACAAGTGGAAGCGAGTTACTTGATATTCGACTCGAAAAACTCGAGAACGGCTCGAAAATATAATATATTAAAATTTTATTTTTTTAAATATTAATAATATTAATATTTATGTGTTGGATTTTTTTTATAAAAATACAGTTTAAGATTTTTATGTATTTATATATTTATGGTTCGAGTTCGAGTTTTAGGGTTTAGGGTTGATTTAAGTAAGTTTTTTTTTCATTTTGAGCTTTTTCGAGCTTCAGTCCATGGTTTCGAGTTCGATTCGAGCATGAAAATTTTAGGCTCGCGAATTTTTTAGTTGAATCGAGTTTCATTTTAGAGTTTTCGAGTCGAGTTCAATAATACTCGAACTCGACTCGGCTCGTTTACAACCCTAACCACTATCAACATCATTTTGGTTTGATTAACAGTAAGGTTGATGTTTCGACAATGGCGGATCCAAAAATATTTTTCAGAGTGAACACACATATGTTAACAACATAAAACTTTTAAATAATATGAGTACAAATAAAATTTTAGGATGAGCATCGTCTGTAAAATAAATAACTAATAAAAAATCATATTTTAGGGTGTGTACCATCAATAAAATAAGTAATTAATCGAAAAAAATTTAAATTTTAAGTTAAACACGTGTCTTCGCTCACCAAGTTGTGACTCTGCCCCTGTTTGTTGAGTTCAAGTTTTGTTTGTATATTATATAATATTGTTTTATAGAAGTAAGATTAGTTCTTTTTTGGTAAACAAAGAGGCTTTAAGGCAGCCTATTAATCGAAGCAATGTGTAGCTAAAATTCCTTGTACAGCATGTAAATGAACCGAACGTACATGAACGAAGGTATATTTATGTTCGTCATTTAATAAATAAACGAACATAAACGAACACGAACATAAACGAACAAAAATTTTTTTGTTCATGTTCGTTTATTAAGGAATATAACTTGTTCATGTTCGTTCATTTAATAAATAAACGAACATAAACGAACATGAACATAAATGAACACGAACATCAACGTTGGAGACTCTACCTTCCATTGTTCTTTCATGAAAAATAGTCGACAATGCAAATCAACCAAATCTACAGTGATAAATAGCGTAAGAACTGATTAGCAGTGATGAAATGTTTGAAGATATCAAATATTTCGATCGATCTTTTAAAAATATTAAATGATTCACACGAATTTAATTTAACGCTATAACATTTATCTTAGTGGTCCATGATTACATATGAACAATCATTTTACACTACGTTATTCTAATAAATTTGCCGGTTAAAAGTTTTATGACATTAATATCAGAATTTAGTGAGGTTTGTTAATAATGGTCATTTACGTTGGCAGAGTAAAAAATTTAACAGCATGAAGATTTCGAACGGTACAAATTGGGCTACAAGACAATAACGTAGATCCGAAATCCCTTCGATGCTACAAATCGTAACTGATATTATTGTTAAACCACCATTCAAAATTTTAACGTACCTAAAGTGTACTCCACAACTAAAGGTCACACAAGAACTATGAAAACAAAAGTTCATTGTCAAAGTGTTTTTACTACTTATTAATGGGTTCTTCCTGTAAAACTCATTACTTCCGCTATTACACTCTTTTTCAGAAATTGCATAGAAACCTTTGTTTTGTTTTCTGACAAATTCTATATATTTTTCTCTTTATTGATGCTCATATACTTCTGATTGTTACATTTATCTTCCCATCTATTTCTAGAAAGAAGTATGATGTTTTCTTGAGTTTTAGATGTAATGATACCCGCAATAACTTTACATATCAACTATTAAGCCAAATAAAACAGAGAAAGAGATGAAAACAAACCTGTAAAACTTCAGATTGTATTATAATATAAATTGTTTTGAAGCTTTCAGCTATCGTTTCCAAATAAATTGGGTTAATTATAGAGTTGGTTATCAGAATATCAGATTAATTAATATTTTTAAGATACTTACAAATTGGTCACCAAAATTGATTTAAGAAGATTGGGTTAAACATAAATGAAAGAACATAAACGAACATAATCGAACGAACATAAATGAAAATAACCGAACGAACATAACCGAACGTTCACAAACGTAAATGAACGAACGAGACCTATGTTCATGTTCGTTCATTTAATTAAACGAACACAAAATCTTGTTCATGTTCGTTCATTTAATAAATAAACGCACATAAACGAACTTCCCGCCGCACGGTTCATGAACGGTTCGCTGAACGTTCAGTTCATTTACAGTCCTAACCAACGGAGCAGAATGAAACCTCATTCTTTCAAAGTCATCCGGTTGAACCAACTTAGTCACCTGTTCAGCAAGTCGATTCGCTGTTCGCCGCACCTATGAAAAACAAACTCTCCAATTCCTTCCAATAACTCCTCTATATGTCGTGAAATGGTGAGAGAAGCTCCTCCCCCTTCATCTGCTGCAACATTCTGTATACCTCACCATTATCAACTTCAATAATAATTCGTCTAGCCTCAAAATTCCAAGCATTCCTCAAACCTTCAAGAACTCCCCAAAGCTCTGCCTCTAAGACCAAGCTTATACCCACAGCTCGAGCAAAGCCGAATATCCATTCTCCCCTGCTATTACGCAACACCCCCCCCCCCCACACACACACACAAGAGGCATAACCCGACACATCTCGAGCCCCATCGGTTTTAAGATTCAAGAAATCATCTGGTGGCCGTTCCAACGCAATTGCACCCATATTCCCTGGATGTACCAAATTATTACGATGCACACATGCTGCAAGGAATCTAATACCTTCAGCTTGCTTGCTTTTGCTTTGTTCAAAAATGGAATAAACTCCCAATCTGGAGTTATCGAAAACACATAAATTTCTGTATTTCCAAGGTTCCACAGAATTGCTCCAAATAACAAATCCCAGTCCGTATCATTGATCACAAAAAGGCTTGGATTTGCAAGGTTCATAACCAACCAGTCTCTAACATTCATCGCTAAAAATTTCGAAAACTTACTTGGGCGGACAAGACGCTTCCACACCTCCAAAGCAGTCGGGCAAGTCCGAAACAACTTATCAACAGATTCCGCGTCGGAAGCGCAAACACCACAACTCGAAAAACTACTGATATGCCTTCTCATGCACTCCTTATTAGTCAGAAGTCTATCGCAAGCCATCATCCATAGAAAGACCTGTTGGTAATGCTCAATCCCACATAGTATTGGAAACACTATTGGGAATAGTATTTAAGGCTTGGCTTTCCCACTTCCTTGTTGAGTGATAGAGAACAAGGGGACTCTCGCGCACCGTCGCCGCCGTCCGTCTCAACTCCGTCTCGACTCGTGGTCGTGGTCGTGGTCGTGGTCGTGGTCGTGGTCGTGGTAATACGTGTCTTCGACACGTCCGCGCGGATACTATATTTTTAGAGGAATTTCTCTTTGAAAGAAACAAATGGAAAAATATGAAAGATTTCAACTGATATTTATAGGCTGCTGAGGACTGTTTAATTTCAAATGATAACAGCTGGTTTATGAGAGTTATCAGAAATTAAACAGCTTTTCCTAAATTAAATCAAAAACGTTAAGATGTATCTGGACTGATTTCCAGCTTTGTACAGAGGAGACAAGCTGTTAATATCAGGAGTTATTTGATTTAATTACATGGGTTACATGATATAATTTCGGGAGTTATAACAGCTGAACAATGATACAATGAACCTGGACTATTTTTGAGTCAGGTTCATCTAGACGTTTCAGCTGTTACAAAAGAAGAGATTTAATCTTGAAATTTTATGGACGATTTTAACCCTATTTCTAGCCTATAAATAGCCTATAAATAGAGGGTTATATTCAGCTTCTCAACTCACTCTCAAACATTCACAATTCACTTACAAAAGTGTTTTCTACAATTCTCTCTGTGAGTTCTCTGTGAGTGCTTTCCAATCAGAAAAGCAATACCACCAGCAGTCCACTCCGGTTTCGGGTGTACGAAATTCGGAGCGACCGTGTTAACCTCGGGGGACGATCCGCCTACTGCAGCGATTACACACATCGGGGCGAATTCGTTTCTAAGGCAGTGGTTTTTACCACGACACGGTTTACGAATTTGTTCCTTTTAATTACTGGTTATATTTCCAGTCAATGCTAACGGTGTAGTTTTGCACTTCATATATCCAACAAGACCTTCACCATCAGCAACACCCAAAATTTCGAGATTGTGGTCCAAAACTTATCCCCAAAAACAACATTGCCTTCAGTTCGAATCTCATATGTCGATCTGATTGTAAAAACTGGATTATGAGTCCATTTCCATTCAGACTTGTCCACGATTTGGGTCATGTGGGAGGCAAAGTCGCATGTAATCTAAGGAGAATTTCATAAGGAATGAATCGATTGATTAACGTCCAATTCTAATCCCTATTCTCATCAACTATGTCCACAATCATAGTCCTTGGCAAGATATCAACTTCCACATCATTCGGCACATAGTCTTTTAACGGACCAACATCGCTTAGTCTTGAGTCATACTAGAATTCTATTGAAGAATCATCACCTACTATCCACACCAAGCTAGACCGAACACAAGGCCAGGCCAAACTCACCCCTTTCCATAATCTTGACCAATTTATCCAAGAAATGTCTTTCAGAGTACTTCCATCCCATTTGTATTTGGAACGAAGCACTCTCGCCCATAACTGATTAGGCTGAACCACCAGGTTAAAAGCAAATTTCATTATAGAAAAAGCATCATTCTATTTCTCTAGGTGCTTAAACCCCAAACCACACATGGCAATAAAAGAGCGCGCCGTATCCCAATTCACCAGATTAATCCCCGATCTTATCTGCGATTTATCCCAGATAAAACCCCGAATCACCCGCTCAATCTCTGCACAAATGCATTTCGGAAGATGAGTAGACTTCATCGAGTAATATGGACTGACTGAGAGCATCGACTTTGCCAAAGTGATGATCTCCGCAAGAGACAATTTATTGGCCACCCATCCCAACAAGCGATCTCTTACTCGCAGAACCAAATATTGATAAATAGCATTAGTCATTTGGCTATGCAGAAGGGGTACCTTAAGATACTTACCCAAGTTTTAAATCTCATAGAACCCACATCGATTATTAATGGACTCCCGGCACCGCTGTTCAACGTTCCTAAAAAACAAAATATTCACTTTTTTGAAGGTTAATTTTTTGCCCAAGAAAACGACAAAAGTCCTCCAAGATCGTCGTGATTACTCCAATTTGTTCCAGAGACGCATCAACGAAGAGCATCATGTCATCTGCGAAAAAAGATACGAGATCGCTGGCCCATTATGACCTAATTTAATAGGTTTCCACATATTGGACGACACACTGTTCTGAATAACTTGAGCAAGCCTCTCCATATATAGGAAAAATAGATATAGAGAGAGTGGATCACCTTGCTTGATCCTTTTCGATGGCTTAAAGAATCCCGAACACGATCTATTCCACAACACTTGAGTAGAAACCGATGAGACATACTTCATAATCAACCTCCGTAACCTGTTAGGTAACCCAAGATCTTTGAGCGTATCATCAATGAAACTCTACTCAAGGAGATCATACGTCTTCTCCAAATCTATTTTGATGGCCATGAAGCATTTTCTCTTCTTAATCCTTATCGAATACACCACTTCCTGGGTAATGATAATGTTCTCCGTAATTGACCTCTCGGGGACGAAACTCGTTTGATTTTGTGAGACTCATTCAGGCAGAAACAGCTTCAAACAGTTAACCATAACCTTCGTAATGGATTTATACATAACTGAGCAAAGACTAATCGACCTGAATCGAGTGATGGACTCCAGGGTTTTGATCTTCAAAATCAGAACAAAGAGTGTTCGGTTGAGGGATTCATCAAAATTACCCCGTGAAAACACTTATCGCATAAAGCTACAAACAGTGCCACCAATTACTCCCCAATTATGTTGATAAAACAAAGCGTGAAACTCATCCAATCCGGGAGCTTTCAAAGGACCCATATCAAAAATTGATTGCTTAATCTCCTCATCAGTAATAGGACGATCAACTTCTTGTAAGGAATGCACCGAAACCGAGGGAAAACAACCTCTAATACTATATACATAGTTGTTGACTCTAGAGTTAGTGAACAGATCATTGTAGAAATTAATAACCATTGATCAAAGCTGCTCCTGATCATCACACAGGTTTCTATCAGAAAGATTGAGAGTGTGCACAAAATTAAATCTCCAACTTTACATGGTGGACGCATGAAAGTACTTCGTACTCCTATCGTCGTGAAGAAATCATTGTTGTCGAGACTTCTAGAACCATAAACTTTCCTCTTGTTCAAGAACTTCTTTAAGCTCAGCTCTTAATCTCGACTCTAACTACGTCAAGCGGTCACTGTTGGAATATCGGAAAGCTCGATCAATACCACAGATTCTAGCAAGAAGAGTTCTTTTTGGGTACCAATATGACCAAACACGGTAGTATTCCATTCATTGACCCTCTGTTAGTCAAATAAGGCTGCACCATTCGGTGCATGTTCAAAGTTTGGCATCGAATGGTGCACAATTTGAAAGTTGGCAGAATTTGTGTTGAAAATAGAAATGGGTAAATTGCACTTTAGGGTATTTTCAAAGATTAGTCTCTAAGCTCCAACTATAAATACCCTTACCCATTTAGCTTCAAAATCATCCCAAATCATTTCTTTCACCCACTACTAAAGAGTTTAGAGAGCTTTCTTGTGAGTTGTGAGTGTTTTGTAAACACCTGTAAATTTTCTCTCTTTAGTAAAAGATCTACAGCAGTCCGAAGACGTAGACATAATTGGTTGAACTCCGTTATCAATTTCAGGTATTATTTTTCCGCTTTTATTTCGCATTCTCACTAATATGGTTATAGAGAAATTACTCGTTACTCATTTATTTCCCAACAACTGATATCAGAGCTTTTGGTTGTGAATTTTGTCGGTTTTTCTGTGAGGTTACTATTCATGTGAATAGTAAATTTCGTGAATAGTAAACTTTTGTCGATGATACGAGTTTGTCGACGGAGGTGTTCTAATACACGGTGGTTTGCAAGAATTGTCAAAAATTATCCAAAAGATGCCATATTCGAGTGGGAGCGATGGCTTTGAGAAACGAAGTTGATGAGCTTAAGAGGGAGCTGCTCATATGCAAGGGAGCAATGAGTGAATGTGATGCACTCAATGCCTTCTTGGAAGGACTTAGACCAGGGGCGATGCTCGGGGAGAGCAAAGTGATGCCCAGAGACTTTCGGAGGCCATAGCTATAGTCGAAAAGCTGACTGAGCTTGCAGGTGACAAGCCAAGTAGCGATGTGTCGGCCAGGCTCATGCCCATAGATAGTGGCAACAATGGTGGAGACCGGGAAAAGGTGCAACAGAGAGATGGTAGAGAAAGCTCTTTAAATGACCAAGGTGAGCCATCGACTGTTCGTAGCCAAGGAAAGCAATCGGGAAAAAATGGCAAGGCTAAGTCCGGTGTAAAAAACAAGGGGAGCAAGGAAAACTTGAAGTGCTACTTCTGTGATGGTACTCATTTGATTAGAGGATATCCCGAGAAGCGTCGTCTTACAGCCATCATGAAGAGGATGGAAGAAGGAGAAGTAGCGGGAATTGGCGCGGTCGCAAGTGTTAAAGCTACCAAGCCAGGAAAAAGATTTAACCCGATTGATGAGATCAATGCGGCCAAGAAAGGAATAATATAAGGCAAGGATGTTGATGTTGAAGTAGTCGAACCCGGAATAAAGCCCGAGATTGCAAGTATCCAAGCAATCAAGGCATGGGCAAGACTTGAAGAGGCTACATGTTCCAAAGTAGTCGAATCAAGGGGCAAGGATTGTGCGACTACAAGTTCACAAGTAGTAAATCGAGGAGCGAGGCATGGCAAGACTACATGTGTCAAAGCAGTCGAGCACATAACAGGACCCGGTGCAATAGAAAGAGATAAAGCCATCAAGCCGAGGGTGCAAAGTGAGTAAGTCTGTTCACGGTATGCCAGGATGGAGGTGTGGTCCAAGTTGAGGCGTCTTAGGCATAAAGGGACACTTAAGGAGTATGTGAGCCGATTCAAAAGACTCATGCTCAAAGTCCCAAGTTTGACTGAAGAAGATGGGTTCTTCACCTTCATGTTCAGATTAAAGCCGTGGGCAAAGAAAGTGTTGGAGCAAAGGGAAGTCAAGGAGTTGTCCAAAGCCTTGACAACCGCTGAGTCCATCAAAGAATTTGGAGTCAAAAAGAATAAGATTTCTAAAGCAAAATTGAAAGTCGAGGGTAGCGGCAAGAGATTCCATGATGAAGGCAAGTCGAAGGATGAGGAATGTTACTCCTCGAGTGGCAGAGAAAGTCCACTCAATGATGAACCAGATGATGGATCTAGGAAGATGTGTGTAGTCTTGGCACAAGTTCGAGTGTCAAAGATGCTAAGTCGGGGGTAAGAGTCGAGCAAGCGAGGGGGCACAGACTTAAGATGCCAAAAGTGTTACCAAATTTCCCGAGGGGAGCCGAGTTATCAAAGGTGATGGATCATCCCAAGATCGAGTTGTTCGTGTCCAAGGAGTTTGTCGAGCATGTTCGTGTAGAGAACATGGCTTCAGAGACCATCATAAGAGAAGGTTCGAAGCAGGGGCTTGCCGAGGATGTTCAAGTGAGGAACAATCCTTCAAAGACTAGTAGACAAGAGTCGAAGGGAGCTAAGACGTTGAGGGACAAGACAATCATGGAGAAACTACCCAATAACAAGTGGGTGTACAGGGCGATGACTACGGAAAAACTGAAGTTGTGTTCAGCTTCAGTTGGCATGCTAGAGTAATAAGAACAAAAATACTGCTGCATTGATCGAGGTGTGAAGACAAATTAAAATCAGTCTTCAAGTGGGAGATTGTTAGTCAAATAAGGCTGCACCATTCGGTGCATGTTCAAAGTTTGGCACCGAATGGTGCACAATTTCAAAGTTGGCAGATTTTGTATTGAAAATGAAAATGGGTAAATTGCACTTTAGTCATTGCACTTTAGGGTATTTTCAAATATTATTCCCTAAGCTTCAACTATAAATACTCTTACCCATTTAGCTTCAAAATCATTTCTTTCTCCCTCTACTAAAGAGTTTAGAGAGCTTTCTTGTGAATTGTGAGTGTTTTGTAAATATCTGTAAATTTCTCTCTTTAGTAAAATATATGCAGCAGTCCGGAGATGTCGGCATAATTGGCTGAACTCCGTTATCAATTTTGGGTATTATTTTTCTGCTTTTATTTCGCATTCTCACTAGTATGGTTATAGGGAAATTACTCGTTACTCATTTATTTCCCAACACCCTCAACTTGAAATCCTCAATGTTGGCACAATACTTTTATTATTATCCCAAGAATTAGAAATGAACTCGGAGAAACCAGAATGCTTCTACCAAACAACAAGAAAGTAAAAAGGTTTGTTCGAATCCCTATTATTGACCACCAAAACATAAAGTAGAATGAGACAATAATCAGAACCCACTATGTTTAAATGAGTAACAATGAACAATGGGGGAAAACGAGCCCATCTCTCATTGATAAGGCACCTATCTAGACACTTCCACAACCTTCCCTGCTTCCAAGTGAACTGTGCTCATTTAAACTCTACTTCCAAAAGCGCCAAATCATTAATAAAATCACGAAAAAGCTGACTACCTCCATTGTCGTTGGAATTACTGCCAAATGTTCCCTCGGTTCTGATAGTCGAGATAAAATCACCCCAACATCCACGCCTCACAACTACCAAGATTTAACTGAGAAAGAAGATCCCAAATTGCTCTATGCTTGGTAACATTTGGACTAGCATATACAACCGTAAAGAAAAGCCACTGAGGGAGCCCATTATCCCAAACACGCCCATACACAAACTGAGTAGAGATGCATAAAATATCAATTTGTATTGGGTCCGACCACAACACCAAAATGCCACCGCTAAAACCAATTGCCTCCACACGAAAATTGTTCTGAAAGCCCAGTCTTGAAATTACTCTATCTGCGCTAACACCACTGATCCGGGATTTAAATAATATCACCACTTGTGGTTTATGATAAAGACTACAATTCTTAAAATAACGTCTGAAATCGGAGCTAGTTACTCCTTGACAATTTCATAGAAGAAAACTAATCATTAAAAAATGATTAAAAGTGTCGCGACTGTCTTTCGGGTGGATCCAGAATTGGGCTTCAACTTGAATGAAATAGTTAGAGTCGCCACCGATCATTTATTTTAAGAACAAAATGGGCTGATCGGATACCTCGATTTCTTACATGATCTACATCTTACCAAAGATATGTCAGATTCAGGAGTCAGTTACAGTCAAGAAAGGATTAGCACCCCTGAACAGCTCTTTCGGTACTAATTAATTTCTAGTTGTCTTAATTAAGAAAATTGTAATTTAAATTAAAAGGGAAAATATGATCCATATTACTTACCTTCGATCGGTTTAGACGAATACCCTTAAAAAGTTTAAAACATTAGATTGATAAAGAGACGTACTGAATCCAAAAGAAAGAATAAGAGGTAAATTATGACGTTTAAAAAAATATGTACATGTTGAGGGATTAAGAGAAATAAAACAAATTACTCTTATTAAAATAAATAGCAAATGAAAATTAATGTAAGGAACAAACTCTAAAAAATAAAAAATAACGGTGCTAATTGTAAGGTTAAATATAAACATTTACTAAAATAAAGAAATAAAATAAAATTATAAAAAAACCCTAAAAATAATAAAAAAATAAATTAAAGTAAAAATAAAAATAAGGAAGAAGGACGAATAATAAGTAAATAAATAAGCTAAAAATAGAAAATAAAACACGATAAAAAATGAATGAAACAAAATAGAATAACAATAACAATAACAATAAGGAAAAAAATAAAATTGAATAAGATAAAAACAGAAACAAAATAAGAAAAAGAAAACATATAAGAATAGAATAGAAAAAATAAAAATAAAACATACATATAATAGTATTTAATAAGTTAAATAAAAAAAGAAAAAAACAATTATGATAAAATAAATATATATATATATATATATATATACACATTAAAATATTAATAAAACAAATAAATAAATAAATAAAATAAATATATATATATACATAGCTAAAACGTTGAGAAAAAAATTTAAAAAAAAGAAACCAAAAAGGGAAGAAGAAAATTTAAAAATAATAAAGATATTAAAAATAAAAATAAAAACAATATATATATTAATAATAGTAAATGACTAAATTAAAAGAAAATAAAATAAATGGTACAATTTGAAAGGAAATCGAAGCCAAAATGGGGATTTAGGGGTAAAATAAGAGTTTTAAAATTAAAAGGGCAAAAACTGGAATTCTCCCCTTTTAAATTGAAAACACACGGGTCTAGGGGAGGGCGGGTTGGGTCGCGGGTCGGCAATGGGTCGAATATAAATGTCAAAAATCATAAACACCCCATTTCATTTTCATTTTTCCAAACCGATCAACCCCCAAAATTTTCTTAAACATTCAAACGTGTTCTTCATCATGAAGAACACGACACCCCCAAACCCAAGTTTCGGTGGATCGTCGCCTTGCTGGCCGTAGTTGATCGGCACCGACCAACAAAAGAAATTCATTTTTAAAAAGCTTTTTGCCCCTCCTTTCGAAAATCAACTTGGTTTTTTCAAAAATGCCTCGGGGGAGACTATATCTAGGAGAGAACTTTCGAAAAACTTCCCCTTTTTCATCGGCTTTTCGTTCGAACCAGAAAAAAGAAAAAAAATAAAGACCACGTGTAAACAAAGATGGCAGCGGATCAAGGTAAAAAAATACCTTCTCTTATTGCTCTTTCATTCGTAAATTACAAGTTCTTGCCTATTTTCTTTTGTGATTTCTTGTCTCCTCTTCTTTCTGATTTACATGCTTATTTATAGTCTAAAAAACCTATTTTTAATTCCGATTTTTTTGAGTCTTATGTGAACTGTAACTCTTGTTTGTTGGTTGTTGTTGTGTCCCACGAGTACACGTCGCTGAGAAAATTGGGGGCCTTGTTGACCGAATGGTTGCGGCTGGGGAGGATTTTTTTGCGCGTATGGCTGTTGCGGCGCTTATGGAGAGAAGTGAGAAGATAGGGTTTTAAATCTTAGTTGATTTAGGTTACCTTGGGGTTTGTTCGGGTCAGTGACTCCAGTGGATCCAAGTCGCAGATCTCCACTTGTGTTTTGGCTAATGATTTTACTTTGTAAACGGGCTTGTTGTTTTGTAATGGGCCTTGGGCTGCACAAAATAAAAAACGTTAGTTTAATAACAATAATGATAATAATATATATATATTATATATAAGTATAATAGGTCAAAAAAAGTGTGTCTACAAAAAGACAAGGCAAGAACCCTTACTGAGTCAACGAGATGGTCGAACCATCTTGATTTTGTATATTAGTCGATGTCTCTGGATTAGGCAATCTAGCTATATTTTCCACAATCATATCCATATTATGAGACAAAATAACAGAAGAACCACCTGTCAGATTTGATTAAGAAGCTCCATTTGATTCTTGTATTCAAACAGTATGGCCAAATTGTTTGTCAAGGGACTGAAACCAATAAGCTAGCAATGGTTGAAGAGGAGCACGTGGGTCAATAGCCTTCTTCAGCTTGAGCCCTTTGCGATTCACCCCCACTCTCACCTTCAAATTTCTTCCCTTTTTACTGGACTGATGCGCAACTTTACCCCTTGTTTTTTTTCCTTTTTCCTTCACGAAAGACACAGTTGAATATTTCCCATTTCCAACCGAAATAATATGATTATCAATAATAGGGTCTCTGGTGGTGTCTGGAAATAGAATAGAAGGTACATCCATCGACATATTCTCCTTATTACGACCCTCATTATCACACGATTTCGCTTTCCCATGCATACTTGTTGTGGTATTACTCTTGCCAGCTTGTTTACAAAACACCTTCTACGTTGATACATTCACACTCAGACTATTCTCATGCAGACTTGCCACAGCATTCTATTGTCCCTTAGCAGAACTTTGATCGCCTCCATTCTTCCCTTCCTTATCTGCACTAACAAGGATTTAAAATCGAGACCCAGATGGATTACTTTCCACTTGTTTACTCTTACTATTATTATCAACCACTCGATGAACCTGTCGCTTTCGACTATAAGTTATCATCCATGCCCATAAATGGATTTCAATTCAGAGTTTTTCACTAGTACATTCTGACCCTCCTTAGCGGTATTCTCATTGCGGATAAAGGCCGCCAATGTCAAACGACATGTCCCCAACAAGTGCTCATATGTTTCACAGGTACTACTATTTAATCTATCTATCTTGACCTCCTTTCCAATAACATCTGCAATACATCTTAATAAAACTTTCAAGTATTACCGATACAACAGTTTAGAAATTCTCACCCAAACGATTACATGTGAAAGAAACCTTTTCGTCGTCGAAAAAGTCATACTCTACGGTTGCATTGTCAAATAGCACCTATAAACTGTCCAAGGGCCTGTTGAAAATAAAACACTCACACAAATAACTTTTATTGAAACTCAAACAAATATTACAAGAGCACTCTCACTCAAAACCAAGAACTACAACTCACTCTTATAAGACTTTGCTTCTTCACTCACTTAGAAGCTCTTAATTTTTCTTGATGCTTAAACTAAAATGGGGAGGGGTATTTATACTACTTAAGAACAATCCTACACCACACAAATAAAATAATTTAAACCATTAAAAAATGAGACATACCTAACTCTCACCTAACTAAATTGATGTAAAAAATGACATCTTCACCTAATTGATGTAAGCAATGACATCAACTTAGTCTGGGTTTGGGTTTAGGCTCCCATAATGGATCAAGTTTATGATCCAACACCCCCTTAAACTTGATCTTGTGACCCCTAGTAAGTTTCTTAATTTTATGAAGTCTTCGCATGTAAGTGGCTTGGTAAAAATATCGGCAACTTGATCTTGTGACTTCACGTATTCAACTTCCACATCGTTTCTTGCAACACACTCCCTTATGTAGTGGTAGCGAATATCGATGTGCTTGCTTCGATCATGGAATACTGGATTCTTTGCTAAGGCAATGGCTGACTTATTGTCAACACAAACCTTGGTAGGCTCTTCTTGTATCAAACCTATCACCTTCAATAGATTTTTAAGCCAAATTGCATGACAAACGCATGAGGTAACAACAACATATTCTACTTCACAAGTGGATAATGTGACAATCGGTTGTTTCTTTGACATCCATATGAAAGCAATATCTCCCATGAAAAATACGAATCCAGTAGTGCTCATTCGATTATCTCTGTCTCCACCCCAATCACTGTCGCTATATCCAACAAGCTTGTAATCATTAGAAACTGAATAGAACAAGCCAAAGTCAATTGTACCTTTCAGATAGCAAAGAATTCTCTTTGCGGCTTTAAGATAGGTGGTTGTTGGAGATTCCATGTAACGACTAACCAATCCAACTGCATGAAGAATATCGGGCCTCGTGCAAGTTAGATAGCGTAGACTTCCCACCAAACTTTTGAAGAATGTTGGATATATACTTTCGCCTTCTTCATGTTTGGACATCTTGATCCCGTATTCTGTCGGTGTGCTTATTGGCTTGCAGTTATCCATCTTGAACTTCTTCAGTATCCCCTTTGCATAGCTTTCTTGTGAAATGAAAATTCCATCATTTTGTGGCTTAACTTCAATGCCAAGGTAGAACGCCATGAGCCCCATGTCTGCCATCTCAAATTCCTTCATCATCACATCCTTGAATTCATTAAACATGCTTGGATTGCTTTCAGTGAAGATCAAATCATCCATGTAGAGGCACGCGATCAAAATATCTCCATCTTTGATCTTGATATATAGAGCGTACTCATAGGGACATTTTTTGAAGTCATTCTATTAGAAATACTTGTCGATTCGACTATTCCAAGCCCTTGGTGCTTGTTTTAACCCGTAAAGAGCCTTCTTCAACTTTAACACCTTGTCTTCGTGCCCTTTGACTTCGTAGCCTGATGGTTGCTGAATGTAAACTTCCTCTTCAAGAACTCCATTTAGGAAGGCAGACTTTACATCCATATGTTGTATCTTCCACTTGTTTTGAGCTGCCAAAGAAATGATTAGTCTGATAGTCTCCAATAGCGCAACAGGAGCAAACACCTTATCATAGTCAATTCCAGCCTTTTGACTATAGCCTTTAGTAACTAGTTTCACCTTGTGCCTTTCAATCACTCCTTTGGCGTTTTGCTTTGTTTTGTACACCCATTTGACACCTATCACCTTATGTCCTTTGGGAAGTGAGGTAAGTTCTCATGTGTCATTCTTCTCGATGGCCTTGATTTCTTCATCCATCGCATCTCTCCATTTCTTTTCTTGTATTGCTTCTTGAAAGCTTACTGGTTCACAATCGACAAACAAACAAAATAATGTAAGATTATCTTATCATTCAGTTGCCTCATAGAGATCTTTAAGGCTTCTTGTACGTTGCACAACTCTTTCACTTTGACTCCCACTTGACAATGACGAAGGTAATGAGTCTCCTTGAGTGGTTGATGTTGGTGAAATGGGTGGAGTTTCAAGCTCTTGTTGAGGTTCACATAGTTGTTCTCTCATTGTATGCTCATCTTCTTCAAACTGAGGAAAGAAATTGAAGTCATCTATATGAGAGTTAAAATCCCATTCTCCTTCTTCGTTGAAGACCACATCTCAACTAATCACAATCTTCTTATTGTCTAGATTATACAGCTTGTATCCCTTCAAATTAGCATCATAGCCGATAAAGATAAAACTCTCGCTTTTATCATCAAGCTTCGTTATTCTCTCGTCTGGTACGTGAACATGGGCTATACTTCCAAAGATTCTCAAGTGGGAAATGTCAGGCTTTCTTCCACTTCATGCCTCTTGCGGTGTCTTTCCCCATACACTTCTTGTTGGATATCAGTTTGTTAAGTAGACTGTACACGTTACTGCTTCCGCCCAAAATTCCTTGGGTAGTTTCTTGCTTTTGAGCATGCTTCGTGTCATGTTAAGGATTGTTCTGTTCTTTCTTTCTGCCACACCATTTTTCTGGGGGGATCTAGGAATTGTCATTGGTCGACGAATTCTATTTGCTTCACATAACTCTTGAAACTCCCTGGAAGTAAATTCTCCACCTCGGTCGAATCTAATGGCTTTAATCTTTCTACCGCTTTCTCTCTCCACTATTACTTTGAACTTCTTGAAGAATTCAAAAACTTCTAACTTCTGTTTCAAGAAATATACCCAGGTTTTTCTTGAAAAATCATCAATGAATAGAAGAAAATAGTTATTGTTACCGAGAGAGCTTGGCTTGATTGGTCCACACACATCGGTATAGATGAGCTCAAGTGGCTTTTTGGCTCTTGTCTCTGACTCCTTTGGAAAGTTTTTCCTGAATTATTTCATGACTAGACACCATTCACAAAGCTGGTCAGGATGATTAATGTGAGGTAGTCCTTTCACCATCTCCTTCTTAGATAGGAGCTGTAGACCTCCAAAATTGAGATACCCAAATCGAAGATGCCAAAGCCATGATGCATCTTTATAGCAAGCTTTCAGGCACTTTGCAACATTATTTTGTATGTTGATCAAGAACATTATATTCTTTGACATCTGTACTTTAGCAATGAAGTTATTCTTATCATCTTTTATAGAAAGATTATAATTGTTCATATGAATATCATAGCCTTTCTCTACCAGTTTCCCTAAACTTAAGATGTTACTTTTCATATTGGGCATATAGTAGACATTTGAAATAAATTGATGTCTATCATCTTTCAAACGGATAAGAATATTACCTCTCTCTTTCACTGCTACTGTGAAATCATCTCCAAATAAAACATTTCCGCTTATTGACTCGTCTAGCTCCACGAACATATCTTTCCTTCCACACATGTGATTGCTTGCTCCACTGTCAATATACCAGGAATTTTCTTGGCCACCATCAGTTTCCTTTCGTGCTAGAAGAAGAGTTTCTTTGCCATCTGTCTTTTCCTCCACATAGTTAGCATTCTCCTCAATTTTGTTGTTGGGAGCTCTACATTCTGAAGCATAATGCCCAAACTTCTGACAATTATAACATCGAACTTGAGATTTGTCATACTTTGAGTTCGGATTGATTCTTCCACGGTCTCGTGTTGAGCTTTCTCCTTTCTTATAGTTGTTGTTGGAATTGTTATTGTTGTAATTCTTGCCTCGTACCGCAACTTCCACCTCATCCATGGCCTTTACCTCTGCCTAGGCCATGTTGGTTTCTATCATTGCGTTGACTTTCATGCATATCCTTGAGTTGCAGCTTAAGGAGTTTCTCAGTAAACTCATGCTTCTTCTTATGCTTCTCCTTATGCTTCTCTTCGTATGTTTGCAATGATCCTTGGAGTTGGTCGATCGTCATTTCTTCCAAGTCTTTAGTTTCTTCAATCGTCACGAATATGTGCTCAAATTTGGGATCTAACGAACAAAGTATCTTCTCTATTATCATCACATCTTCTAACTTTTCACCATTTCTTTTTAATTGATTAGAAACAACTACTACTCTTGAGAAATAATCTAAAATAGACTCATATTCTTTCATGTGTAAAGATTCGAATTCACCTCTTAATGTTTGGAGACAGACATTCTTCACTTGATTGGATCATTTGTAGGTTTGCAACTTCTCCCACGCTTCCTTGCTAGAGCTTGTACTCGAAATCTTTTCAAAGCCATAATCATCTAATGCTTGATAGATGAGGTAGATAGCCTTCTTGTCTCTCTTTCTTGAATCCTTCAAAGTTATCTTTTGATCTGGTGTAAGAGTAGTAAAAGCATCATCATCCGCAGGCTTGTATAGTCTTTCTCTATGATCTCTCACACATCTTATGATCCAAGAAGTGCCTTCATTTTGATTGTCGTAGTTATTGTTGTTGAGTGTCGGAACTTGGAATGGTGACATACCATTTGCCATTTCTCTCAATATAATGAGAATTTGCAAAATCCGATTGCACGGATGAATCCGGAACGTCGAAAAACCTTGGAAGGGACTTGGACAACTCGGTCAAGGGGCTCCAACTCGGCTGACTAGGCTCAACTCAGTGAGTTAACTTGATTTTCTAGCAACAGTCTTTCGGCGGTGCGTGGCAGCGCGTCAGAACTCAGATTGGCAAGATTCTGGCGGCGACAAATTCCTCTTGTTGAGACCTTCGATCTTTCCAAGTCGCTCTGATGCCACTTTGTTGGAAATAAAATATTCACACAAACAATTTTTATTGAAACTCAAACAAATATTACAAGAGCACTCTCACTCAAAATCAAGAACTACAACTCACTCTTATAAGACTTTGTTTCTTCACTCACTTAGAAGCTCTTAATTTTTCTTGATGCTTAAACTAAAATGGGGATGGGTATTTATACTACTTAAGAACAATCTTACACCACACAAATAAAATAATTTAAACCATTAAAAAATGAGACATACCTAACTCTCACCTAACTAAATTGATGTAAGCAATGACATCTTCACCTAATTGATGTAAACAATGACATCAACTTAGTTTGGGTTTAGGCTCCCATAATGGATCAAGTTTATGATCCAACAGGGCCGCTGGTCAGAACATAGGTATAATCCTCTTCATTCTCAAACATAACTACATAGTAATCACTATTAAGATAAACCACCTGGAACCTCCTAATAGGTTTCCACAACATATTGATTCTGTCCAATAGAGCCTTGTAGCCAATTCTTCGCCCAAGTATCGAACGATAATCGATCGACGCATACTGTGATCTATACGGTCATGCAACCGTTTGAAAAAAGTAACTCAACAAATCTGTCCACTCTTATCCACAACCACATCACCTTCCTCTAAGACCACATCATCCATGCAAGGCACCGTTTCTACAACCATCGTATGCGATGGCAGCCTCATCACCACACCAGTGTAGGACTTACTGGTCGCTTCCTTTCCTTCTCTTTTCCCACTTGAAAACCGGTATCATCTGCCATTATAACATCCATCCCATTCGCATTTAAACCTTCTTAGGTCAGTTCCTCCTCGCTTCTGCATTTCTTCAAAGTGTGATCATCCTCAATAGGAGACCCAGTCCTTTCCAAATTTGTGGACAGTTCTATTGTAATCACCCTCGTTGCATCTGGATCAAACACAATATCAGGTGGAATGTCTAGCGGCGGAAGGGGTGGATCCGCCGGCGGGGCGATGTCGTTTATTGAGTTATCACTAGGGTTTTGTGAAACCCTAGTAGTAGTGTTGACTTTCTTAACCACCAATTTTTTATGTCTTGAATTGAATGAAGTACGATTTGTTCTTACATTATAAATTTTTAGTTTTATATCTTTATAGAATTATTGAATGAGTGAAAAGAGATAGTTAAGATTAACAATAGAAAATGATAGTTAAGATTAACAATAAAAAATAAGAATATATTCACTTGAAAGAAAAATAAGAAAATAATTTCAGTCGTCTATTTTTCATTATTCAACTATATTAAAAAGATGTAAAACTAAAAATTTTAAATGAAATAGAGATAGATCCTACCTTTATTTCTAAGTATTGTAATCTATATGATGAACTCGTCAATTGTATTCAATAATTAAAGAAAGTTCATATTTAAATATATACATAAATTATTCCCATCATTGCTTTTAAACGTTATAATATGAACATATTTATTAAATTATTTAAATGTATTATTAGAGATTAAATACTGATACACTCTTTGACAAAAATAGTTTATTTATTACGAGGAAAACTTGGGTGTCGAGAAATGAAAGAAATGAAGTTGTGCGAGTCGGGAAAAAGTACGTAAAAGCTGAGTCGTAGCAAAGATATTTAGTGTTAATCATACCTTAAATAATTGCTGATGCATATTCTCTACACTCTGCACTCTAATTGGCTTTGCAGAATATATATATTTATATAGTTCGATTATCTTTATATAGATAATATTATTCATAAAGCTTTGATCATTTTCCTGAAAATAAGAAATTGGTCTCTCATGGGAGCCATTAACGTTTCCTCTTACAGGTTGGCCCCTTCATTTCGGATACATTACTTGGATTATATACTCAATATGTAGTTTTTATATTATTAAATAGGTATTAATAGTAATTACTACAGTTTATAAAAAAAATATTTCTTTTAGTATATAATTTATTTATTTATTTATTTATTGAACTCATCAAGCGATCTCAATAGTAAAAATGAATATTATTATTGAGTGACCTCAATGGTTAAAAGAAGTTGTTCTCCTTAGAGGTCTTAGGTTCGAAAAGCTGAGTCTGCAGGGTGTATGTATGTTGTTTAATGGCTAAGAAATATTATAAACAAATATTATATTGTAATCACTCCCAAACTATTAATAAAAGAATATTATGTTTTTGGTTCAAACAATTGTATTTACAGGGCCTGTATTTTCAATAACTAAGAAAGATTTTGAATAAATACTACCTTATAATCACCCGAAACCATTAAAAATATTATTTATTTATTTATTTATTTATTTTTGAAAGGTTAAAAGATTATGCATATAAAATAACCAAAAAGTAAAACAAAAAGTGTTTTTCTTAAATTAAGTGTAAAACTAAGTTTTGCACATTGTTATTAAGGTTTTTGTTACTTGTTAGTGATTGAATGTACTAATGACAACCTTAAAGAAGATTATAATTAAACAAATATTATGACTATCAACTTTAATAAATTTAATAGTCTATTGAACAACTAAATTCTTTGACAAATACTACCTTGATATTTTTTCTTGCAACAGATAAACTATCATTGACAACACACGCCTTGTAGACGTACTACCAGAACCTATAACCTCAAAGGAGAATAATACTTATTTTTAACTGCTAAGACATTTCAATGCGTTCTTTTGACTAATTTTAATTGTTAAACATAACATCTATGTGTGTCTAATGACAAGAGAAAAATGTAAAAAAAAAATGCATTCAGTATATATGACATTTGAGTGTGGACTTAAATCCATTCACTACAATAAAATAATATTAATTCCTTTTGATATTTGTTATTACGTACATTCAATATGCATGCATTAAATAGTTAAATAATTTCTTAGGTCATTTAAATAAAAACAGTAATACAAGGAAACTAGAATCAATTGATAAAATTACCCTTTTAATGAATTTTTATAATACTTAGTTTAGATTATTCGATCAATAAATTAAATATTTATAATTTAAAAATGACGTTTATATTAGAAAGAAAATTCCGATAACACGAGTAGCCTCACAAGTACAAAAGAATAAGAAAACAAATTTGAAATGAGAGACATGTTTATTTCTTGGTTGGAAGTTGGACCAGCTGACATACTTAAATATAGGTGGTCAACACTCAGCATCGCCATATGATCCATGCATTTTTGCTATTATTATGGAAGTTAAGGCAGTCGCCATTATTTTTACTGATTTATTCATTTAGTACGAAATTTTTTTTAAAAAAAATTGATAATAAAATTGTTTTTATTTATAACAAGTTATTATCGTTTCACTTTTCATGACTGATCAATGTCTACCGGTAAAAAATGAGATTGAAAAATATATAAACATAATAAATTTATGTATAAAATTTTAAAAGATAAAAATCACATGTAGCGGAGGGATATGTAACCTCTACATCAACCATTGATCTTTATTTTTTTTACTTCTCAATTTTATTTATTTACCAAACATATTATATTACAACATTTAGGCCGAATTAAATATAATTCAGATCATAATTTTTTTTGTATAACCATTAGTATTCGATATATTGATCGATTAATCTAGATCGAGTACTTTCAGGATTTGAACCCCTAACTTTGTTTAAAGAATCTAATGCATCATTCAACTATATCAATTGATTGTTAGTAGATCATAAACTTTCACATAAATTAAAATAAACTTTTACGATGACCTATAAAAAGACTAAGTAGAATTTATGTAAAAGAATAAAAAATTGAAGGATTCGTACTATATATTTTTATTTTATTTTTTAATTTTTTTAGTTTAAAATTTCCCGTAATTCAATAAATCAAATGATAAAAAGAGCTCGGTGTATAAAATAATTAATGACGTGTAATATAATGAAATTAGGATTCGAATCCTATCTTCTAATTTGTAATATAATAAAAAAAATTATTTTTAATATTTTCTAAGAATGATATTTATGATTATAAAACAGAGTTACGTCCTAATCCTAAGATGAGAATCTCAATTTTAATTTTATTTTCAATTTTCAATTTCAGTGGAGTCTACCAGCGAAAAGTGAGAACTAATGAAAAATAGCTGCGAAATAAGCAACGGACAGGACACGCGCTGCAGCAGGGTGGACGAGAGGAGCGTGTTTTTCGCCACTTTGAACCGTAAGATAATCCTATGTACTTATTTGGGATAAACTGCATCAAATATCAAGAACTTTAAATGTCATAGCATTTATAATATGAAATTTTTAGTTTTGTCAATTATGGTATCGAATTTCGATTTTCAATTCAATCATAAATTGTTAAATTGTTAACGACACGATGAAGACTACCGACGTAGACACCTCACTGAAATGATATCGTTTTGAATCGATTGTTAATGGTTTAACAGCCCAATGGCATAATAGAAACAGAAATCAAATTTCAATGTTATAATTGACAAAATTGAAAGTTCAATGGCATAAGCGTTACAACGCCTAGTGTTCGGTGGTATCTAGTTTAGTTTACCCAAATTTTTATATCTAATTTATAATTTAAGCACAAACCGAGCGACCTTTGTAATATCCTAAAATCGGGGTTAGTGACTAAATTGAAAGATTCTAAAATTTAGTGACCAGTCTCAGAAAAGACAAAGTTTAGGGACTTAAATGAAAAGTATTGATGTTGGATTTAATAACAAAGTTTGAAAGTAACAAGGGTAAAATGGTCTTTTCTAAGAAATGATTTTATTTCTCTCTTTATATAGGAGAGCAGCACGTGGTAATAGAGAGAAAGGAAAGAAAATTCTGGAGCTTGTTTTATATTCTTCCTCTTCTCTTCACGTAAGCTCCATGGCAAAGGTAAGTTGGTTTCAAGTTGATTAATTCTTTCGTTTTAAAGTTGGTTTTGATTGTTAGAGTGATAGAAAATACTAAGGAAAGCTTAAGATGGATTAAAACTCAAAGATTATCAAGTTATGAGAGATTGAAAATAAGAGGTTTCAAATTGAAATCTTGGAAAAGAGTTAGTAATTGAAGTTGGAAGTCAAATTTGACTTGTCATCAGTCAAAATAAGAAATTCAAAGTGTTAGAAACGAATTTAGAACACGTTGAGAAATTGGTAAGATTCTTGGTTTCCAAATTTAAGATGAAATATGGGATACTAAGTTGAGTTCAAAAGATATAAGTGGGCTAGGCTAAGTGTAGTTAAGTTTAAAGGGTTAAAATGAGATTATATAAGAAGAATTAAGTGAGTTTAGTATGATTTTCGAGCTTAAAATGTGAATTCTGGGCAAGGGGTATCGGTACCCATTCAACAGGTACCGATACCCTCTCAAACGAGAAAATTTCAAAATATCATAGGGGTACCAATACCCCCAGATGGGTACCGATACCCCCTTGAACGAAAAATTACAGAATGTTATGAGGTTACTGATACCCCCAATAGGGTATCGATACCCCCTAAAGGAAAAATGAAACATTAATTCCTTAAATTTGTTTAAGCTATTAAAAGTTAATTACAAGGTTTAGGCATCTGATAATCATTTTGAAAATTATATTTATGTAGATTCAGAGCCTAAACAAGTTTCAAAACAATTGCCCAGTAGAATCGATCAAGGGAAAGATAAGAGATCGAATTGACTAGTGAGGCCAGGTGAGTGCATATTAGATATTATATGATGTTTAATAGAAATAAGACTTGCGACAAGTCTATTTCTGATATTATTATGCATGAATTCATGAACTTGATTACGTGTTTGTTATGGGTGTATGAGTAATATGTTATTGTATATGTTACATGATTTATATGAATATATGATAGTGTGATAGGTACGATGAACTGGTATAAGTGATTTGCATGATTATATAAGTTATATGACATGGACATAAGGAATGATATGAACATGTGCATATGATGTGTGAATATATATATATATATATATATATATATATGTTATATGATATATGTAACCATAAGAGAACAAATGATAAACTATGAGATCACACGAAAATGTTATACGATCTATGTAACCATATGAGAATATGACATGAAATTATATGCATATGTGATATGAACATGTGAAGATATTAAATGTTAAGAAATAATGCCCATGTTATATGAGGTGAGAGCTATAGGTATATTTGGTATGCCAAGAGTAGAGGGTCTACGCGGTCATTCGAGACATATATGTATTCTTTGGAACATGTATGAGGTCTTTTGAGACACATATTTGGTCCTTAGCATATATATATGATTCTTAAGGAATTTTCTACGTGGTCCTTAGGGACATATTATATGGCACTACAGTGCAATTCTACGTGGCACTTTGGTGCAATTCTACGTGGCACTTCGGTGCATTTATACGAACTATGGTGACAACATAGTGCACAACCTCACAGTACTCACATACCTTAAGTTCTCAGTAATGTACATGGGCTAATAAAGAGATAATAGAAATAAATTTGATATAATTGTTATGTAATTGTGTGTTTGAATATGAGTGTAATGGTTGTATGTATTGCATATGTTATTATCTATGTTAAAAATTATGTTTGTTTGATATGTTGAAATGTAAGAGATTATAATGAACTTATATGATATGTTTCAAGTAATTACATGAGAAATGTTATGAATTCCATAAGTATAGGTATATGTAATAAAATGATGGATTATAGGATTATATGAATAGAATAGTTATGATTGTCTAGTGAGAATATACTTTGTAGATGAACTAGGATAATAGAATTATACTTGAAAATGAGAATTTAGATAAATTAATGGAGATAAATAAATAGTACATCAAATAGGAAATATGTATAGAAATAAGTCGTATAGAAAATTCCATATGTTTCAAGGAAATGATGATTTAAAACTAGTTCAACTCTTAAGTGATATAAAACATAGTACAAAGATCTAGGAAATGAAATCATATGAGAACATTATAAAAATTAAAATTTTTGATAGGTTATAATAATATGTTTATATGACAAATTGTGTGAAAAATGAACTAATAGAATATAAAGAATTAGTACACAAGGATATGATATAGAATATGTAACAAGAGTCTATGAGTTATATGATAAATAGAAGTAAATGGAAATAAGAAATAAGATAGATGACTATGGTATAAATATTATATGACTAAGAATTATGAAAAAGGGAATGAGTTAAAGGATAACAAGAGAATGTGATATAAGTTGAGTAAAGTAAAATAAATGATTATATGAACATGAAACAGTACACAATACTATATGATACGATGATATAGTTGTATGTATGTATTTGTTACATGAATGTGTATATGAGGTTTTATAATTTGATAGTATGAAGTATGCATTAATTGTTAAGAGTTATAGTTACCTTATACGTTTTATATGCCTCACTAAGTCATTGACTTAACGTGTTAGTGTTTCACACGTAGGTTTCTAGAAGCAAATAGAGAAGCGAAGCAGGGATAGTCAAGGCAAGGCAGGTCAACCTCTCCTTTCCTATGATCAGATCAGAAAAAAGTTTAGAATTATTTGTATTTGGTTATTGGAAATAGTTGGCATGTAATTAATGTTTTGAATTATATACGCTCTGATCAATTTTGAAGATACTTTTATTTTAATGATATGAATTATGAACTTTTATTGAATAAAAGTGGAATTTTCATATTGGTATACAAATATAAGTTTTGAAAAGTCAATGTGACACCTCGGACTCAGATCCGGGTCGGATACGAGTTGGGGGTGTTACAATCTTAGTGGTAAAAGAATTGTTGTCGTTCCTTGATGTCTCGGGTTCGAGCACTAGGAATGTCAGGGGTGTAAGAGTTCAATGTCAAATAATTGAGAGTTATCTTTGAACATATAGTATTTTGTACTCACCCATATTAATAAAAATAATTTATAATTCAAACTGAGATTATAAAAGGCTTAAATATACAAAACGTGTACAACCTATGCCTATTTTTCAGTTTAGTGCCTAACGTTTATTCTGTTCCAGTTTGGTGTCTAACGTTTCATTCCGTTACTCAAAATGGGTTAAGTTGTGATCCACCGTTAAGTTTGGATGTTAAGTGACACGTGTCACACCCTAGTAATTCTAAAAAATTTATTTAAAATTTAAAATTATAATTATAAACATATTTTTTAAAAAGAAAAACAAATTTTGAAATAAACTCAAAACTTTGAAAACC
Organism: Hibiscus syriacus; assembly: GCF_006381635.1. NCBI lineage: Eukaryota > Viridiplantae > Streptophyta > Magnoliopsida > Malvales > Malvaceae > Hibiscus > Hibiscus syriacus. Next base: position 1,692,169 of record NW_024062798.1, on the reverse strand, counting down.
CCCTAAACCCACATCGACCGACATCTTTTGCCATCGACGAAGCTCCACCAGACCTCCCCTCATCTCGGCCACAAAAAGCTCCATGAAATCGTGACTGATCGATCATCAGGATCGCGATTTTCATCATAGGGTTTGCGTGGTATAAAACGTTAATTCGTCATCGATTGGTCGTCGATCGATCACGATTTCATGGGAGTTTTGGTCGCCGAGGGGAGGGGAGGTTGGGTGGAGCTTCGTCGATGGCAAAAGGCAATAGTCGACATGTGTTTAGGGGTTGAAATGAAGGTTTTCAAAGTTTTGGGTTTATTTCAAAATTTATATTTTTTTAAAAAATATATGTTTATAATTATAATTTTAAATTTAAATATAATTTTTAAAATTACAAGATTATGATACGTGTCACTTAATGGAGAAATTAATGATGTTGACGGCCCGACACTTAAATGATTAACGAAATAAAACGTTAGTCACCAAAGTGAAATAAAATAAATATTAGACACGAAACTAAAAAATACATATATTAGACACCTTTTGTACATTTTAGCCATTATAAAATAATGTGAAAGACGGAGTGATTTTAACAATCATGAATACAAATGATAAGACGTTCTGTTTTGTTGCAACGTTGGCCACACATTTGTTAAATCCTTCGACGTTTTCCTTTGAATTGTCAGCAAACTTATATTTAGGGAAACAGATGGGCACCGCAAAGAAAAACAATCGACTTTTCTTTCAAATTTTGTTGTCTTTTCACCTGCACAGCATCGCAGCCAACTCCATCAATCGAATCATCTTCGGCATCAAAATTCTAACACCAGAAACCGCAGCCACACAATAATATATGTTTTTCCAGTACATTAATAAAGATCATAGAGAATATAGATCAAGAAAAATAACATGAACAACCCAAAGTCATTTGATTTTGAACAAAAGGGCCAGATAAAAAGGAGAACCGTTGTGGTTTAATAGACGACTTTGGAGTTTTCATCGGTCAAAGGTGTTTTGCTTTTGTCTAATCAGTAATCACACTTTTACCGACTTAATAAAAGTGACTAACAGTTCAGTGTAGTAAACTTTTTGGATGTGAACATTTACTCTTCGTTGACAATGGTTTAGTTGTTTTTGTTTTAAATACCACATAGCCTTTCCTTCTCTACCTCTTAGATGTTTCAGTTTGAAGTCTCTTCTTCTCCAAAAGATAAAACTTTTTGCAACAATTTTTTTACTGTTTTTCTGCATGCTTTGATTCCCTTTTTGCAGATTTCTGATTCAGCCTTTGTGTTTTTCATCTGAGCTTCTTCTTCGCTGTTCCTTCCATTTTACTCGCCATTGGTACCAAAAAACATTCTAAGAAATGGACCAAGATTTGCTATTTCCGATCACTTACACCCAGCACAAAACCCTCACGAAAATGTTCAGAAAACATTCTTCCAAGTCCACGAAGGTTGTTCGGGTATCGGTGACGGACCCCGACGCAACGGACTCTTCCAGCGACGACGAAGCCGATTTCCATTGTCGCCGGCAGAGAGTGAAACGATATATCAACGAGATCAGCATCGAGTCCGCCGCTTCCAAGACTACCGTCCCCGGTAATACCCGGAAAAGGAAAGCCGCCGTCTCGGAGCCCAACCGTAGACCACTCAAGCTTTCTTCATCGAACGGGAACGGGAGGAAGTTCAGAGGTGTACGACAACGGCCGTGGGGAAAATGGGCGGCGGAGATTCGAGACCCCGCTCGCCGCGTACGGCTGTGGTTGGGTACTTACAACACTGCTGAAGAAGCTGCCTTGGTTTACGATAATGCAGCAATCAAGCTCCGAGGTCCCAACGCTTTAACAAACTTCATCACCCCTCCGGCTGAAGATAATATCGGAAAACCAGAAAACATCGACAAGCCATCGGTTTCCGGGTACCAATCGGGAGACGATTCACCTCGCAATCTTTCGTCTCCCACTTCAGTCTTCGACTTCCAAACTCAATCGAGCGAAGAAAAAACAACGGTCGAACCCGAGAGACCGGGCCATGAGCTCCAAGAGGAAGAAAGTAAGCCGTCGCCGCAGGTTCAAGAACCGGCAACCAGTGATTTTGGAGATTATTTGCCTCTCGATTTCCCTTTCCTCGATGAGTTCTTCAATGATCCGGTTCCGGAATTGTCACTGTTTAACGATAGTTCAACGATTTTGTCAGAAAGTAAAGTGTTGGATGACATTTTACTCGGCACATCTATAGAGTTTGAGTGCTACTCATCGCCTTTATCTTCGTCGTCTATTTCTCTAGGGGATGATCAAGTGGACGATTATTTTGAAGAAATCGACGATTTATTGTTGTTGGACCCTCTTGTATCGAGCGTTTAGTTTTCATTTTGTTTTCCCCCGATCTGTTTTCGTCGGTAAATGGTTGCCGGCAGTTTTGGTTCGACGGCGACGACTAACGAGCTTTTTTAACGTTGTGATACCTTTTTATGTTTATTTCCTCCGTTAAAATAAACGGACAGTTGAGTGAGAATTTGAAAATTTAAAGATGTACGATTGTAATCCTCAGCACTCCTCGGTCTATCACTGCCCGCACCCCACCCTAGCTGGCGCAATGAACGGTTTGGGCCGGTCAACTGAGGATCACTAGGTGCCGCTCGTGTGTGAAATCGACACTCCTTTTTCTTTTTTAGAAAAAATCAGGCTAATACAACAAAGGCTGTAAAAGCTATATAAAAAGTCATACTATCGTGAATTAAATAATTTTAATAATTGAAAATTTTGTTGTTATTTTTTAAAATTTTATGTTTAAATATTGCATATATCGATAATATTAATATTCATTAATAAATATTATACATATTTATAAAATATATGGGGCTGCTACAAAGGGGGAGATGAGTTCAGCTATTTTCAGTAATTGATGCAATGTGCAGTAACATACAACTGAGTTTTACAGGAAGGATGCAGTTGATTAAATGTTATTTTTCGGGTTCAAAAGTGACCCAAAAAAAAGTGAAATTGTTTTTTATAATTAATTTAGGATGTGATTGTAAAATATATGTTCGAAAAATTTTCAATTTTTTGACGATTAGAGATGGACTTAAAGGAGGGAGATCGTCCCCTAAAATTTTTAAAATTTTATATATCTTAAATATTTTATTTATATTTTCTACTAAAAATATGTTTCCGCCTCTCCTAAACTTTTATAAGTTCACCTCCTCTAATATGAAGTTATGTGTACGCTCCTATTGACATCGAAAACTCAAACACCCCTACAGATGTGCTCGAATCTGAAATCTTTAGAGATAACAATCATCTCTTAATCATGCTTCTTTCATGTTCTTTTCCCTTCAAAAGAAAATTGCTGGGCTTTGCAGCTAATTTACTGCTTTCTATTTGTTTGTCTAAGTAATTAATTGGATTTTGTAACTCCGCTCATGGGTGCATTTTGAATGATGATAATCAACTTCAAAACAATGATGAGGGGAAGTTTCACGTGTGGCAGTCTAATATATGGTTAAGGTAATGCACTACCGGCAATGTTATTATTTTTTTAACATTTTTGATAAAAAATTACTTAAAATATTATTATTTTTATCGGAAATATTATTATTGGACGTTTTATCAAATTTGTTAACATATTCAGTAAAATACTATCTAAAACATTTCAAAACATTTGATTTGTTAAGCATGAATGTTCTTTCTCAATAGTTTAAGGCATTGCTTCAAAAGCCCAATAACAATGATGTTAACAACTTGGTACACTTTTTTGCAATAAATTTGTGGGCTTCGTCCATGATTACCATACCAATCATGCATTTCAACAATTTGAGACTTCATAAATTTATTTAAAAACATTATTCTAGTAAATTTGTCACTCTATCATTAAGTAAATTATTATTTTATTCTATTATTGATTTCAATGATATTAAATTTTTGGTTTGATATATATTTTAGTATATAAACTTAACTTTAATATGCAATTTAAAACATAAATTTGTTTTATCCAATTAGGCATCTAAACTTGATTATAAGGTTTAATTTTCTATCTATTTTTTGGGTTCAATTATATACATGAATTTGACTTGTTGGTTGGAATTAGTATTAGAAGCTACTTTTTTTTGTCTATATTAGTACTTAAGATAAGCGATTTTATTTAAACAATATTAAACCATAAAGCCAAATTTAGATATCAATTTAAATTGTTATTATTTCATGCACCGATAATGAACAATAATGTTTGACATACTTAATAAAAAAATTAATATTTCGCACACATATTTATTTGAATCCTAATCTCTAAAACTTGTAGTTGTAAATTATAAACCCTAAATAACACATCTGGTATATTATAACTGATAACATATTTAAATTTTTGTAAGGATGACCACACATATATATTCACAACATAAAATATATAATTAGTCGAAGAAAAATCAAATTTCAAATTGAGTATTTATCCACCCTCACTAAAGTGCGGATCCGTCACGGATTATAACCTCGTTTATAATTAAAACATGTCCAAATTAATATCAAAATAAATGTACAGAGGGACACACAAGCAACAGATAAAACCCAAACATAAAATATCAAACTTCGTAAACTTGGACCCTTAATATTAGGTCACCTTTACATTAGTGAATTCGAATTATTATATCAAACATACAAAGGATGTCGGGATGAACTTTATTTAGGGCTTTTTGCGGAGCTTTTTAGATAGAAGAAACCCCAAAAGAAGTTGAGACAATTTGAACACATAATTAACACTATGATTTGCAGCTGTGCTCTAAACACTTTTTTTTTGACTTAATATGCATTATTAATAATAGAAAAGCTTCATTTAGGCATCCAATTAGAGGACAAGAAAAGAACATCCTCCTTTCTCGTGTCTAATTTGGTTTCCTCCTTGTGGTCTTAAGTGGGACATGCAAATCCTTGTGTTTTCGGTGCATAATGTCGAACACCAATTTGGACTTTGCAAAACATATGTTACAAAATAAAAATCTCCCATTCTCATATTTGCATTAGGTAAACTGTTCCCATGATTTAGATGAGACCAAAGTTAGTTTATTTTCTTTCGAAGTTTCGGTACATGATATATATTTTAGAATGGTGTTTATTAACTAATAATTTTTATCTACAAAAAGATCTTTTTACTCTAAAATATAATGTTGATGGTCAAAATATTCTAATATATATATATATATATATAATAAAATAATTATTTAATCAAACATTAAAATATTTAACATTAGACCCAAATAAATCTTTAACCTCCTATGTTAATATTTTTTTTCAGACATAGTTATTCGAAATGAAAAAGTTGAGGTTGATGTTAACTAGGGCTAAACGTGTGCATGGGGTGGTGTAATGATTAAAATAAAGTAAATTAAATCTTATTCAAAACTTTAACATTGGGTCCCTGAGAAAGAGTAGGCTTTACCCATAAAGACCGTTCTTTATTTTCATGCTCTTTGAGCAAACACTGAACCATGCCTAGTTACAGTTACCAGCGATTCTTCTCCAATAGTTTCAGTAACAATACTCTCTTTTGTTATTTTTTTAATGAAAATAGCCACGTTTTAAATATTTTACCTTTTTATATAAGTGATGAAATTTCATTACTTTTCTTTTTATAATTAGTAAAGGTTTAAGGGTCATCTTTATCCATGTAGTAGATCCAATTTATCAATTTCACCTCTATCGTATTTTCGTATCAATTTAACCCTCAAAGTTGTTTAATTGTATCATTCTATATTCTTACTCTAACTTAAAACCCTAAATTGTAAATCATAAATTAGTATTTAGAGTTTAGGGTTTGGAGGTGATATGGTTGTGATTTAGGGTTTAAAGTTTATAATTTGAGGTTTTAAGTTAGGAGTAGAGTATATAATGATGCAATTGAGAACTTCGAGGGCTAAATTTATGCGAAAATACGATAGGTGCGAAAGTGATAAATTAGGTCTACTATAAGGACAAAAATTACCCTTTTTCCATTAGTAAATTTATTTTAATGGATGGAAAATTAGGGTAAATAAATATTTTGGTATTTGAACTTTATTTCAAGGCATAATTTGGTACATAAAGTTTTATGTCTAATCAGGCATTTAAACTTAGTTTTAAGGTTCAATTTGGTATTTTTTTTCCTGTTCAATTAGGTATCTGAATTTGACATTTCAATTTAAATTGATATCTAAATTTGGCTTTATGGTTTAATATTGTTTAAATAAAATCGCTTATCTTAAGTACTAATATAGACAAAAAAAAGTAGCTTCTAATACTAATTCAAATTCATGTATATAATTGAACCCAAAAAATAGATAGAAAATTAAACGTTATAATCAAGTTTAGATGCCTAATTGGATAAAACAAATTTATGTTTGATATATATTTAGATATTTTAAGGTTCAATTTGGTATTTTTTTTCCTGTTCAATTAGGTATTTTAGTATATATTATTGATTTCAATGATATTAAATTTTTGGTTTGATATATATTTTAGTATATAAACTTAACTTTAATATGCAATTTAAAACATAAATTTTTGATATATATTTTAGTATATATTATTGATTTCAATGATATTAAATTTTTGGTTTGATATATATTTTAGTATATAAACTTAACTTTAATATGCAATTTTAAGGTTCAATTTGGTATTTTTTTTCCTGTTCAATTAGGTATTTTAGTATATATTATTGATTTCAATGATATTAAATTTTAGTATAATTTACAACTACAAGTTTTAGAGATTAGGATTCAAATAAATATGTGTGCGAAATATTAATTTTTTTTATTAAGTATGTCAAACATTATTGTTCATTATCGGTGCATGAAATAATAACAATAATTTAAATACACTTATTTTTTTAAAACTAAAAATGATACTCGAGATACCCATTACGTGCAGCAACACAGCCATATAAAGAGCCCCTCCAAAAAAAATTTGATTTAATAGCGTTTTAGGTTTTTATCAGTTTAAATTTAAATAAAGGACTTCTGTCCTTTCTAAATTTTTAAATTAAATACATAATAAGTTGTTATTATTTCGAAATCGAGTATCTTATCCTTCCTAATATTTGATCTCGACTCTCCTCCTGATCACGTATGAGGGTTCTTTTTCTAAATATTTTCAAAGTCAATTGTGAAGCAAAGCCAATACAATAGGTTTATAACCTAGCATTCCAACTTTCTTATTTTATTCCCTTTGTAAAAATCTTGAAAACATTTTAAAAGGATTAGAATTTTTTTTATCAGAAATAGGAAAAGTAATAAATCATGATATATGTATTAATAAATAAATAAATAAAGCATGATGTCTGGATATTCATACACATACATGGCCCCATGAGATATTTTACAGATTGATCTTAGTATATGATGAAGTGATTATGGAGCAGCTTGTTCCCACGACATTTGACACAAAATTAATAAAAACAATTCATTTGGTTGATCTAATCATCTTAAGGGCCCTATATTTTATATTTTTATGTGTATTTTTATTGATAATTTGTTTTTACCGTTAAAATTTTATAAATACATTTCTATCTAAAATTTTACAAATTCGCTTCTTCTAATATAAAATATTACATGTCCCCGTTTATAATCTTATCTATAGGTTGCATTTAGATGGATTCAGGTAGGACTTGATTTAAGTTTAGGTAATTTTGGGTTCAAGTTATTGTTTTTTAAATTTTAATTTTGTCGGATTGATATTGTTTTAGGTTTAAATTTTAATCCCCAGTTGATCTAGTGGGATGAGACACTAGGTCTCTTAAGCAAGTTCAGGGGTTCGAATCCTGGAGTTTGCGAATGAAGCAAACTGGGTTGGAATGGCTGTCCTCGCTTTTACAGTACCCGATCTGAATTAGTCGGTCAATAGATCGGATATCAGCGATTAATTCAAAAAAATTATTTTTACTAAAACCAATATTTTTTTGGTAATACTGAAACAACAGCTTAGTAAGTGAGGCTGCTTTCTTGCCCAACTAAGTCTAACACTTTTGTAGGAGGATCGTCATAAAATTCTGTTTCAATTGCTCGACCTCTAGCCATTGTCGCAAGCTTGTCCGCAACCATGTTGGTTTCCCGATGGGAGTAACTCACTGGAATCTCCCAATCTCTCGCTAGCAAATCCTTAATCAGCTTGAAAATAGTGCATCCATCTTTTTTGGTACTTCGATTGTTGATTAAATGCACTGCCTTCATGCAATCGGACTCCACTTCCACTTTCCGAAATCCCATGCTCCACGCCATCACTAAGGTGTCATGAAGAACCCATAACTCAGCTTTCAGAACACTGAATAATACCCCAATACTCCTCAGAAACCCCGAATCCAATTACCATGGTGATCGCGCAGCACCCCTCCAGCGGCAGCCATACCCAACTCCCCTCCCATTGCTCCATCGGCATTGGCTTTAACCCAATTTTCAGCAGGTTTTTTCCACCGATTACTCAACTTGTTCCCAACGTTTTTCCTTGGGTCTTCTATCAACGTTGAAGCAATACTCTCCTTGAATCTAAAGCACTCAGCGAGAAAATCGGTTTGTTCCACATAGGCACTGTCCAGCAATATGCTACATCTACGCTTCCATAACTTCCAGCAAACAATGATAAAAAGCAGGCTCCAATGGCTATCATTAAAAGAAAAATTACCTATTCCATGAATATTACTGATGAACCACTCTTGTACAGGAATGTTCATGAATTCTCTCAGCTTATCGGCTTGGATTAACACCCTCCAAATATTTGCAGCAAACGGGCATTGTCGAAGCACATGGGATATGTCCTCCTCACCATGATTGCAAAGCTCACACCTTGTTTCCGACACAATATGTCGTCTGGCCCTTTCTTGATTTGTTAGCAATTTACCTTGTAAAGCCACCCAAAGAAAAACTTACAACCTCTGTTTACATTTGAGGCGCCAAATAAAGCTCCAATGGTCGCCATTATTATCACCGACAGAGCTATCCATAAACCTATACGCCGATTTAACTGAAAATTTCTGGATGGCCTCCCATTTCCATCTTGGTACGTCATCACCAAGACTAACCGTAGGCGGTTTAATCGCGGCAATATTGCTGCAAATTTGGTGTAAACCTCTCCTCTCCCATTTGCTGGAATCCAACCGTGAATTCATTCGAACAAATCCAGCGAGCTTTGGAAGTAAACAACTTCTTAAAGAACTGGACAACATGACTCCTAAGTTCGTCACGATCATCACACCATGCACCATCTTCGATTTGAAGCATAGAAATTGCGTGGAAATATCGAGTGTTTCGATGCCCATTGCTAATCCATTGATTCCTCAATTTTTGATACCAAAGCTTTTCCTCTTGATCAAGCACTAAATCAAGATCTTTCTTTAGCGAGTCCTCCAAATCCCATAAAAATGCTGATTCTTTCTTTTCGAGAGCTAATTCAACACCTCGGATTCGGGCAAGAAGAAGAGATTTCCTCATACCAATGTGTCCGAAAACTTCCTTGTTCCAAGAACGACACTTCTCTTGCAAATTCAACAGATTATCGAACACAGATATTTTTGTTCCATGAGCCATCTAGAAATTCCTCAGAATTTGGGTGATCGTTCCAAGCTTCCAAGAAGCGAAAAGGACGGCTATTCTTTCGTTCCCTCTTCACATCCGTTCTAAGCATTATTGGTCTGTGATCCGAGCCTATTCTTTGGAGATGAATAACCTCCGAAGACTCGGAAGTTTCGAACCAAGCAGGGTTACATAAACAACGGTCCAAACGTTGGTACAAATCACCCCGTTGCCACGTAAAATGTGATCCGGATTTTCACTTCCCCAGTGTACCGAGACTTTGTTCAAAGAACAGTTACTTTTGGAAGCTATCTCGCATTTTGCATTCCCATTTCTGTGATGGGATGGAGGCTATCTTACCCAACAATTCGAAGCCCGTTTGCGTCTCCTGGCTATGGAGAGACATAATCAACTCGTTCTATAAGGAAGATGAAGTCGAACGCTGCCTTAGAGACCATCTCCGTGTCCAGGAGGGCAATGGAGAATCACTTTTATTTTGGTTCGATCATTGACTGAGCGATGTTCCTTTGAAAATTAAATTTCCAAGGATTTTTTTTTTTTTGCCTTATCTAGCGATGAAAATGGCAAAATATCAGATTTTGGCTCTAAAAGTGAGTCGGGCTGGGTATGGGAGATTCCTTTACGCAGAAAGCTATTTGATTTAGAGGTTTCGCAATGGGAGGATCTTATTCCTTTGCTGGGTGGTTTCAGACTTAGTGAATCGGAAAATGATTGGCTCTTATCTTATGGACATGAAATGGAGAAGGCACGCACTCTGTCAAATCGTTTGGGTCTTTGTATTCAATGCTGATCACTAGTCCCCCGTGTTGGAGCAAGCTTTTATGGTTCGGTTTGGCTCCACCTAGGGTGGAGATATTAATTTGGCAAGTGGTCCAGTTGAGGATTGCTGTCAAAGCCGAACTGTTAAAAGGAGTTGATGTTTATGGGGACCATCATTGCCTCTTGTGCAGGTCTGAACCCGAAACAATTTATCATCGTTTTATTGATTGCAAGGTTTCTTGGGATTTATGGAATCGCTACTGTTCTGGAATATTTCTTCGGTTCCCCCAGGTGATGTTCTTTTTTTTTTAGCTTCTTGGTTTGATGTTGCCCCAGTCCTTTCGTCGGAGTCGATTTGGAAGTTTATTCCTTATATTGCCATTTGGTCAATTTGGAAATGTAGGAATGATAGTGTTTAGAAACTGCTCACTGGATCATTCCCAACTTTTCTTTCTTGCAAAAATTTCGGCTCGCAGCTTGGTTCAAAGCTAAAGTTCCATCTGCTTTAGCTTCGATGGACAGTCTTGTGTGCGATCCCTCTTTGGCGGATACATTTTCCTCTAGAGGCTCTTCGAGCCCTAATAATGTGTCTTGGTCTCCTTCTCCTCTGACTGGGGCGCTAGGGAATTGGGGGTATTCTTCGCAACTCGGATGGGAACTGCCTAGGGTCTTTCTCCTAAGCTATCAGCCCTTGTGTTGGTCGAACTTTTAACAATTAGATATGATCTTATGCTTTGATTTGGATCTGAGCAATAAATACAGATTAATTATGTAATGTGATTGCAAGAATGCTCTTGATTGGGTTGTTGATCCTGCTTTAAGCCCCGGTCCCTTTGTTCATCTTGTTTGTGACATTGAGGTAGTTTCAAAGGACCGGGCGGTCATTTTTTGCCATGTTCGCCGGTGTGCCAACTTTAAGGCAGATGGATTAGCAAAGCAAGGGACGAGTGATGGGGTGCCGTTTTGTTTTGGGGTTCGGCTGGTCTTGCTTATAGAGTAGCCTGGTTTTATTTCTCCTGTTTTATTTCCCCCACTCATGATGTAATTTTGGTCTTTTTGTTGTAGTTGTACTGCTTTTTTCTTGTTTAATAATATTTCTGAGGTTCTCTTCTCCTCCTCCCTCTAATTATGTGTATAGGTCGTTGTGTGTTGAAAAGTATGAAGGGGTTTTTAACGAGACCTCCGACTATTATAAAAATATATATATAATTAGTTAAATAATTAATATCATTAACTAAGCAGGCTAAAATGTTGATGCAAATCTTTTCTTAGAACCATCATTTCAAACATAAAAATGAAAAAAATCAGCATAGGGATATTTTTAAGGAAAAAATCATAATTTCTGAGTTTGAGTTCCGACTCGTTCTAACTTAAAATTCTTGAATCAAAACATGAGCAGCAGAGCGAAGCGGCTTACTGCTCATGGTGCAGAGAATGGTTCGAGTTTTGGTTGTGCTTAGTGAGGGATCTACCTGCGTAAAGATTAAATCACATTTGTCTAGGAAGCCTCTTTGGTTCAGTCCAACAGATGGTTAGCTGTTCACGGACTGGCTGTAGCTACTGTCTCTTTTTTTTCAGGTTACTGGCAGCAATGCAGTCCTACAATGAATATTTAGTCACTTAACTATCACTTCCCTTCGTTTCGATCAGCCACATTTTTTTCAAAATTATGTCTATCATTTGGTTTAAGTTTCAATTTCAAAATTATGCCTAACATTTTATTTAAGTTTAATTTTGATGACCCACCGTTAAAAATTTACCCTAAACAGGATTGGAACTATTGATCCATGACACAACCAATCCCAAACTGAAATTAACTTTAAGCCCACAAACAGGTACTATGACTCAACAAGGGCAAGTTATCAGGAATACAGTTCAAGAAGCAATTTCTATTAAATTTCAAGTACAGTCCAAGCATTAGCTTTTAAATGAGGCTTTAGTAATCAAAAGATGAGGGGAAAAATGGAATGCAAACGGATCCAACTATGGGACAACAACAAAAAAATTGCAATTCCTAAGTTTGGATCAAACTTAAAATATCAAAAACTCGCTAACCTGGTGTAGTTAGCAGTCTTCAAATTCTATATTTTTAGCCTTTTTCAGCATCCTACGGCTCTTTTGGCAGGCACCACCAGTTAATAAATCATCCTCAGCTTGTTTGCTACACTCTACAGACTAACTTCTTCTTGGGCTTTGCAACTCTTTAACGTCTCTTCTTCAGTTTTCAATGAAACATCCTCCATGGGTGCTTTATCGGATTCGACAATTACCTGAAGTAAATCCAAAGGGGTGGCTGCAGGGTCCAAATCTTGACAACCTGTTGGTGCATTCACAGCTACTTCTTGGCCTGTTAGCAAGTAATTAGGCACCTGATGGGAAAAGCGGAACATCTCTTCTTTTGGAATCCTCCTCACTTCCATCGGGTCCATATGCTTCTGGAAAACTGTTCTAAAACTGGAAACTTTAGTCAAAGGGACCACAGAGACTCCTTGCTCCTCGTTATAATCATCAAGCACTTCCACCATGTCATATTTGTGTCGCACATCATCTGGTGTATGTTCATTCCAATCAGGAGACCAGTTCCTGTAAAGAGCCCAGACATCCCCTTTCATTGGATATATTCTAATTACTCCGCGTGCACCTTTTGTGTACTGAACCTTGTGGGAGAAAGAATTTAAGGTTTCACTAATTTCATGTCTGCCACGTCTGAACTCCCCACAGGTTTTGGAGAAACCAGAGCCAATCCAGTCCAGCTCACCAAATTCACTGTTGCTCCTTGAATTAAGCCAACTGATTTTCATCTTAAAAGGCTTCAAGGATATCACCTTGTGAACTCGAGCGTAGAAACGGGGCATGCCATCATCAGCATCATAAGCAGCCCAGACTTGGTCATCTTCAAAAGAACTTTCACTTCGATCAAAGTCGAAATTATGAAAATCAGGATCTGGAACATTTATAGACAATGGCATAGTCCCTCTATCAGATTCGTCAGTAGTAGAGGTAGGCAGTGGCTGCTTGCCTTGATGAACTTTATTGGTATCACATCCATCTCCATTTGCCATGCTCCTCTGTTTCTTATTTTCTTTCTCTCTGACCTTCCCTTTAACTTTGTCACCATTTTTGGTTTCAGTTACAGAGCTCCAGGCCTTAAGCTTTTCACGAATCACACCCAGAGCCTTATCCATCAGCATGTTACGAATTACAAGCGGTGACAACTCTCTCTCACTAATGTACTTGTTATAGTTACCAGAATATCCATAGGTGCCTCCCATTCCAAAAAGATTCCTAGATTCAGATGTGTTTCCCAAGCCAGGTCCATTTCCCATGGGCATTTGAGTTGCCATATTACCTGCACAACCATTAACATAATTGTCATCTTTTCTCTTTTTCACGAGTCTCTCCGCTTTAAGAGCTTCTTCACGTTCCCTTCTCAATTTCTCTTGAGCCAATCCATCACTTTGAGATCTAGAATAATTTGTTCCATGGTTAAATTGATTATTATTTACACCATGATGCCCAGAAGCCTGCTGTTGTTGGTTACACCGATTTGATGACTGGTAAACATTTGGAGGCACCTTTTCTAAAGCCAAGAAGGCCACTTGACAAGTAGGGCAAAGAAGTGTCTGATTCAAGTACACCCTGAGGTATTCATACTGTGTCTTGCATCTATTGCAAACAGTCCAAAAGGTAGCAGGCTTTTTATTAGGAGGAAATGAGTTTTGGCCTACCCGGCTATTGTTGTTCTGAGTCCTAGCATTTGATGCTACATTAGAACTAGAACTATGAGAGCCATTTGTTCTGGGTGGCATTGATGAAACTCCACTCTGTGAATAAAACTTATGTTGGGTTCCCCTGGAATTTATCCTCTGGTTATAAGCCAACCTCTTAGCCTGATCTGATAACAAGCTCCAAGCCTCTGAAACAATCTTAAAAGCACCATCTGCACCCACAAACTTGTTTTTATCAGGATGAAGCATCAGAGCCAGCTTCCTGTATTGTTTTCTCACCATATCATCATCAGCCGATGGGCTTACGCCAAGAACACCATACCAATCAGCTTCCCCACCTACTTTATTCTCAGCAGAAATATACACATCTAGAGTTGTCAACATCTGGGCAATACCATCAAGGTCAGGAAACAAGTTTTGAGACTTCAAAGCAAATTTTTTAGCTCCAGCATAATCCTTCTCCTTTACTTTCCTTTCAGCAATTTCTTTTGCCCTAATTGCCTCGTCTTTGTTGCACTCCATGATTTCAGACCGACTTTAATATAGCACCTAGGTATTATGAATATAGTACGGCTACAACGAAAAACCACAATTCGCAGCTTAAAGTTCTTTCATGCCTTAAGACAGAGGTCACAGCTCCAAGTAAGTGATGCCTGATCCAAAGGAAGAAAGTTTACTAAATAAAAATTTACATTATTGAGAAATAAATGCATTACCAATGTGGTATTATTATATTAGGATATAGCCTTATACCTTTTCAAAACAAACAAAATCTTTATCGACACTCAAGTTTCGGTCACTTTCTAGAGAAATCGATATTCTTAAACACAGATTGACATTATAATCAAATCTTAAGAAGAAACAAGTTTCGGCATTATTTAAGTAGAAGCATTAGTTCAAATTCTTACAAAATTTCAATATCACAACAAACACATATCTAAGTACACATTACTAGCATAATACTTTCTCAAAAAATAATAAATCCATAACCAGCATTTCTTAAAAAGCTCAAACAGATTCCACTTTTATCTCAAACGGTGATGTATAATTTCACAATGCAAAATGAGCTGGAATAATTAATGATATAACTTATAAGACTATCCTCCCAAGAAAATGCACCATCGCAATTTACTAATTGGTTCTCTCTCAAGGCTGTAAGCATTAGAGAAAGATAAAGTTTTCTGTCGGTTAACGGAGTTATCTTTTTCAGAAGGAAATGTGACTAGGAACTTAACCAACTTGACAAATTGGGTACTTATAAGCAAAAGAAAAGACGGAGGATGTTGAATGTGGTTATCTCGAATATAGTCATAGATGCCATAATGACTTGTATATGGAGAAATATACAACTATGGCTAACACCTGCTGCAACGGGTAAGCTGGCTTTCTTAAGATATTACATTCAATATTAACCATGGTAGGCACATGCCACATTCATGCAGGAGCTATTTATATCATTTTAGTGTTTCATTTTTTAGACATAGATAGATGGCAAGGATTATACATTGTCTTTAGGGTTTCAATCTAGGGCTATTATTAAATATTTTTTTGTAACCCTAGCATAAATAAGCTGCAAAATAGATTTGCAGCCACATTTTT
This sequence comes from Hibiscus syriacus, assembly GCF_006381635.1. Classification (NCBI taxonomy): domain Eukaryota; kingdom Viridiplantae; phylum Streptophyta; class Magnoliopsida; order Malvales; family Malvaceae; genus Hibiscus; species Hibiscus syriacus. The sequence goes on along the minus strand of NW_024062798.1, from coordinate 1,676,546 downwards.
TCCCTTAATTAATAGGCTTCAGAAACTAAAGCCTTTTAAACCCTACATTTTCCAACTTCTATCTTACTTGTTTGTCATCCCTATTTCTTTTGATTACAAAGTCCAACAAGTTATAACTTTACATGGCTCTCCCCATATAATCATAGCATCAATCAAGCATGGTAGTTTTTGCTATCTAGACAACAGTTGTTATAGATGATATCGTTCCGCTTTGCAGGCTGGATCAACAGTTTGGTAATGAATCAACACAAAGAACATCAACAATTTTCCTTCATAATTCTAATGCAGCCTACCCCTCACCAAGAACGACTAACATTTCAAAAGTAGAAAAGCGCAAACATAACAACAATATGACCCGTAAATACGCGAAAAGCAACACTTTAATGTATGATGAGATCACAAGTTCACCAACTTGTTACCAGAAACAATAACATGTGCAAGAATTTAATACCACGCCTCAGGTACTATGAAGCTTACTTAACACCATTTCCTCCAAGACAACAAACCCAATTCCTCAATCTTAAGCATGTCAACAGGTTCATTCCTTTTCCACTTTATGCAACAACCTAAACCCTCAAAACATTATTTTTCCCCCAAGATAAAAAGGAACAATTCAAAAGAACTCCAAAAAGTCACGACAAACAATTAAATGAATTAACTTCAAAACATAATTTTCTACTTTCCTCGGCGTTTCTTAGCCTTCACTCGTAATCAATGAAATAGATAAAATAAAATAAACCAAAAGAGAGAATAAAATTAAGTCGCATTGAATAACCAAAACTTGGAACCTAACTGTAACGGAAACAACTAGGACACTGAAGAGTAAATCGAACTTCCCATGTCTCCCGTCTCCATGGATCTAAAGCTAAAAGATGTTCTAACAAGCTTTACAACGATCAAATTAACATTATAAAATTCTATCACCCGGTAGCAGTTTGAAAACCCTAGATTCCACGAACTTTCAAGGAACTGTAAACAATAATCACAACCAGCTAAAAATTTGTAGAAATTGAAGGTGTAAAATAGAAAATATACCTCTCTAAAGAAAGCATGCCAAGAGAAGTTTGAATCTGAGACGAACATCAATCACAGCGCAAAATGACACATTTTTTTCGGGCGTTCTTTTGTTTTCTTAGTTGACGTTCTGGTTGGGCCCCAAAAAATTGAAAATAAATAAATAAATAAAGGGTAAACTACATGTTTATCACCTAAACTATCACTTTTATTCCGTTTAAGTATCTAAACTTTCAATGTTTTAAAAATCATACCAAAAGTTTACTTTTTGTTTCATTTTATTACCCCGCAATTAAAAATTTAGGTACTAAAATAAAATAAAAAGTTAAAAATGGGTAATAAAATAAAATGAAAAGTAAACACCTGGTATTAAAATAAAACAAAAAGTCAATGTTAGGTATGATTTTGAAAAATCTGAAAGTTTAGGTACTAAAACAGAATAAAAGTGATATTTTAGGTACTAAACATATAGTTTACCAATAAATAAATTTAATTTTGCTTGTTAACCTTAACACAATAATCTTTTAAGAGTAAATTATTAAAATAGTCACTTTCATTTTATTTTTTATACTTTTAGTCATTGTTTTTAAAAAATAATATTATGATCATTTATGGCATTGATTTATAATGTTTTAGTTACTAGTAGTCTAGTAGGGATGGGCATGAGACTCAAACCTGTAAATTCCAACTTGATCTTATGCTAATAGGTTGGATTTTTTTAAAAATTGGGTTCAGGTAGAGGTTGGTATACGGGCTACTGCCCGTTTAGCCCGCAGGTTTTGACGGGACGGGCTTAAACAGAGTAGTTTAAAAAGCCCGCATTCATAAACGGTTTTGAATTTTAAGGCCAACGTCCCATCCATTTAACCCACGGACTTACCCGCGGCCTGTTTAATAAAAATAATTTTAAATGTTTTAAATGCAATAAAAATAATGTTTTAACTTACTACACCTTTAAAAATGTTCGAGCAACTTGAAATGAAGGTAGCACCGTCAAAATAATAAATAATATTTAAATTTTATTTTAAATAGCCGGAAATGATTATAATATAATATTTTTTAATTTTTTTAATCATTAATATATATATATATAATGATATAATTACTTAAACTCAAATTAAAAAAATAATATTCACTTATATCACCAAATTGAAAAACAAGTAAAACAATAACCACATTATACTTTTATAAAACATTATTATTCAAGGCTATAATAAGACTAAAATACTATATAAATTTTTTAATTTTTATTTTTTTAAAATAAAGAATAATTTGATACATTAATGATGTATATTTAAATGAAAAAAAAATATCAAGCAGCGGTAGAATTATGACAAACGCCCTAATAAATTTAAGAACTACAATAGTTATAAGTAACATCATATTTATAGATAATTTATTTTCTTTTTCTATAAAATTATTTAAGTTTATTTTCTCTAAAATTTTATAAATTTTAAATTAAGCGGGTTTCGCGGGTAGCCCGCGGTTATACCCATTAAACCCGCGGATTTAACGGTCCGGGCTAAAAAGCCCGCAATTTAAACGATCTTCAATTTTCGAGGCATGAAGCCCTCACGGGTCGCAGGTTAAACGGGTAGCCTACGGGCCTTAGCCCATATACCCAGCTCTAGGTTTAGGCTAGGTTGAATTCGAGTTTAGAGTAAAAAGTATCCGAACGACCCGAAAAAAAATAATTCTACCTTATATTTAGAGATAATTACAATAAGACCCTTATATATTTTTTTGATTAAATCCCTATTTTTTATTAAATAAAAGTGATGTTTTTTTATAAAAATATTATTTCTGGTCGGGTCTGATCGAATTAGGATTTTACCTCAAAAGGGTGGATCGGGTTCAAGTCGGATAAAGGGTGTTTAATTTTTCGATCGGGTTCGGGTCGGATAGAGGGTGTATAAATTTTGGGTCGGGTCTGCTTGATCGAAAACCCGCCCCATAGCCATCCCTAATTACTAAACATTAATAGAAAAATAAATTTTAATGTGATTCACGAATTTTAGATAAAATATTAATTTTATCATTAAATTTTAAATAAAATATCAATTTAAATGTTAAATTTTTTTAATTAAATATCATTAAAAACGAACATTGAATCTTAGTTTCTTTTAGTTCACTTCTTTTTTCCTTCTGAGCACTTGTTCAATGTATGTTTCATCGAGAGAGAAAACTTTGAGCTCTATAAATTTAATCTACTCGTAATAATAAATTTATCATAAATATTCTTTTAAAAACAAGAACACTAAAATTTTTAATTTAAATCATAATTAAATTCATAACAATATATATATTCAAAATTTTAAATAATTTGACAAAATGGATTCAAGCAATGATGATCCATTTCGCTATGGATGACTCAAATTGAAATCAAAGTAAATCAAGAAGAATGTAATGCGATAGGCAATTAAAACTAGTCCGAACGCCCAAACTCCACGTTTCGTAATTCATTCGAACAGCAGCTTCGTAATTAGTCTTAATTTCCTCCTGGTTTCGGTAAACCGCTTCGGTTCAAATGACAACGATCGTCGATTTTCCTCTACTTTGAATCTCTTACTGAGATTGAAGATCGGGTCAAACAGGTGAAACTTTGATTTTTTAAATTTTTGTTGACTGTTACCGTTGGACTAAACTCAGATTTATGGTTTTAACAAAATTGAGGGAATTTTGTTGTGCGGTATCTAAAATAAGGTTAATAAACAACGTGATCTGTTAAAAAAGGTAACACGTTAAAAACGGCACCTAGAATTTTATCAATCGTAGCAACATAACATGTTGCACCAAATGCTATTAACGGTGATAAAATAAGTTATAAACGGTAAATATTATGAATATTATAACATTTTATGTTGTGCCTAAAATATTACAAGAGTTTAAGCTGATGATGCCTTAGACATTCTAACAATAACAAAAATAAGTTATAAACGGTAAATGTTATTAATATTATTAACATTTTAAGTTGTGCCTAAACATGTTATGGTTCACAAAGAAGTAGGTTGCGTTCTTAAATGTTAATTTTCTTAGTAATAAAATCGGTTGCGCCTAAGATATTGCTAGAGTTTAAGCTAATGTAGTCTTAGATTTTCTCACGGTAACAAAATAAGTTAAAAACTTAAAATATTATAAATATATATAAGAAAAACGGTTGCGTCAAGAAATATCACTGTTTACTAAGAAAAAGATTGCGATCTAGAATGTTAATTTTTTTAATAAAAATAGGTTGCGCCCAATAATGTCATAATTTTGAATAGAAATAGGTTGTGATATGTTATGTTAATATTTTTATTAATAAAATAGGTTGCGCTCAATAATGTCATGATTTTGAATATAAATATGTTGTGATATGTTATGTTAATATTTTTATTAATAAAATAGGTTACGCCAAAAAATAATTCAAAATTTTAAATTCGATATTGACAATTTTAAATAGTATGGATACTTTTGAAAAAATATTGATACTTTGCAACGTTTTCATTTTTCTTTTCTTTTTTAAAATATTAGAAAGTATGAATACTTTTGGGAAAATATCGATTTATACTTTTGGAAAAGTATCGATACTTTGGAAAATGAGAACATTACAAAGTATCGATACTTTTCAAAAGTATCCATACTTTTAAATTCGAAAGTAAAAATATCATTTTTTTATTTTTTTTAATTAATAAAAATATTAACATTTTTAATTACAACTTATTTCTTAGTGAACAATAACATTCTTGGGTGCAATCCATTTCATTAATGAAAATATTAACATTTTGTATCTATATTTTTTAGTGAACCATGACATTTTTTTACGCAACCTATTTTATTAATAAAAAGATTAACATTTCAGATCGCGATTTTTTTCTTAGTGAACAATGATATTGTTGGGTACAATCGTATTTATTATATATATTCATAACATTTTTAAATTTTAACTTATTTTGTTATCGTGAAAAATCTAAAACTCTATTAGCTTAAGCTCTGATAACATTTTAGGTGCAACCTAAAACGTTAATAATATCTTAACATTTACCGTTTATAACTTATTTCCTTACTATTTATAACATTTTAGGTGAACACATGTTATGTTGCTACGATTGATAATTTTTCTGGTTCTGTTTTATAACATTTTGTGTTTTGTTTTAACTGATTACACTAGTTTAAGTTATTTTAAAATAGTTGCAACTTAATATATTACATATAATTTAACATTTCCAATAGCGCTAAACATGTTTTGTTAAAAAAAATTATATTTTTAGTAGTGCCTTTTTCTAGCCTTAAATTACTATGTCGTTTCTTATAATTCCCCACTAAATTGGGGATCATTTGAACATTAAAACTACATTTTTTTAAAAAATTTATTCCAATAAGTGAACTCATAGTATGATTAAGAAGGGTTAATTACACAGATGATTACTTATGTTTATGTTTTGTCCACTTTTGGCCACTGATTTCAAAAAAACATAATATATGATCACTTTCGCTTTTTATTTAATTAAGATGTGATCACTCTGAGTTAACTGTCGTTAACAGCAGTTGAATATTTTAATATAATCACTCATTTGGTCCTTATTATTTACATATTATCTCAATTAAATCCTTATCTGATATAAATATTAAAGGTCGAAATCTCATTTTAGTCACTTTATTATGTTTAATTTTGTGATTGTTGTTTTTAAAGGGTAACATACATTTTTAAATATTAAACTTTGACCATATTTTTGTTTTAATCATTGAGCTATAAAAGTTAAACTTATAGTACTAAAGTTTTGTAATTATTTTTTTAGTCATTAAACGGTTAATATTTTAACGTAGTTTATGTTGTGATTTTTTTTCTTTTGTAAAATGCTTAAATATTCCTTTGTCTCCTTAATTATTCCATTTTTATCTAGTTGTCCCATAAAGTAATTTGGGGGATGTTTTTCCCCCTCAACTGTAAATTATTACCCCATTTACCCTAAATCATTAATACTGTTAAAAAAAATTTATAGACCAATCAGAACACGTCACATCATCATTTATGTTTAATTTATTTTATATGAATAAATAAAAATCAATTAAAAATAAAATTATATAAAATACTGCATCACTTAACAGAGATATTTAACGGTGGTTAACGTCTGGACACCTAAAAGTATAACGTTGGAAATATTAAACACTTATTTTTAACGAATTTTTTAAGTATTAAAACGATTTTCGAGGCCTAAATTAAAAGTAACAAAAATAGAAAGACTTTTAATAATACGTTATTTCATTTATAAAAGGAAAAGAATATAGGGATTGTTATATTTACAGCCTAGTTGCATTAAAATAATTTTAAAAGCTTTAGTTTGTGAAGTGAACGACAATGACACTAATGTTGTCAGTGCTAATCCCGAGCAATGGCGAAGTCCATTCCAGATTATGACCCTTCAGACTAGGGATAGTAAAAAAAAAAATGAGTCCGAGGTGGGGCGAGACAAGTTCAGATTAGGTTTAAGATGAAAAAAAACCCTACCTGATTGATTTAAATTATAAATTTTCTTTATATTTATATAATATATTTAAGATTTTAATTTTTTTATATTATTAAAATATATTATTTAATTATTAAAAATATAAAACAATATATTATTTTAATAATTTAAAATATAATAAATAATTATAAATATATTATTTTAAAATATTAATATATTCGAATTCGGTTGGGTCAAACTCGATTTTTTAATTTAGAAATCGGGCAAGAATTTATTAAGGCGAGACGGGTCGGGTTTAAATAATACAATTTTAAATCGGGTTGAAGCGGTCAAAAACCCAACCCGGCCCTCCCGGCCCGTCCCGTGCCCATCCCTACTTCCGCCAGCGGGTTCAACTCTCTCCAATTCATCCGGCCTATCGGCCTTCTATATGCTAGTAGATGATTTTAAACCTTGTTTGAAAAAAAAATGTTTCAACAATAAATGTTACTTTATGATAAAGGATAAGGCCAGAGGGTAAAATGGTACCATGGTAAAAAAAAATTCAAAAAAAATTTACATAGATGGTACCATGGTATAAGTTAAAAACCAATCGAATATAGATTTCAGATGGTAAAATGGTAAAAAATTGTAAACCAATATAATATAAATCAAATAAGTTAAAATAGAAAAATAGAAAGGCCGAACCGGTGACCTCTTGACCTGCAGTCATATGCTCTACCACTGAGCTATAGACAATTTGTTGCTAAAATTACAAATATTGTTTTTCAAAATCATTGAGAAATTGATAGAAAACCTTTTCAAACGGACACAGCTTGTCCCAACCCCTAATTCAACACAATTGATTTAAAGGTTTAATTCTTATTCATGGGCAAAACTTAACATAAATTTTCTTTTTACCCGTTTCTGCAGCCATCTGGTCTATCTAGATTGAAGCGTAAATGAGCATAACGTTCGGTAAACTATTCGCGAATCGTTCGCTTGTTAAGTTTTTTTTTCTTTTTTCATTTATTTGGGGTAAGTATAAGGTAATATTTGTTCAAAGATAACTCTCAACCATTTAACATTGAACACTCACACCCCTAACATTCCCGGCGCTCAAACCCGAGACCAGCGGCAGACCTCCATGGTGCCTGGGGTATCCCAGGCAACCCCTCCACAAGTGTCACCCCTAATACAAGTGTCACCCCTCCAAAGTGCCACCCCTGGGGCTCTTGCAACCCCTGAATTTTTGTCCTGAGTCCGTTTCTGCCCGAGACCTCAAGGAATAACAACAATTCCTTCACCACTGAGATCGCTTGGTTCGTGCAATTTTTTTATGTTTGTTATATAAACAAACGAACACGAACAAATACATGTTCGATTCGTTTATGTTCATTAACAAACTAGTTATAAGTTTGTTTATCGACTCCTATGTTTATGATCATGAATAAATTCATTTACTTTTTACATTTGTATATTTTAAAAATTGGTGAATGTAGGGATTAAATCAAACACATGATGAAATATAGGATTTAAACTATGAATATTGATGATTTTAACTACTAGTGGCATAGTTTTACCATGTTTTTTGTTTGTAAGTGAATATGTTAGTGAAACTAAATTAATATGTTCGCGAACAAATAAATGCACTTTGACTGAGCATTAAACGAATATATTTGTGAATAGGAATTGAGACAAGACCAAATCAGACCTGACTCTATTAGGTCGATTTTTTTAGAAGATATGTTTAGGTCAGGTCGGGTCGAATTTAAGGTAAAAATATTCGACTCGAACTACCCAAAAAATAATATAATTTTACCTTATATATTTAAAGACAATTATAATAATACCCTTATATATATATTATTTTTTTTATAAATATATTTGTTTCGAGTGAGGTTAAGTCGAGTTTGGGTTTTATTTAAAAATGAAAGGTTGAGCTCAAGTAGGGTGAAGTCACCCTAAACGTGGGTTAGGTTAGATTTTGGGTGGAGAATGTATAGGGTGCCAATCAGGTGGAGAAAAACCGAAAACAATGGGGATCCAAACTGACTAAATGGGGAGTAATCGAAATCTTCACCCATGGGATGGGGATGGAGGAAGTTTTATCCCCGGAGCTCAAATGGGGATGGGAAAGAGGATTGCTACATCCGAGCCGTGGGGATAACTTAACTGTATGCATGTGAATAAACGTGGGGATCTCCGAAAAATAATTGTAGGGATCCTCAATATTTTACAAAAATAACCATGAGATCTCCGAAAAATATATGTAAGATTACGTGTTGACACTGTTACATCTCAAAGGAACTAAAATTGAAATTTAAATCTTTTCTCATTTAATATACATTGATTTGCTGATATTAAAAATGGTTAAGATTATATATATACATTAGATATTAGATGAATATTGATGTTTGAAACTTTCATATTATAGATAAATACTAATTTGAGACAATACGATATATCTTACAAGTTTTAGGTGTTGCATTGATTTCGAAAATGTTTGTTTAATTTTTGGGGATGAGGATTAACCGAAACCCGCAGGGATTCGTAAGGGATGGATACGACGACAAAAAAAATCTCTGAAACATATAATGTAATTCCCCAAAACCGTACCTGCAAATATTGTCGACGAAATGGATAATACAAAACCATCCCCGCTCCGCCCCGTTGCCACCCCTAGGAGAGTGTATAATTTTATGTCGAGTTGGTCTCAAACTTAACTCATGCCCATCCTTATTTGCGAATATATAAACGAACATTAAACGAACTTTTTCACGAATGCTAAACCAATAAACAAGAACACATTCGAAAATAAATAAACGAACATAAAAACATTAAACAATTAAACGAGTATAAGCATTTTTAAAAATAAACAAACAAATAAAATCTTATTTGTTGAAGCTCAATTAATTTACACTCTTATAATAATCTAAAATAAATATCTTCTTGATATAATCGATGTATGGTAAAACGACGCCGTTGTCTTGAATAAACTAGAAAAAAGTAAATAAAAAACGACAAGCGAGAAATGAAATTTTGGCCCATCGTGCAAAATAGAACCACCGCCTCTGCTACTGCAATATCGACCGAGGTAAAGAAACCCTAGACTTGTTCAATCGGCTAAGCGAATCGAAAGCCGTGATGTCGTCGACTCTACTCGAGCTGAATCGGGCTGCTCACGAAGATGTAGAACGTCTTGAGCGGCTCATCGTGAAGGACCTGCAAAATGATCCACCTACCTCCAAAGACCGATTATATCAAAGCCACCGTGTCCGCAATAATATCGACACAATCATCGCAACCACCGAGAAGCTGGTAATTACACCTTATGCAAATTTGAGTTACAATTATAGCTTCTTCTTTTTTTGTATTTATATTTTGAATGGCTTCAGGTTGAGATATATGAAGATAAAGATAGTTCTAGGAAAGATGAAATCGCGGCTCTCGGAGGTCAAACAGCTACCGGAATTAATGTCTTTAGTGCTTTTTATGATAGATTGAAGGAGGTAACCTTTTGCTTTGTTTTCTGAACCCTGAATTGAAAATACTTGCCTGGATTTTTTTCACAAAACCTGCGTTTTTCTTGGAAGCATGAAAAAATCCGAATATTTTTTCCAATTACTTTTTTAGAAAAAGGGAATAAATAAATAAATAATCGATGTTTAGTTAAGTAATTGCTACTTAAATGCAGATACGTGAGTACCATAGAAAGCACCCCGCTGCACGTGTCGTCGATGCTAATGAAGAGTATGAGGCTTTACTTAAGGAGGAACCAGTCATTGAGTTCAGCGGAGAGGTCTCCCTCCCCCCACATTTGCATATAATTAAGCACACATTGTTGCAGTAATTTCCTACATTTATTTTATGTTTTTCTTTCTGTCCTGCTCTTACTTGTTAGCAATTCATTTTCAGGAAGCCTTTGGTCGGTATCTGGATCTGCATGAATTGTTCAATCAGTACATTAATTCAAAATTTGGAGCCAAAATTGAATACTCGGCTTACCTGGATATCTTTTCACAGCCACACAATATCCCTTGGAAACTGAAGTCAACAAGGTAAATTTTCCTCAAATCTGTTTCTTGTTCTTGCTTAAAAAGTTGTTTTGCCGACAGTTTAATTTCTTTCTGCTTTTCTACCACTTTAGTGTGCTTCTTATACTGGGTTGGCCAATATTGTTATCTGTAGGCAATACAGGGAGTACATGGAGAATTTGTTGGAGTATCTAATTTACTTCTTTCAGAGGACTGAACCACTACAAGATCTTGACAGAATCTTTTCCAAGGTTCACACTATTTACTTGAAAGTTACCTGAATATCTTTTTTCCAAAAAGAGATCCTTAACCTTGAATATGCCATGCCATGCTAAACTTGAACCCTATTTTGTAACATGGGGTTCTATATTTTTTTAGGTGAAAAAAAAAGAAAGAATGAAAAACTTGCCATGAATGAGGAGTTCCTGCGTTGAGCTATATAAATATAAGATGAGACTTCTTTTAGGAAGTACAATGGTTCTGATACATTAAAATACTTTTATGATGGTTTGTGATAGGTTGAGGTTGAGTTTGAGGAGCAGTGGGCTAATGGCCAGGTACAAGGATGGGAGAAACAAGGTCCGGAAAATGAAGATGATCCTATGCATCATGCAGTGATTGATCTAGATTATTACAGCACAGTTGAAGAGTTGATGGAAGTGGGACCAGAAAAGTTAAAGGAGGTAATTTCGGTCGTCTTTGATTATGTCATCTTTACTAGCTAGCTTTTGTTGTAGTCACAACGACTTTTCAGTGCTTAGAAATGTATTTTTCCCCATTTTTATTTAAGCAAATGCATGTTCAAGTCATATTAAATAGTGAAATATGAAGAAACGTGTTGCCATGCATTCTCTGATCTTGTCACTGTAAAAATCTTATCTTACTGGTTGGTTTCAATTTTATTAGTTAATTTGAGAATGAAAAAGATTGTGGAGAAGGCTATATATTCTTATGCTGTGATTTATTGTGTTCATTTGTGCAGTGTTTGGAAAGCATAAATTTGGAAGTTTCGATTTGGAACTCATTTTACATAAATTTTGGGACTGAAATGCAACCTTGGAGTAGTTTTTCTTCTGTTTTAATTACTGTGATTTGGGTTTTATCTTGATTGCATGTTGAACTTTGTCACATTGCCAGAACCCAGGTGCATTATTGTTTGTGTTTTTTAGGCAATCATTTGATATGTATTTAAAACACTTAACTAATAGCTTAAAAATTAAAATTTAATTACCTCAATTTTGGCTTCCTTCTTAGTTGATGATGAGTGAATGTTGTCTATTTATCCTCACAGGCATTGGCAGCATTAGGACTAAAAACTGGTGGTACCGTTCAGCAGCGCGCCGAGAGGCTTTTCCTCACCAAGGTAACATACTAACATGTGATCCAACCTTTGAGTTTTCTTTAAATACCCTTGTCTAGTGCCTATCTAGCCATGTATTTGGGGATATTACCTTCCAAAGATCTTCCAAGTTCCAAAAACGTTGTATAAATTGATCACTTGCATCTGAGTAACCTAAGCTAATTAGCTCTCTCTCTCTCTCTCTCTCTCTCTCTCTCTCTCTTTCTTTCAGTGTTGTGCTTTTGTTAATTGTTATTAGATTTAGGATGGAAACTGGGATTGTACCTTTCTTTTTAAATTTGAAATGGCTTTTGAGAAATCTGCATACCAGACTCTTGCTGGAATTTTCTCGAAGGAATTAGGAATATATTATTTGAAGTCATGTGGAAAGGAAATAGGTTATAGGGCTCAAAGCCTGATACAGCTATGAAATAATATAGTACTAGGTTGTTATGTTGAGAAATGTTGATGGGATAACTATTATAGACTGGTTTAATGGTAGCTGTTTTTATCTGTTGTACTGTTATATCAAATAAATTCATACAATATATATTCGATGCCTATACATTTTCTTGGCAGCATACACCTTTGGACAAGCTGGACAAGAAACATTTTGCAAAAGGCTCACATGGACCTCGACAAAATGGATCCGCTGCAGTTTCACAGGACATTAACAGTCTGAAACATGTTGCATTGATGGAAGCCAAGATGAAGAAACTCTGTGATTTACTGACTAAGGTTAGTTGGTTGCTTACTTTGCCCTGAACTGACTTTGATATATGAAATGTGAGAGAAAGCCTTTGCAAAAGTACATTTTGCTGCTGTACGTATTGCAGATATAGTAAATATAGTGGGTATATTTAACTTATATTTCTGTGGTTTTTTTAGACAATCGAACAAACAAAAGAAAATGTGGTAAAGAAGCAAGCTTTGACATACGAGGAAATGGAACAAGAACGTGAAGAGGTAAGTTAATCTCCTGGTACAGTCATTCAAGTGTTTTTAATGATGGAGCAAAATTCTGTTGTTTATATCGTATTGTTATGATTATAATTCATGTAATAGAGTTTTGAATGTGGGGGCTTGTATGAACCAAGCCACTCGGTTTCAACCCTGTTTCTGGTCTGCAGCTCTCACTTCAGGGTGTAACTGAGCAAAATTCTGTGTTATACTTAAATCCGAAGGGCCCATTTTAAATGGTAGAAATTAAGAATTTACTCGATTACTATGACTATATTTTAGGCGAAACAAATAGAGGGGATGAGATATCTTTGAATGAATCAACTGATTAAATATTTTGGGCTTCTCATCCTCTACCATGGACTTCGATTATTCACTATATGGGTGTATTCCTATAAAAAAAAAAATTCACTAAATGGGTGTATTATCTTTGGTTGGACCTTTTTTCACATCATTAGAAGGCGCTAGCATTTGGTCAAATGTCTTGGTTAACTAGTGCCTTTTGTCAGTTCCTGTATTGTTAAAAAAAATAGCGAACAAAAGAAGCAACTTTTTCTCTAAAATTTTTGGTATCTTTAAATTCTGTCTGCTGTGATTGTCTGACAAGAACTTGTTGCTTTCTAATAGGAAGAGACACAAGTGGACACTGAAAGTGATGATGAAGATCAACAGATCTATAATCCTCTTAAATTGCCAATGGGTTGGGATGGAAAGCCTATACCTTACTGGCTTTACAAACTTCATGGCCTTGGTCAGGTAATTTCTAATTCTTTACTTGAACTTTTGCATGCACAGCTACTTTGCCAACTTAGAGATTACTAAAGAAGAAACAATGAACGCTCTAATGAATATAGTACACACCTCTTTTATTGTTTTAGTTTTCTTAAATCTATAGCCTATGGGTATATTTTCCTTGATGTTTTACAACTAATTCTAATAAATGGTTGATGTTTTCTATTTATAAAAAATATTGAGAACTCAAGCTTGAGCATAAATAATGAAGCTTAAAATTAAATATGAGAATCATTTTTATTTAGATAAAACGAGCCTAATCGAACCTAATTGAGCTCGCTCAATACAAATCGAACCTAGGGGTGTTGGATAGATTGAGGATATGGTGTGGTTGCACAAGGGCTTTTGTATCTTTCCTCGCTCTTTGATTGCTTAGTTCTTCATTATCTCTAAGTCAACAGGATCTCATACAGCTCTTCCTATTTCTTTTTATTCTTCAGGAATTTAAGTGCGAGATTTGTGGGAACTATAGCTACTGGGGTCGACGGGCTTTCGAGAGGCATTTCAAAGAATGGCGGCATCAGCATGGCATGCGATGCCTTGGTATTCCTAACACCAAGAACTTCAATGAAATCACCAATATTGAGGTATACAATATTTTCTTTTCAGATATTGCATAACAATTTATATTTCTTCCTGCTTCATCGGCCTACCTGTGGTTTTTTCATGATTGAGTTTAATGTGCCATTTCCATTGGTGTCTGCTATTTTATTATTATTAAGCAGACAAATCTTTTGGCATTTGACAAATCTTTGGTCTGTACTTGAACAAGTTCTTATTTGAATTCTAATGTTAAGAGATTATTTGTTTACTGGGTACAAGTTAAATATTAGGGTTCATTTGCATACGAATTAAACTTCCAGTGTTTGGGTATAATAAAATGTACAGGTCTATCTAAGTATAGTGTTAAAGGGTCTATTTATTATCTTAGCCCGACTATTAACCTGTAAGCATAAAATTCAAAACTTGCAGGAAGCTCAAGAACTGTGGGAGAAGATAAGAGAACGGCAAGGAGTGAACAAGTGGCGGCCCGATCTTGAAGAGGAATACGAAGATAAAGAGGGTAACATCTATAACAAGAAGACATATACCGATTTGCAGCGGCAGGGGCTGATTTAAAGATGCTTCTGTTGAGAAGCGAGTGTTCCGCGTTTCGCATACCTGCGGATACGGTGCGTATTTTCGTAACCGGTTAAGTTGTCCTTGATCATTTATGATTAATGCTTTGTGGCAACCCTGAGGGATAGAGGTTGTGGAATAGTTTAATGCCAAGACTCGACTTGATTTCTAGCTGAACTAAACTAGTGGCATTCGAGAAACAATTAAGGAATTCACTATTGCCTGGAAGTTTCATTTGGACAAGACGCATACAAGTGCCGAGCCATTTTACGCCACGGGAGACGGGCATACTGTACCGGGCAAGAATTGGCGTATTTGAACTGGTTCAACCATTGTGAACTTATATGATGGTTAAAGTAATATCTTATGCTTTGTAGAGATTTCGTAAAACAATTCAATTTAAAGTACAAGCAAAGCAAGACTCCATTATTGCCCTCTTCAAAACTCATAATCGGGTTTAACATTATAGTAATTCCTCCTCGACAAATCTGGTTTCAGTGTTAAGCAATCACGTGAGGGCCAAGATACGCACTTGATGCTGAAACAAGATTGAAGTGGATTGAATATTTCTTCAAAGGCAGGGACGAAAGCAGAAAACAGATAATGAACTAAAATTTAATTAAAATTCTTTTAGGGACCAAAACGTATTGATAAATCATTTTATAACTGTCGAGGGGACTAGATGATTTAATTTTATGATTATATTTCGGATTATTATTTTATATCGGAAAAATATTCTACAAGCATGGTCATATTAATGTCTTTTGTTCCATTTTAAATTCCATTGGGCCATATCAGTTTCTTGAGTACGAACACGAGATTTAATCAAAATTATAGATTGTGGTAGATAGCAACACCGAGTAAAACAATTGAAAAAGTTGAATACCTAATTGAATTGTCTGTGTACTTACTTTATAATTTATAAATTTAAAAATTGTCCACACCTAATTTGAACATTCATTTTTGGTTTATTTTATAACTTCTATTTTTATAGTAAATTTCCGATATTTCAAATAGTAATAAAAAGAATAATTTTTTATGAACTTAAAGAACAGTGCTAGTAATAAAGAGAAAATTGTACTCAGGGACGGAGGGCCATTGAAGCCCAAAAGAATCCTGTTTGCAATTTATAAATTTAGTATTTATACTAGTATAAGAATTGTTAAAAAATTGGATAAACTATAAGTTTAGTATCTAAACTATTATTTTTGTTCTATTTTGATATCTAAATGTTATTTTTTTAAATCATATCTAACGTTTAATTTAAGTTTTAATTTTCTATCCGACATTAAAAAAATTAATAGAATTGTTAACATGATATTTTTATTTTATTTTTTAATGATGATGTAACATTATTTTATGATGATACATCATCACCTTTAAGTTTTTAATGTGGGGTAATTAGATATGATTTTGAAAAAAAAATAAAATTCAGCTATAAAAACAGAACAAAAGTAATAATTTTGGTATTAAACATGTAATTTATCTTAAAAAATTACAGATATTTTATCTTTCCCAAAACAAAATATAATGGTCTATTAACTCATTTTTTTCAACATATAATATTATGATAAAACCATCAGGTCCATAATAAAAGTAAGCCCATTAAATTATTTATTATCAGAGAATTATTAAAGTGATCCAAATTTAATTAAGTCAAACTTTAGGTAGGTAATTAAATACTAATATATTTATTAATTAAAATTGTTTAATTTTAATATATTTAGTATAATATCGTGAATGTATTTAAAAATTAAAAAAAAAGTAACACGTTTTGTTACAATTATATGATAATTATATCTTTAACACATTTTAAAACTGTATCTCTTTCCATTATTTGCTTTAATTTTCTATTTGTTATTACATAAAAATGATAAAATTAATACACATATTTGATGTTATAATTTATATTTTTAAAATAAATAAATATTAAAAAAATAAAACTATGCACAAAATTTAAGACCGTTTAACAGATCCAACCTCTATTAAGGTTAAATTCAGACTCTGTCCCTGATTATACTTCTTATGTGGTTCAAAGAATGTGCACACATCACCCCTTTTAAAAAGATATTCACAGATACTAAAATTTTACCTAATAATATTATAAAATTCATATAGTTATTTTTATCAAAATAAAATCCAAAACCCATAATTATAAGTAAGCAAATTTTACCAAAGTTGTAAAGATCCACTCCCACGTCTTACATCAGCTTTGCCCCTGAAAAATCCATCTCAGGATGCTGCAAAAATACCAACAAATATATTTGAGCAAATTTTATCACCTAAAGCTCCATATGAGGATTAATAAAGTCGGATGCAATAGAACAAGTTGTGGAAGAGAATGGTTACCTCGGACATGAATTTCTTCAGAATTTCTTGCTTCTGAAGCTCATCACTGGTTGGAAGGCCCATGGCCTTCTGTCGTTGGTCGAACTGCAACAAAGCGCACCATTTTTATGACCAAGTACCGACCATGGTTTTACGATGGATCCAAAGTTTTACAATCGGAAAACAAAAACAAAGAACACTAAAAACTACGCAATTTGACTTTTTCCGGGACGAAAGCCCCTTTGGCAGATAAAAACCATCCAAAAGCAAAATATCACAGAAAAGGTAGAACTAATTACCATCATCTTCTCTACGGTTTGTCGTGCTTCGGGATCCAAGTCAGACAGTTTGCTGTTCTCTGGTTCGACTTTCTGAGTGTCAATTTCAGGATCCCCTTTTACCAATGATTTCCACCACTCCATTTGGTTGTGGTCAAAAGGATTGACAGCGCACAACCATCCTCTACAAGAAGTGTGGGAAAGATTTTTAAACCGACAATAAAAGAGAATGATGCAGATTTGAACAAGGTATTCTTAGTTCATATAAAAATCAAGATGTACTAGGTTGGAATTTAAGTATATTATCCTTACTCTTCAACTTTTTTTAAGTATCTATATGTCTAAACCTCAATAGGACATATTTCTGACATGGGTATGGAGATCAGAGTTAAGACCATCAAATGACTCCCAGAATACATGGAAAAATTGAATATATTCATCACGGATACATAATCACGTCCAACACACAACCAAGTCCGAAAAACATATGCTTTTGAAATACTAGAATAATTGCGAACTTGTAAGCTCTAGCTGAAGGGGGAAAAGAATAGTACAAATAAAGCTCAACTTGCAGTACACGACTTGTATTTTCTTTGAGATAACATACCTATGCTCCAGTAACAATCATCGGGTTTGACAGCTTGGAAAAGTTCCCCCTGAAAAAAAAAGTATGTGACTCTGATGTAAACCAATTAAGACTACCTCAAAAAGCACAATGACTAACTTACATCGATAATAGGAGGCTGGCCCTTTAGTCCAACTTTGAAATGATTCTTCTTAATCTCACATACAACAAGCCTTGATTTTGTTCCACAGGGAACTGGAACATTAACAGTGACCTCTGGCAGGGTTTGTGTCCAAGAGTATTTCTCCAGATCAAGACCATTGCCTTTGTTTGGAGCTGTCCAAACATTCCAAACATTTGGAGAAGTATAAATAATACAGTGAACCTAACTAATCTTTGAGTTACATTTTTGCATGCCTCATAGAATGTCAAATTCGAAATCCTCCATGTAAAACTTGATCACATGTTAACCCCAACTTAATCATGAACATTTTCCATCCCCCCTAGACAATAAAAAGAAGACACCCATACAAGCAAAATAAGTAAAGAAGTCCCTTTATTACAGGCAATCCAACAGGGCGCACATCTTTGTAGCCAATTATGGATTTAACAAGCATAGCCACTTGTAATAAAATCATATCATCTACACCTTCCATTAGCCCCAATTGTGAGAATGCACACCTAAATCAGTTAAAAATGAACAAAAAGATGGGGGAAGAGAAAGCACCATGCAATTCAACATATAAGAAGCAATATGTGAAACCTGGCACTGTCTACAACCTCCAATACTAGAAGAATTTATGGGAAGTTCAACATTAGTACGGTGCACGGTTGAGCCAAGTATAACATTGCTGCAAACTAAAAGCCTTCACTACCATGTTTCTAAGAAAATGACTAGATGTTTCAGGTGATCAAATCCAACTTACACCAAGACTATCATTAAGCTTATGCAATCAAACCTCCCTGCTTCAATCAAAGTCCAAAACATGCCAGGACAAAATCGCCCTACCCAAAATGTTTCCATGTCTTCTCTTAGAACAAAATAAACATCAAAAAACCTTCACACCATGGACGCCTACTAACTTATTTTTTTAGTGAAATCCGTGAAAGACATCATGAAAAAAATTGCTAGACAATGGGATAGAGGACCAGCACTATATTAAAGGGGCGTATTTGAGCTAGAGTCAAATTCATAGACAGCACATAGCTCAAGCTCGATTATGTGCCTCAACTCTTGAAACTTACTCAAGTTTGCTTAGTATAAGGTTCCTTTCCATATCCAACATACAACAATCTCTGCTAAAGTTTCAGGACAGTAAAAAGAAGCAGAGCATGGTCTTGTTTTTAGATTTCATTCCAAACAAGCAAACCGTGCTATAAACACAAATCAAAACTCTAAAGAGCCTAGTAAGTAATTACTATTTTAATCGTTTAAATCCTTTTCATCGTCTAAAGTTCAAAACACAAAGAATCAAACACTTAAAAATGCAGACCTCAGATTATTATGTTTTCAAAGAGAAACAAATTTCCACAAGTTAGCCTTGCATGATTTAAAAAAATATTAAAAAGGAGAAGAAGAAAAATTTAAAGAAATTAAGAAATTCGAACCTTTCAAACCAGAGCTACTCTCTTCTTCCTTTTTATCAACCTTCATTGGCTCCCTCTTCACTTCCTCCTTGACCTCCTTTCTCTCCACCTTCGGAGCCACCTCTTCAGCCTTCTTCTTGTTCTTCTCCTTCGCAACTCTCACAATAGCCGCAATCTCCTTATCAGCGTTCTCTTTCCGAAGAAAATCACTTTCTTTTGCTAGAAAATCGAAGACTTTCACCAAAAACCCAACTGGATCGGACGGATCCAAGTTCGCGTTAAACGGAACCGCTTTCGACGGTGGCGGTGAAGATGTAGAGGTCTTAGCCTCTTCTTCCTGAAACTCGGAGATTATTGCCATGATTTGACTCAGGTGAGTTGAGATGCTGCGTAGTGTTGAGTTTTTGATCAGCCGGTAGAACAAGAATGTTCGCTTAGGGGTTATATATAATAGGAGGCGTTGCCTACGGTGGGGACACAAGGGAACTTTATTGTACGTCACCTACAAAACGGCTAAAAAATAGTGTGACTCGTTAAACAAAGGATCGGTTGAAATTTAGATTATTTATGTTATATCATTTAATCGAAAATATTATCAAGTACAATAATATATTATGTAGCGTTTATATAATGTAAAAGATAGCGCTTATATTGACATATTTTTTAACTAAACATGTATATTTAAATTGGTAACATTGTAAATTTATCTATTACATTATAATTATCGGTTTTGATGTTTTTGGGATTGATACAATTTTAAATGTATCGACACTTTATGCGTGCACCTCGTTGTTCTTTCATTTTGGGAAAAAAATATCGACACATATTTAAAGAGTGTCGATACATAATGTAAACTTATTTGCTAATTAATCAGTATATTTTTACCGGTTACATTGTAAATTTATCTGTTACATAATAATTATCGATTTCGATGTTTTTTGGATCGACACTTATGCGTACACCAGTTTGAGTTCTTCAATCAACAGTGACACAAAATCCTAACCAAAAAATAAAACTAAAACTGACATAACTTTATCCTATGGAGATAATAAAAGTATATCATAAGTTTGCGTTGAGAGATGTCTGTTTCTGAATTTTTGTTCTTTGAGAAACTGATAACATGGTGTGTTTCCCAATGTTATTCTTTTGTTACTGTAAAGTTTTTGTTCTTTTCTTACTGAGTTTTGCTTAAAATATCTAACTTTTTGTATTAAAAAATGAAAATTATGAAATAAAAATGACCACACAAGCATACTTTTTTACTACCGGTTTTGTCATTTCGAGACCGATTTTGTTATATTTTTACATGTTATATTATTATAAATCAATATATTTTTATAAAGTATCGACACTTTATTGGCACTATAACTTCTTTTCTTTTAAATTCTAAAAGTGTCGATACTTATAATAAAGTATCGACACTTTCAACATATCCAGTAGCTCTTTACCGGTTTTGTCATATTTTTACTTGTTATATTGTTATGAATCTATACATTTTTATAAAGTATCGACATTTTCAATATATCCGGTAGCGCTTTACCTGTTTTGTCATTTATAGATCGGTTTTGTCATCTTTTACTTGTTATATGGTTATGGATCGATACATTTTTATAAAATATTGACACTTTCAATATATCCGATAGAAATTTACCTGTTTTGTCATTTATAGACCGGTTTTGTCATTTTTTTACTTGTTATATTGTTATGGATCGATACATTTTTATAAAGTATCGACACTTTTAATATATCCGACATGTTTTGTTATTTATAGACCGATTTTGTCATTTTTTTACCTGTTATATTGTTATGGATCAATATATTTTTATAATGTATCGACACTTTCAATATATCCAGTAGCGCTTTACCTGTTTTGTCATTTATAGATCGGTTTTGTAATTTTTTAACCTATTATATTGTTATGGATCAATATATTTTTATAAAGTATTGACACAAACCGACAAGTTAAGTTTGCCGGTTGCCAAATTTTTTAATATTTCTTCATGATTTACACCTATTACATTATTATTACTCGATATTTCCGGTAGAGCTAAACAGAATTTGTCAAATATGTTGAACTATGTTTCGATATAACAATTTAAGGCAAAATGGTTTTTGGACTTGAATTGAATTTACAAAATGTTTTTGGACTTAATTGAATTTATTCAAAGTTTTTAAAAGGTTTCAAAAATAATTCAAAATCAATTAAAATTCGGATTTGAGCTAAAAATATTTTAAGGGGTTTCAAGATTGCCCAGGGGTATAGATTCCCCCCAAGGGGGTACAGATACCCCGGGTACAGATACCCCCCCAGGGGGTACAGATACCCCCTGCAGGTTTTTGCCTCCGAGAAAAACAGAATGTCCAGGGGGTACCGATTCCCCCCCAGGGGTACCGATTCCCCCCCTGTTCAACAGCCCAACGGTCATAATATTTGAATATTATGAAGGGGTATCGATTCCCTATGAAGGGGTACCGATTCCCTCTATTCTGGGCAACCTTTTTGAGTATAAAAATCATCCCCAAACGGCTCCAAAACATCCCCAACGGCTATATACGACTTCAAACTCATTCCAAGCTATAAATACAAGCTGAGGACACTTGAAGAAGAGAGAGAACAACTATCCAAGCAATCAAACACAAGAGAATAGTTTTTCAATCTTATTTCATCTTTCTCTTGTAAATATTTTGTTCTTGTGAGCTCAATCTTGTAAACACCTACCTTAGAGAGGTTTTCTTGTTTACATTTATTATCCTTTTGTAAAGGGGAAAGGTTCTAGCTTAGCCCGTGTAAAAGCTAGGGAAATGTTCTAGTTTAGCCCGGAAAAACTAGGGAGTTTGTAAGGTTACTCTTTATCCTCAAAAGAAAGAACAAATTAGTGAATTTGTTGGAAAATCCTTAGTGAGGAGCTAAGGTAGTGGACGTAGACTTTGATTGAGAAAGTCGAACCACTATAAATCACTGTGCAATTCTCTATCTTTCAATCTCCTTACTCCCTAAACACAAAACCGTTCCGACCCCTCTTTGCAAATCGTTCCAGTTGTCGTTTCGAGCTTCCGAAAATTCTAACAATTGGTATCAGAGCCTAACTCGTTAAGAAGGTTTAACCACCTTGAGACGATCCTAGAAGAAGCTCTACCAATTCCCGACACAACCGAGAAGATGGCCTCCACCTCCGGCTCGTTCCACATGGAAGACTCCCTACCAACGGACAAGCCTCCATACTTCAATGGAGACAACTATCATCATTGGAAGAAATTAATGAAGGTATTCATCCAATCCAATGATCTTGATGTATGGGAGATAATCGAGAATGGATACTCTTCTCCAAAGAAGAAGGAGAAGAAGCGGAGTGACAAAGAACGGAAGAAAGCTCAACTTAATGCCAAGGCCATGCACATGTTGTTTTGTGCATTTGGTCCTAAAATCTATGAAGGAGTTTCTTCATGTTCAAGTGCCAAGGAGCTTTGGAATAAGCTCAAGGAAATCCATGGAAACAAGAAAGAAGAACCAACAAAGGTGGTGTCTCTAATGGCTTATGAAGAGCCCGAGGTATCTTCTAACTCAAATGAATTTAATTCATATACATTTGATGAGTTACAAGATGCTTTTAATAGGTTATATTCGGAGTTTGAGACCATGAACTCCAAATATAAGAAAATGATTTCAAAATATAAAATTGAAAACGATTTTCTTTTGAAAACAAAAATAGATTTTGAAAGCCAAAATGAAATGTTGAAAAAGGATTTAGAGCTTTCAAAAAATAAAAATTGATAGTTTTGAAAAAAACAAAATTTTGATTTAAAAGTTAAGCTTGAATGCTTAACAAAAGAAAAAGAAATCATTTTAAATAATTCATTTAGTTCAATAATGACAATATGCTCACATTGTCATTATCATGGTCATTTGGAACATACTTGTCCTTTGAAGAAAGGAAAACGTTTTAAAATTAGGCAAGTATGGGTTCCGAAAGGAACAAGGGGCATTGAAACTAACGTTCAAGGATCCAAAGCAATTTGGATACCAAAATCTACTTAAATGTCTCTTGTAGATGTGTGGGAGCAATGGTGATGAGAGTGATGATATTCAAGATGCTCTAGCCACACATGAAAAAGGAATGGGTAACCTCTAAGCTTAATGCTTTTAATTTAGGTTATTTGGTTGCTCATTTGATTTTAAGCATGCATGAGTTTTGGTTTTAAATGATTATGCATCATTGTTTTAATCTCATGTATGTTGAAAAGATGATTATGATGAACATTTATTTTTGAGAATTTTAGTTCATCATAATGAATTTTGGTCAAAATTGGTTTAAATGCTAATGATATCTCTTTAACAATTGATATCAAATTTCAAAATACTTTGATTTTATAAATTTTAATTTTTGGCCTAAATTTGAATGTTTATGCATGTGGTCTAAATGAAAATGATATCTCTCTAGCAATTGATATCAAATTTTTAAAATTGCATAACATTTTTGGAAAACTTTATGCAAATACACTTAATTTTAGCAATTGGTATTAATATCAAATTTCAACAATTGGTATTGCATAAAATATTTTAGACTTGGATATATTGAATTTCATGTGCTACAAACATGTTTGTTATTCTTTTTAGAAATTCAATATTTTGTTTAAGTGTCAAGATCTTAAAAGCTTAATTTTGTTTGGAATACATTTATTGAGGGGGAGCTTTGATTTTTCAAATGATTTTTAAATGTAAAATTTACTACTTACTCTCCAAAGTTATTTTAAACTTCAAAGATCGAATTATTTTTTATATAACAAAAAGGGGGAGAAGTTTGGTTTGAAAAATTCAATTTCTTAATGAAAAAGGGGGAGCTTAACATTTTCATATGTTTTCCAACAATTAGTATCTTTTTCATTAAACATTTTATTAAGGGGGAGTTTTGTCAAAAACAATTTTTTAAATGTTTTGTTATATCAAAAAGGGGGAGATTGTTGAACTATGTTTCGATATAACAATTTAAGGCAAAATGGTTTTTGGACTTGAATTGAATTTACAAAATGTTTTTGGACTTAATTGAATTTATTCAAAGTTTTTAAAAGGTTTCAAAAATAATTCAAAATCAATTAAAATTCGGATTTGAGCTAAAAATATTTTAAGGGGTTTCAAGATTGCCCAGGGGGTATAGATTCCCCCCCAGGGGGTACAGATACCCCGGGTACAGATACCCCCCCAGGGGGTACAGATACCCCCTGCAGGTTTTTGCCTCCGAGAAAAACAGAATGTCCAGGGGGTACCGATTCCCCCCCAGGGGTACCGATTCCCCCCCTGTTCAACAGCCCAACGGTCATAATATTTGAATATTATGAAGGGGTATCGATTCCCTATGAAGGGGTACCGATTCCCTCTATTCTGGGCAACCTTTTTGAGTATAAAAATCATCCCCAAACGGCTCCAAAACATCCCCAACGGCTATATACGACTTCAAACTCATTCCAAGCTATAAATACAAGCTGAGGACACTTGAAGAAGAGAGAGAACAACTATCCAAGCAATCAAACATAAGAGAAGAGTTTTTCAATCTTATTTCATCTTTCTCTTGTAAATATTTTGTTCTTGTGAGCTCAATCTTGTAAACACCTACCTTAGAGAGGTTTTCTTGTTTACATTTATTATCCTTTTGTAAAGGGGAAATGTTCTAGCTTAGCCCGTGTAAAAGCTAGGGAAAGGTTCTAGTTTAGCCCGGAAAAACTAGGGAGTTTGTAAGGTTACTCTTTATCCTCAAAAGAAAGAACAAATTAGTGAATTTGTTGGAAAATCCTTAGTGAGGAGCTAAGGTAGTGGATGTAGACTTTGATTGAGAAAGTCGAACCACTATAAATCACTGTGCAATTCTCTATCTTTCAATCTCCTTACTCCCTAAACACAAAACCGTTCCGACCCCTCTTTGCAAATCGTTCCAATTGTCGTTTCGAGCTTCCGAAAATCCTAACAAAATATCTTTTAATGTATCCGGTAAAGCCGTATATTAGCCGTATATTAGTCTGCCTTTCCTGAGACAATCCCGGGGACACAAACGTAATTTATGTACTTTTATGGTGGGTTTGGTTTGGATCATGGTTTTTAGAACCGGATCGGTTAGCGAACCGGCCATGTTATCGGTTCACTGATTCAATCGGTCGAACTGGTCCGATCGGTCGGAAGAACCGGACGACGTCATAATTATTTAAAAAATTAAATAAAAATACCAAAAATATTTAATAAAAAATAATTTTTTATATCACAAGTCATATTCAAAGCAAGTCATAACATATATAAGTTAAAAACCATAAAATCAAGTAAAACAAAATGATTCAAATTAACTACAACATAATATTTAAGATAAAACATATTAAATAATAAATATAATTATATAACTATAATAAAAAAATTTGGGCTAAAAAAATCATAATAAAATGATATTGTTTGGTTTAATTTTTTAAAAAAAATAATCTCACATGGCTAATAAACATAGAAGAGCATCTCAGAAGTCTAAAGAGTAAAAATATGAGAACAAAACAATCCCACATGGCTAAGAAACATAGAAGAACATCCCAATTAACTTCTATAAATAATAGAGGTAATTTGACATTCAAAATCATGTAGTCTTTTGGTGAGCATAGAGTGAACTATTCTTTCACTTCAATCAAGCTCGATTTTTAGGCTTCAATCGAGCTTCTAATTTTTTTTTGAGTTCGAGCCTTTTCGAGTTCAAGTTTCAATATTATATTTCGAGTTCGAGTTGAACTTGATAATTTTTAGCTTGTGAGTTTGAGTCGAGTTGAGCTTACTTTTAAAGTTTTCAAGTTCGAGTCGAGCTTAGCAATACTCGAATTCGACTCGGCTCGTTTAACAAACGACGTCGTTTGGTTTAATTTTTTTTATAAAAAATTTGGCGGTTCAACTGGTTCACGGTCCGGTTCGAACGGTTCAGTGGTTCTGTTCGGTTCAGTAGTAGCGGTTTAACCGGATTACAATGAACCGAACCAGATAGCGGTTCCCGGTTGAATCGGCTGGTCCGATCCGGTCTGATTTTCAAAACACTGGTTTGGATAATACAATATTATTTTGGGATTTCAGTAATAAAAATGAAGGTAAGCTACATAAATGGTCACCAAACGTTTAAGACGTATTCATTTTGGTCATCTAATTTTTAAAAATTGTTACAATAAAAAATAGCTGTCCCTTTTCCCCATATATATGGGGTAAGGGGAGGTAAGATAGTAGGCTACCCCTAACATCAGGTTGAGAGCAGCTTCCGTAAGAGACCTCCGAATTATGAAATGCCCTCCGTGGGACTCGATCCCACGACCTCAAGGTTAAGAACCTTGTGCTCTACCAACTGAGCTGGATAGTTACAATCATTGAATTTTTAAGCTGTCTGCGCTACGATCCGACAATCCCCGACATCTTCGGTCTCCGAAACCCCAATGTCGATCGGGTATAGGCTAACAAACGTTACATTTCTAGTGCAATGCATTGGTAAACCATAGTTAGTTAATCCGATACTTCTATTGACAATTGCAGAAAAGGGCGTTCTCCGTCACCTTCTCAGCGGCCTCCACAACAATCCCCCGTCTTTTCGTTTACGAACACCATGCCGAAGAAAGAACAAGGTTTGGATACTTTTTTCCCTTTCACTTCATGAGTTATGAACTCATTGATTACGCTTACATGCATGATCAGAGAAGCGAGCAGAATCGCCACATCGGTTTCCACTTTTACGGTCTGCATCCGTTAGCAGGCCCCACGCCCCAAATAAGAGCCGATCGACTACTCCGATTTCAGCCAGCACAATGCAGCGGGTGAGCATATAAGAATTAACTAATCTGACAAAGAAGCATTGCTCAAGTCATGCAGTGCTAACTCTGCTTATACGTTATGATATGTTCTTCGTTATATATATCTTTTCTAATGAGTTTGGTTTTTGCTGCTAGTATCCATCAGAGCCTCGAAAATCAGATTCGATGCATCTTCAATCGGAGAAAGATGTCCACAGAGACATCGATCAGTCTCCGGGCAAAAGTAAGAGGCTTCTCAAAGCATTGCTTAGTCGTCGGAAATCAAAGAAAGATGAGATGCTGTATACTTATTTGGATGAATATTGAGAAAACAGAACTTCAAGGATGAAGCTATATGCTTATAACTATCTTTAATATATTTTTATTATATATATTTGGTTTAATTTTTCGAGTCAGTGTCGAGGAATTAAATAAAATTCGGGTGAGAAGCAAAACTTGTTGGCGTCTCTACTCACTGCTAAACTAGCATCAGTATCGGAGTTTTGAATCGTCCCTGGTTAGCTTTTAAGACAGCATATATGTCGAAGAAAGGATCGATCTTTTCTGGTTTTAAATAGAGAAACGAACACGAGTGTCAAACACGGATAACAGAAATGAAGAGTCTCAATAACGTGAAAGAGAATAATTAGGCATAGCTTAGTAATAGTTCCGCATTTTTAAAGCCGATCAACATACAACCTGCAAGATGGTGATAATGGGCTAGAAGCTGAACTTCGTACATCCTAGCTTTTGATAATTTTATAAATGCTAGCCTTAAATTTTATAAATTCTACCTCTAGAATTTTAAAAGTTCACCCCTAAAATAAAAAAAATCATCTGTTTAAAATTTTAAATATGTAACCAACACTTCTTAATATCCTGTAATTACATGAATTAGCTGAACTAAACCATGTGTTTGTAATGCTACGACCCAACTCACGTTCGTTAAACAATGAGGATTAAGCCCAATGATTTAGGCTAAGACGAATGGACTATTACGACAGCCCATTGATGGGATTTAAAAATAACTATGTCAGAAGTGGGATTTGAACCCACGCCCTCTCACGAGGACCAGAACTTGAGTCTGGCGCCTTAGACCACTCGGCCATCCTGACTCTACTGATGTTCAATTTCATCAGTATTTATAATAATTAAAATTAAAGCAATGTTCAGGAGACTTCCAAGAAAGTTTTGTAATTTAAAGCTTATGTTTTTTTCAAGAAAAGTACACTCGTATCACTGTTTCGTTATTTATTTTCAGCCTAGAATATTCGTTGTTGAACAACAATATTAATGCTTTTGGGGGTAGATAAACACATGTCTTTCAAAAGGCAACTTCCACGTCATTTTTGCACAAAGGTATCTCTTTCACAATGTACGTGTACAAAGGTATCTCTTTGTCATTTTCAATTTATCCATTGCACGATTTCTGATTTGTACAGCCAGCGTTCCTTTTTGGCTACTTTCATTTATGTAAACCCCAACCATCGTAAGAGAAAAGCTCTTTGAACCCATTTAAATCGCTTTCGATGAGCATCTCAGGCCCTCGGACTTTGATTGGTGATTTGAATGTTACTCTTGCCCCGGAAGATCGTAAAAGAGGAGCTCTGTCGTCTGTTCCAGATTCTGATTTTCAGGGTACAGTTTTCCATTGCGAATTACATGATCTTGATTACCATGGCTCGGATTTCACCAGATACCAAGGGAATTGTTCAGTTCGCCTTGACTGTTGCTTCGGAAATTCTTATTGGTTTGAGAAGTATCCTCAATCATCTGTATATTTCATTAAAAAATTATATAATAATGATTTTAAGTAACTTCAATAGTTTAAGTTATTATGTCCACTTTTTAATACCTGCAGTATTTCATATGTATATTTAAATTTTAACCCATAACCTTAATTTTGAATAAATAATATATCAAGAGTACATAAATGAACGTGACTGTCAAATACACGAGCATGTGCTCGTTCCAAATTATATGTATATTCCAAATATATACCATCTCAACTTTGGAAAAAATATATACAGAAATGTAAGGCAAAGCAAAGGACTTATGAATGCATGATATTTGAGCAATTGGCTCCCAATTAGGTAACAAACAATTACACAAAAGCAGCTATGGAGCTTTAATGCAACCCGGGCACAGAATGGTATGTGTGTATGTATGTATGTATACTCGAAAAGGAACATGCAGACGTATGCTACAAAAATAAAAAAGAAACTGCGAAAATGAAATGCTGCACTTGGAGATTGTTCTCAAGCTGCTGCGGATTTTTGAACCCTAGGCCTCGATCCGATATTTACTTGGAGAAAAACAAACCAAGGGCAAAAATGATGCCGGTCTTGCCACGAGGGGTGTTCACGCACAGCGATTGAAAGTGACCAACGCTACTATTTAGTCGGTACAGTTTGTCATTGGTCGTTCAGAGGACCGAAAGATACTCTTTCCCCTCGACTTCAATGCAATGAACATAAACTTCTTGGAAGTCACCCCAATCCACTTCCATGTCGAAAAAATGGAATCTAACCCCGTGATGATGATGATGATGATGCAAGAGTTAACGACTTGAAGACCGATAACAACTTCTGTTATCATGAAAATGGTGAAGACTTGACGCATGCAATCCCGGACCCTCAACTCAACACAGACAAATGCATGGGATTTCCAACAGAAAAAATAAAAATGAGGAACGACGACACCATCAAACAGAAGTGGCACGAGTAATGGCCAACTTGGCCCATTCGGCTGATTCTTTAATCATAAGGTCCTCTGAAGACAAGCATTCATTTAGAAAGTCTTTGCACGAAAGTGATTGCTGAATCAAAGAACCAGCATGACTTCCCAATGTATCGGCTACATCTCCAAGTACTTCGATAGCAGTCTTCATTACCACATCATCCCTATAGTAAAATAAGTATAACATAAAAAAGATTGTTACAACCACACGTCAAAAGACGAGGCATTCAATAGAGTACGAGCCTCAAAGAGTATTATTTTAGTAGAACTCACATGTCTTTCTCCATGTATATGCCATCCAAGAACTGGAGGATGTGAGGTGCATAAGGAATCAAGAGCTGGGTTTTCGGAGAGCTTTTAAACCCTTGGAAAATCCCAGAATATGCCTCCAGAATTCCATTTCTCAGGGAATTTGTGTACTCTGTCAATTCATCATCTCCTAAAACATGGGTTGATAACTCTGCTGCTCTCTGAAGAGCAGACATGACCCACATTAAGTACTTTTCGAAATACTCTCCAACAGCCAATGCAATGTCACCAAAGCACGAAAATATGGGAGGCTTCACAGAACGACGCAACTGATTGCTTGATAAATTCTTGAGAAGTTGTGTCATAATCCCATCACAGTAAGGAGCAATTTTGTCCTCTAACGCCCTACAAATATCACCCACAACACCAACTGTGACAGCACAGACTTGGTACTCTTCGAAATTCTGAAGACCCACTTCCAGGTACCTATAAAAATCTGGCATGTACTTAGCAAAATCTGGCCCTGTTGCATAAGCAAGGGCTCCAATTGCAAGCATGGCCTCCTCATGCACAGTTGCACTCTTGCAAGAAAAAACCCTTAGGAAAAGACCCATTATCTGATCTGCATACTGCATGAACACATGCTTGGTTGGTTCTGATGAACCGAGCTTCTGGATAATAACCTGTAAGCATCCACAAAGATGGTCGTGGAATTCACTCTGTTTCTCTCTTTTATCAGATGACAGTTTCTGCCCCTCAAGAGTGATATGAAGCTCCATCATGATGATGGGCACCAGTTGCAACACCAATGGAGCTGTCTCATCAGTTGAACACCTTACCACTTCGTTCAATGTCTCATAAGCAACTGTCCTCAGCCGGGATTCCCTGGCATCTTCTCGGTGAGTGACAGTGAGAAGGGACTGCACAATTTCCTGGAAAAAAGGCGCTAAAGGGGATGAAGGACCCACCTCCTCATAACCTTTAGTGAGAAAATACAGAGCACCACAGGCCTTCTCAGCCACATTTGGAGTGTCCTTCATGCTCTGTAGCAGAACTATGACTATTTGTTGGCAATTTTCTTGAGTGATGATTGGTAAACCAATAACTGAGCCATGAAGGAATTCAAAGATCCGTCCAAGGGTCCAGGCAGTAGTGTCTTTGACAGGGCTATTGGGGTCCTTTGTCAAAGCACTTAGCATAAAGTTTAGGGCAACATTCACAAGAGGTAATAATTTTTCAGGAGAAGGACCATCCAGGATTGAACCAAAGGCATAAGTTGCGGCCTCCCTCTGCCTCCAATCTGGTTTGGCTATATTCTCCTCGATAAAAGGGACAACAAGAGGGACTATATCATCTCCTACAGTCCGTGCAACCAAACCAAGACAAGTTCCACCAGCCATTGCAATATTCCAAGCCCCTTCATCCTGATCTTGATCCTCTTCCTGCTTCAACAGCAACTCCAACAGCATAGGAACAAGAGCAGGAAGAGCCTGCTTGATGAAGTAAAAGCAAGTAATATCAGAATCCCCATTAACACCTCCGTATTCTTCCAAAATATCAATCTCCTCGTCACATATTGAGCTCCAGAATTCAATAGCTTGAAGAGCAACAGATTCATCATCTTCCCTCACAGTCTTTGCCGTAACATTAAAAATATCTTGAATATAAGAAGCTAGTTTTTCATACTAAGTTGATGAAATAGAAACCAAACACTCAAAAGCTGCCTGCCTTATCCTCATGTCTGAAGATTGCGTTGCCTCACAGACAACTCTCATTAGATAATCACGCTCCATGTCATTGTTGAAATTTGCCAGAGCAAATCCCAGTGCATTATTAAGTGCTCTTGTCGCAACAAGCCTCACATCAGTGTTTCTTTCCGATGCACTCATACCTTGAAATACAGCCGTAAGTATTTTATTTACTTTATCTTGATCAAAAACATCAGGAGAGACCTCCTCACACAGATATCCAAGAGTCTCCAAAGTAGCTTGCTTCGCATGAGCTGGAGACAGATGAACATTTGATAAAAGAGAACCTATCAACTCGAGCCACTGTTTCTGTGGCAACTCAATGCCAGCAACCTTCGCAATGACTTGCGAAGCAGTTGATCGAGCATCAGACACTGGAGAAGAAATGGTCTTAAGTAAGCATGCCTTAATTTGGCTCTTTGCATTGTCATCCAACAACAACCATCTTTGAACAAGCTCAAACTTCCTGTGTTGTTCCTTAGCATCCAATGCATTCTTAAGTATCAAACCCGCTAATTTACGTGTTTCCAAAGGCTTCTCCTCATTTACCAACTCTCCAGAGAGTGACAGCAAGAAACAAGGAAGGTTTTGCTCTTGAAACTGTTTCAAGCTTTCTTCAGCATTTTTTCGTATACTTCCATCAATTGATTGTGCATTCAGAAGCACCTGTGTAACTTCCATCTCCTAGAATTTGTGAAAGTATTAAAAAGTATCAAAAAGTATCAATCAATGAGAAATCAGACAATCAACAACAAAATACATTAAAGTATAAACTTTTATAAGCAAAAAAGAAATCATACTTAATGGATTGGTTAATGAAAAATAGAAAATGAAATTAACAAGTCTGATACCAATAGGCAGCCAATAAAACAAAACCATGGTTTCATCTCAATTTACATTTTACGTAAGTACACAACTGATATGAAAACTTCAATATTCTGAATTTCAGATCCATTGTGCCAAATAGACATTAAAAATTAAATTCATTGAAATTAAACAAGTTTCCAGATCAAATTACATTTAAATCAGTATCACGTACGAATTCACCCATTCAAAAACTGTTTAATATACTAAAATATCTAAATACTCCAAGTAATACTCTAGGAACCAAAAAGAATCCAATACTAAAAATAAATGAGAGAGCAGATCCAGTAAATTCACCATTGAATACTAAAAATCACTAGAAATCTAGTTACATAAAAGAACAAAACCACTTAAAAGCCTCGAAATTCTATTGGAACTTTACCTTTCACTGATCAACGAGAGCAAAAGCCGCTGTTATGATTAAAACCCTAAATGATGATAAGAGAAATGAATTTTTTTTAAAAAAAGGCATATAAAGCAGAAGTGTGGAGCTGCACTCAGATAATTTTGGTACTAGACAAATCTGGAATTTAGATTACTTATTCTTTAAATAAAAGAGGAGAATTTATTTCTTTGGTTGCTATTGGTTGTTTAAATGGCCCCCACTTATGTAGTTTGACCAACTTTGATTTGAAAAAAGTCAGCCTGTTTAACGGTTTAGTTTACCTTCGACATAAAGTTTTCAATTTTTATGAGAGCTGAAACTTCTTAGTGGTGGAGAATGTGTGATCTTTATTCTTAGGCTGTAAGTAAGTCAATTTTTTTTTATTTAAAAAAGTCCATTTCTATTGTGAAACTATGACAAAATAATTTATAAAAGTTTATTCGATTTTTTCTAAAAAAAATTTAAATTTTAAATTAAAATATTATATATATATTCAATAAGAACTTTAAAAGTAATTAAAAATATTTTTAAAAAATAAAACTGAACAAAAGTTTTAAATGTTTTGGAAAATAAAACTAAATTAGAACTTCTAAAAGATCAAATGCTAATTTTTCAAAATCTTAAGGTTCAAAACCCGACGATTTCAATGTTTTGCCTTGATTAATTCGGATCGACCCGCGTCATACACATGGTTTTGAAGAGTGTGTCTCCCAACAGAATTTTTCTACATCCACAAAAACTCAAACTCGAGGCATACTTAAGCGATATCAATGTACTTACCACTTGAATAAATCCCTATTAGTAAGTAAACCATTATTTTGATTTTTAAAAATAAGTTTTTATTTCT
The DNA here is from genome assembly GCF_006381635.1 of Hibiscus syriacus. Classification (NCBI taxonomy): domain Eukaryota; kingdom Viridiplantae; phylum Streptophyta; class Magnoliopsida; order Malvales; family Malvaceae; genus Hibiscus; species Hibiscus syriacus. The sequence goes on along the minus strand of NW_024062798.1, from coordinate 1,642,484 downwards.
AATATTTTATTTTATGAATAAAAATAAAAAAATATTTTCAACAATAGAAACATATTTAGTTTCTATCATTTTATAACACTAATATGAAAAATAAAATAAAATTTATACGCATTTACATGGATTTAAAATATATTTGAACTAGGATCATAAATTATTGGGGAAAATATTTTTATGATTATAACTTAAATCTTATCCAATTCATTATTTTTCAACTTCATCACTTTTATAAAATATTTTAAAAGATTACCTTCGTTTTTTCAGAAATCATTTTTAAAACTTTCAAACAAACAAAGCATAAGTTGAATTAATCTTTCAAAAACAAAGTTTAATGTTTAAATTTTTACCATTTTACTGAAATTTAGACAGTAAAACTACGGTCATTAACACTATTAATTACTTAATCTTGTGCACCAGAGATAAATAGTTAAAACTCAGTTCGAAATTTGGTAATGAATTGGGATTAATTTCCATCTGCAATTTTCTCCAGGAAAGGGTTTTGATCAGATAATTCATGGAACAGCATCAAATTAAAAGCAAAGCATGTAAAGTACAGCCAAGCATTTCACAGGCTAAAGAGAAAATATGAGTGGAAAGCAAGCACTAAGCAAACCGGCATCATGTCCATGCCACAGAGATCGATTCACTGTTTGATAGAAAAGGTTTAGGGTGATCGAGTCTCCGTTGTATCTAATCTACCATAAAGATCAAAGAACTAGCTAGGTTCAATGCCCACCTCCGGCATACGATGAATGAATCACACTATTCGGTCCCTTTGAAGGCAAACATCCAAGTTCCAGGCTTTATCCAAAGCATTCATTCAACTCATAATGCAACAACATAAGTATTTGAATTCCATTTCACCAGCTAAACTTTCCTTACCTTCGAACTCTCTTCGATCTGCTTATGGGGGTAGTGAGAGCAGTATCCAAGGAGGCAAGGGCAACGAGCATCATAGTGCCCCACATTAGCATATAACTATGTTAAAAGAGCATAAAGGTAACATATAGCCATATTCATTCATGAGAAATTTTTCAAGTACTTTAACCAAAAGCAAACTTGGTTTAAAATGCAGATCAATCGGCTTTGCCTGCATGTCGCAACCAAGGCCAATCCAACTCACATAGGTGAACTGGAGAGTTGCCATCGATATCCTTCATATCTTTGTCTGCATTTTGTTTTACAAGAAACTCAGCAATGTCTTTTCTCTCACACACAACAGCATAGTGCAACGGGGTTTGTCCTTCATTGTCCTTCCAATAGAAAAAATAAATAATTTAACAGCACTTATTAGAACACCAGAACAAGAAAGATATCTATATGCGCGAGTAAAGAACATAGTGCATGATTCAATAGGTTCAAGCTGATGCATGACCCACCTGAAAACAATTTTTTTCTCGTTACTTCGATACGCTTTTGAAAACAGTTCAAAACATTGCAAAGACATCTATTTTTTCATGCATCACATATCCATCAGGCATGAATAGATTCAGCAAATATTAGGAGGTTAAAACCGATAAAACAGTGAAAGCAATACAATAATTACCTTAGCATTCACATCTGCGTTCCTACTAACAAGTGCTTCCGTGATTTTAAGATGGCCACGATCTACAGCCCAATGCAAAGGGGTTCTGCCTTCACTGTCTGCATGCGTCATATGCATAGTTACAAGGTAAAACAAGTCATTCAAACCCTATGCAAGTCTAGTTTTTCAAAGGGCAAAATACAACTAAATAGAAACAAACCTTGTAAATGCACGGAAACACCACTTTCAATGCATTTAAGCAAATTTTCCAGGTCTCCTTCTCTGGCAAATGTATGAATAGCATCCATCTTCCTGAAAAACAATAACAATTTAGCATTCGAATCAGATCTCTTAAATACTAGAAACAAAATACCATGCAATAAAGAATATTGTGTTTACATGACAGGAGGAAAGTCTTTTAACTCATCAATGAATCACTTTTGTAGACGCACTACTTTGTACCAACAGGAACCATTCCACAGTTAACAAAAGGGCAGCTCATATCAACAATCAGAGCATAGAAAATTATACAATACCTAAGGCGTCATATATGAAAAGGCAACATCAATGCTTGCGGACAGAATTTAGAACAACAAACAGCCAAAACGAGACTTCAAAATATAAATCATAAATTGTGGAACAAACATATTACATATTCATAGTCCAAGTCAACTGGCCTTCGATTTTGAGGGATTTGATTGTTTGATGACTCAATAATTATATTGGATTGCATAGGCAAGTGGTAAGAACCAGAAAATAGTATAACAAGAAAAAAAATATTTACTATCCCAAGTAGAATTGCACAGTGTAAACTTATATCTAAAGAAAAAGAAAGTTCCTTTTTCTATTCAAATTCAGATACTAAACTTGCAAGTTTAAAAACAATTATGCCATTACTAGCAACTTCAAATACCTAGTGTCGGTCAAGCAAATATGGGAAGCCCTATAACAAGTTCCAGTTTACTATGTTACACAGACTCAGAATCTCAGATATAGGTATGTGTCCAAAATGGGCATATTAAATTACTCTTTTTCCAAGTTTTCCCATGTATTTGGAGGGTCCTACCTCCTAACTTGAAAACCACTATAAGACATAAGTAGACTGTAGACCTAAGGAATATCAGATAGAAAGATTGATATGATGAAGTTTTAAGAACCTTACAACTCATTTCCAGATTCTTCTTCATATATGAACGAGCTGAAAACTGGTCCCATTGGTCCTTTTGCATCTTTACTTGCAGCACTATCAGCCCCACCTGTTCTCTTCTAGGAGCAAAAAAGGTTGAGAGACCAGTACATCAGCAAAACAGCAAAAAAATGAAAAGTAAACACCGATAAACAGTACAATAAAAAAGAATAGATAAATCGCACCATTGCCGAACCATCCACCCAAGTAGGATAAAGCTCAGTCACGATATCAATGTATTTCTGCATTGCGTCTTCCGGAGGCATAGCACCCAATTTGTACCATGCTTGCCTAAGAATAAACAAATACCCAAATTCAACAACTAGTACTATAAATTTCTCAAGCAACTTTCAATCATTCAGGTCTTGTGTTATGTAGTAGAAACAACTCTCATACCCCATGGAAGTGCCTTGCAATGAGGGGACAATCAAGCATTTGATAATTGAATAATAATTTAATTAAATGATCATCAGCTTCACTCAGGTTTCTACTCATAACAAGTTCAGTTTTGAATCATGAAACAAAGTTTAACTAAATTATACCAAGCAAGTTCATCCAAGACATTCACACTTGCGAAAATAATAATAAAAAAACCCACAAACAAACAAACAAAATTCACGAAGTAACTCAAAAGGGAAAAATGAGCAGAAAAGGGAAAGAAACACCGCTTTACCACTTAGCACGAGCGGTCATTTTCAAAGCGGAAGGCTGAGGAGCAGTGCAAGGTCCCTCGGTGGCAATCTTATACAGACCGTAAAGCTGCAACTGCACCTCGTTAGGAACCTTCTGCGATAATCGATCCGCCGCAGCCGCCGCCACAAACGCAGTTGCAGCACTAAACGCATCATCCAGCTCCGTACACTCTACCCCCTCCCATTCTTCGTCGTCATCATAATCCTCGCCAAGGCCATCACCGTCGCTGTCGTTCCTAAGACTCCCCAATTCGGCGAGCACCGAATCCGACTTGTGCAATCCCTCGTGCTCAGTACTGAGAAGCGAGTCGGGCACAGGTCCCGGGTCGTCGATCTTCTCGTAGCCTTGGACATTGCGGCTACGGTCTCGGGTAATCGAAAGGTTATCTTCTTTGAAAGAAACGACTAGGGAAATTAGCTTAGCGAGAAGATAAGAGAAGATGAGACCTATAAAAATCGACTGCAAAAGCTGTTGCCAGTCAGCCATGGAATCAATCAACCAAAACCAAACCCTAAAATTAAAAAAACACACACACGGGGGAAATGATTGCTTCAACTTCGCATCGTAGTTAAACTAAAAACCTAAAAGTCTTCTCGAAAATTGAAGATAAAAAAAATCCTTTCGTTCTTCGTTGATATTATATCATACTATCTTTTTAGGAAATACTGGCGCCCGATTAACAAAACAATGTTGTAATATAATGATAATGGAACAAGAAGAAGAAGCCAACAAGGTGAGGGCGTAGTGCGCACCACTGGCACGGGATCAGGTGTTTCGTGGGTTATGATTATTTATATTTTGTACACGTGGCTCATTTGTAGTTGTTGACCTCATATTTTTCTTCATCACAATAAATTCCATTTTTCTTTTTCATGTCACGTGCTGATCACGTGATATACAGAACTTTGAGAAGTATTTTATTGCTGTACTGATTTTAGGGTAAATTATATCTGAGACCACTCAACTATACATTTAATTTATTTATATATTCTATCAATTTGGTCATATTTTTAAAAAAATTAAAATAAATTTAATCTTCACTATTATCAAATATCATGATACATTAGAAGAATAATTTATTTTAGTTTGATATATTTTCACCTCTGAGTGAATGAAAATTACATGTGCTAAATAAGGGGCTATAAGAACTCGAACCAACAATGCCTGGGAGAGAAAGAATTGGCTAAGCCGTTGGGCCAAGTTTAGTTTTTGGTTTAAATTATTACATATAGTCTATATTTTTGTTTTTAGTATAATCTTAAATTCTTAATATTGAATATATCTTAACTTAAAATCACATCTTAACATTTTTTTTAATGAGAAGATGAAACAAATTAAAAATCACAAACGACTGCTATCAGACATCCATGGACTCCTGATGATAAGCTGTCGGGATCTCCCTTGGTGGTTGCTGGAAAATCTGAACTTTAAGATCGTACGGGTGAGCTATCTAGGCCATTCCATCAGCGGTTGAGTTGTTGTTTCGAGTAATGTGCATGAAAATAGCCCTCCAGTTCCGCTTTAGTAAATAAAAAATGTGAGATAACAGTGAGGAACTCCCTCATCGGCCATCATGGTCATTCAAAGTCGTCACCGCTTCTTGACTATCTGAATCGACGATAACAGCAGTAATTTGCTTATTCCATGCTAATTTGAGCCCCTCTAGTATTCCCCAAAGCTCCGTATCGAGCACCAAACATGTTGCGATAAATTTGGTGAAACCCAAAATCCATTTACCTGTTTCATCTCTAAGCACACCACCACACTAAGATGTCCCGAAGTTTAAATTTCGTGCACCATCCAAATTTAACTTGATCCAACCACTCCGGTGAGCTTGCCACCCTTCACCATTCCGACTATTTGAACCTCGTTGCACCTGTCTTGGGCATTGATAAGATTGCACCAACAACATTTCATTGACCAGTCTATTACTTCGATCTAAGATGCTATCGCCTACACCAAACTCCTTATCGAAGATCAAGCTATTTCGCCGTGACCATAGATATCAGACTATTGACCCGAACCTCAACTCCCAATGTCCATCATTGCATGAGAAGTATCCAGGCTGAGTCATATTACGTTGGATCCATGAAAAGAGCTCCCTGTTCATAAACTCCCTGTATCGATCCAAACGCACAGTCTTCTGCCAAGTTGCATGTGTTGTAGGACATTTACATAATACATGCGATATCGAATTATTACTTGCACCACATATTCCACAATTAGCCGTCATCGCTACATGCCTTCGGACCCGTTCTTCATTTGAGAGTAATTTTCCTTTGCAAATCAACCACAAAAGCATTTTGATCTGAGGGAGTCCTTTATACTTTGTTAGGAAGTCCCACGAGGCCACAGCTTGCTCCAAATTCAAAGAAATACGCCTTTGATATGCACTTTTCGTCGTAAACCTACGATTAGATTCCCACTTCCAACCAGGTTTATCCGGGCCGCTATTCGGAAACGAGGGTAGAACCGCTGCAATATAAGACAACACCATGGGCGAAAGAATCGCTTCTAATACCGACCAGTCCCAATCTCCCATAGGAGTCACCCAATCGATAACTCTAGATTGAGCAAGAGCGCCTTGTCCTGAAGACATTACTGATTTATCTAAAAGACCCAACTCTCCTAGCCAATTATCTCGCCAAAAATCAACGGTCATACCATCACCAAGGCTCCACATAATCCTTTCACGAATATCTTCCCAAAGAGATCCCAAAATTCTCTAAATACGAGAACAACCTGCCTTCGCTATTGACAGGGGCAAACTTCCAACATTTTATACTTAGCTTGCAAAACACGAACCCATAACCTATCCCGTTCAGCTATTAATTTAACCCATAATAAGTGCTTCATTTTGCGAACGTAAATGTCTTACTCCAAGACCTCATTTCTTGAAATCGATGCAAACCTCCTCCCAATTTACAAGGTGAATCTTTTTTTTGTTGATCGGAGTTTCTCCAAATAAAGGCTCAGATTAACTTCTCAATCTCATCAAAAACTCCTCGCGAAAGATGACATGATTGCATCGCATATGATGGGATGGCCGATAGCACTAATTTTGCGAGTGTGACACGCCCCGCCAAAGATAGGTGCCTCACTTTTCACTCTGTAAGCTTGTCTCTTACCTTTTGAACTAAGAATTGATACGTCTCACGGGAAACTTTCATATGTAGAAGTGACACGCCCATATATTTCCCAAGATCATCAACAAGAGTATATTGAAATCCAGCACTGATATTAGCTTTGGAAAGATCATTGACATTCTTGGAGAAGTAAATGTCAGTCTTGGAAAGACTCGATTTATGCCCGAAAACATCACAAAAGTCACCAATTACCTCATATTTAGGGATAAATTTAAAGTGTCTACCACCCTTGACCCTCATATTCCCCTCGTTAGTGTCATACTTATCAAATCGGCCCACAAGGCCAATTGGGATTTCGATGATATGTCCAGTGAGTGGCATCCTTTTATACAAAACTTGGACAACATCGAGAAAGAAGATGACAAAATAGAAGAGCAACTGGTGCCCCTACCTCAAGAGGATATATCTATGAAGACCATGTATGATTATATGGTTCAAAACTTTGGGAACATAAATGCTCGTATGGCTACCATTAATCATCACTTGGACTCGTTTGAGTCTAGTATGGATCGTCGCTTGGACGCGCTTGAGAATGACGTTTGCTTGATGCATCATCACTTGATGCCTCCCTCTCCTTCGCCATCGCCTCCGGAAAATTAGGTATTTATTTGTCATTTTATGACATTTGCTTTTAGATTTGGACTTATGCACTTTATGACTTATTTTGAAAATTTATGTTATTTTATGTTTGATACTTGTTTAATTTGGTATTTTATGGATTTATGTTTGAATTATTGATGTTGATATTATGTTTTTTAACTTGATTATTTTATGTTAAGCATAATTTGACTTTTGAATATTTTATGTTGAATATTTGAGTTCCCTATTACACTAACATTTTTTCTCTTTTGAAGCTTAATTTGATTTTGTTATGACAAAAATGGGGAGAAATATGTGTAAGTATACATTTTCTAGCTTAAAAATCATTTTAACCAAAAATTATTTTTCTAAGGGAAGACTTTATTTTTCACAAATTATGACAAATTAATTTTAAATCAAATTTTCATAAAAGTTTTTGTTATATCAAAAAGGGGAGGATTGTTGAACCAACATTTGATTTTGATATAACATTATTTTTAAACATTTTAAGTTGTTAATATTTGCAATTCATAATTTTATAAATAATTTGTTATAAACGTTTTAAAGTATTTTTAAGTGTGGAAAATAATTACAACTGTTATTGAGTATATTTACATTTTATAAATATCATTTTAAAGCTCAAAACACTTGAATTTTAGCTAAAACATCATCCAGTCTCGAGACCATTAAAGTAGTCTTAAAACCAAAATTCCATAATGGTTTTTGGTATCGATACCAAGGCCTCAGTCTCGAGACCGGGAGGTGGGTATCGATAATGATTCAAACAATATAGATATTGATGGCTTAATGGCTATAAATTTGATTGTTGGAAGTCTTGGTCTTGAGACCAATATGTTATTATCAATACCAAATGTGCAGGTGAGAATTAAATGCTCAAAATTAAAGAATCCAACTGTTCTTTTCAATCCCCAACGGCTCCAAACGACTAGATTGATGTTAGAATACATAAAGGGGACCAAGATTCAATTGAAGAAGAACAAGAAAGTTAATTGGAAGATCAATTCAACATTAAAAGAGTTTTTAGTGCTAAATTGTCAATTCTTTGTAATACACTTGTGAGCTTCTTGTTTATTCTTACTCAAGTGCAATTTGGGTGTGTGCTTAATTAGTTGCAAACTCATTTGCCTTTGTGAGGTTTTCCTTTTGTTTGCCAAAATTTTAATTTCTCTTTGGGAAAGTGTGTAAGCAAGGTTTTGGGGTATAAACCTTGTGTGTTAATTGTAATGTTACACCTTGTCCTTAAATGTTTGCATATCTAGTAGATTTGAGAAATCCTTAGTGTGGATAGCTAAGATAGTGAATGTAGACTTGGATTAGAAGTCGAACCACTTTAAATTGTTGTGCAAAGTTTTATTTTTCAATTGCATCCACCCCTCTTGGCGGTTTTCGGTTAATCGATAAAGCTAACATTTAGGATCGTTGGATAGATGAAAATATACATATAAGATTAACTCTTTGAGTTTCTCAGTGAATATTTTATCGTTTCCCACCGTTAGTATCAGTAGTTTATTTTTACTCATCCAACGATACTAAATTTGTAAAAAGTTTTATACTCTGTCAGTGGATCCTAACCTATATATGTAAAAAATTTTACATAAATTATGATACACTTACACAATGTAAAACTTTTTGCAGTTTAGGACTGTTGGATGAGTAAAAATAGACAAATGAGATTAACTCATTGTTTTTTTCAGTGAATGTCTTTTCATTTCCTACTATTAATCTTAGTCGTCTATTTTACTCATCCAATAATCCTAAACATGTGTAAAACTAAAAAGTTTTACATCATGTAATTGAATCATATATATATATGTGTGTGTGTGAAATGAGAATGTATTCACTAAAAACAAAGAGTTAATCTTAGTCATCTATTTTCATTCATTTAACAATCCTAAATATTTAAAAACTAAAAAGGAATTTACATTGGGTAAATAGATCCTAACTCATGTATATATACTCAATTAGCAGTTTTAGTTATTAAAAAAATGTTATTCTCCCAAGGTGATATGGATTTGAGCATACTTATTATGTCCGAATATATACATATTTGAAATCAAACGCATATTATCTTATTAAACATATTAAAATTTCAAAAACATATTATTTAAAGTATATATATATAAAAGCTACAAGTGGTGTCTTCCCTCGTTCCATTTACTAATTATATCGTAAAAATGATTAAAAATAGGAAATAAATTAAAAATGATAATAAATAATTAGAGGCAAATTCGTTTTGTTTTCCCTTATTGTGCCTTTGAGGCTTTGACCATCTCTTCCTCCTCAAAACCTATTGTTATGGCTTGAATTTCAAAGACCCCATAGTTCGAAATCTTCGCTGTGAAAAAGGGAAAGAATAAACCTAAAGGCCAATCCAAAATCCCCAAATCAATCAAATAATCTCTTGGGATGGATACCAACGTCGGCTTCTTGTCGTGGCTGGGAACCAGCGTCGCTCAATTCTTCTTCATATCGCTCGAACGATTCGCCTGCATAAATCTGACTACGGCCGACGACGCAGAAGATTCCGAGGCGCATGACCGCCCTCTCATGTTCTCGAGCTTCAACTCCGTCTCGTCGTCGGTCATTTCCAGGGCCGTTAATAATATCCCCGCTTCCAACGATGTTTCTAACCTCCCCGTCTAAAACTTTATTTCTGTCATTCACTTATTACTTAATTTCTATTTTAATATTTAATTTTTTTTAAAAAAATCATCTATAATGTTACATTTTTATTCTATTTTGTGATTCACCTAAAAAAAAAAAAAAGTTAACATTGGTGATGACGTGACCTTTGTTATTATTTTGGATAAATTATATATTTAATATCTTAATTATTACTTTTATTCTGTTTTGGTAATCCAACTACTTTTTGTTTCAAACTCATATCAACGTATAATTTTGGGTTTTTTATCGTATGTGTTAAAACATTTAACGTTAATGTTGACATGTCACCATAAGATAATATCATGTCATCATTTAAGAATATTATGTCAGCAATTCAGTTAATTTTTTTAATGATGGGTGACCAAAATGAAATAAGAACTAACATCATGTATGATTTTAAAACAAAAAAATAACTGGGTGATAAAAAAACGAAACAAAAATGATAGTTAAAATACTAAATGTGCAGTTTACCCTATTATTTTTCAGAGGCGATGTTAATTCTTTAATGGCGGGCTATCAAAATAGAATCAGAACGTAACGTTAGTTACGATCTTGAAAAACTAATAGTTTGATGACCAAAACAGAACTAATTTATAAGTGAGCGACCATAGTTGATCTTATTTTCCATGATAGTGTTTACGGTAATAATCCTTTATTTATTACGTTATTTCTCCTGTCTGAAATTCTATTGAATTATGATATAAACTTTGTTCTAATTTTTGTAATGGATTTGTTCAAATGAGCTTCTTTATATATATTATCTAAGATAGCTTAAATTGATGAATTATATTTCATTGTTATTGTTATATAATTTAGTCTTTTCCAATCGAAACGATTAAAATAAAATCCGAGTTTAATAAATTTATTCGAATTAAATTTTAAAAGTAGTTCAAATTAAAATCTAAACAATTCGACTAAATTCTGAACCAGGGCACGTAATCTTAAAATCAGACATATTTGAAAAATATTCTAAAATAAAATAAGAGATAAAAACAATAAGACATTTTAAATTTCATATTTACTTATTTTAATTTTCAAAATTTTGTGAATTTGGAACAATTTTAAAAATTTTATAATTTAACATTTCTTATAGATTTTTATATAGTTTTATAGAGACCAATTTTTTAACGGTTTTAAAACTATTAGAGACTCGGGTGGTGTTTATTGAAGTTTATAGTTTGGTTTATTTAAACCATTCGCGTCATAAGATTCAACTCAAATCAAACTAGAAAGATCAAATAACACAATCTTAAAGATTAAATGACTCGAAATTCGACAAATATTGATGGGTAATATGTATACAAATTGAAAGTTTGTGAGTAAATTGAATCAAATAATTCTTTAAAAATCAAAGTGATAATTAAATACAATTTCAGAGTTCAAGACATTTTTTTTTGGATAATTGAATTTGTCAGGCTTTTAAATTGCAGTTGCGGTCTCGTTTTGGGTCATTTCAGGTTTACCGTGATTGTGGCCGTCACGGATGCTATTGGACTCTATTATGGGTGTAGCAGATAACTCGGACGATGGTGAAACTGCTATTTCACGGACGCTATCACATTTTCAAACCATGATTTAAAACCCTGAAATTTTGAAAATCAAAGAAAATACAATAAAAAAAACACCCTCAACAAGAAAATCCCCTATTCATCTCACAGCTAGCAATACTCCTACTATGTAACTTAACCCGAATAACCTTTTTGATAGCCAAAAGGATATCAGCAGCTCCCCTCACCTTTTGTTGATACAGCCTACGATTCTTTTCCTCCCAAATGAGATATATATGAGCATTCCAGGCTGACTTAAGAAGGAGAGTGAGCAACGACTTACCCTTGAGATTGGCAATAGCCCACTCAATCTTCCCCTTCCAACGTCCAACCCTCCTAGTCAGTCCATATAAAAGCAAAATGGCCTGCCAGTTATCCTTAGCAATGGGACACTAAAAAAACAAATGATCAATAATTTCCATTGCATCCCTATATAGGCAACACATACCATCAACCTGTAGACCCCAACGCAACAGTCTATCACCAGTGGGAAGGCTCCCCAATCAAGTCATCCACGAAATAATACCATGTTTACCAAGCAACCTTTGCAACTTTAATTCTAATCTTGTCCCGGAACCATGTAATTTTCAGATCATCATTAGCAGTAGCACAAGAAAAAATAACTTGAGCCTCACGTCTCATCTTCGTCGGCTTTTGCAGACCCAACTAATATTCACTCTCACATCAAGCTGCCAGAAGTTAGTCCCTTTCAAAACATAAGCATGAATCCATGTTACCCAAAGAGACCCCTCACTAGCAGGAATGTATTTAATCAGCCGAAAGCAACATGCTTTATTCCAAGTTTTAATGTCCCTAACCCCAAGAGCACCCTCAGATTTCAACCGACAAACCTGACTCCACCCAACGCGAGGACCACCAGCGGCAGTATCTGATCCCTTCCAGAAAAAATGCATACAAAGCTGCTCCACTCTTTTAATAACAGCCTGCAGGAATAGCTGGCCACACAAGACATCCTTTTTAACCATTTTCATAAAATAATATATTTATTAATATATTTTAATCAAATTAATTCTGACGTGGCAAGAAAGGGTAACACGAGTTTAACAGCTTGCGGTGAAATATACCAGACATGATTTAAAATTTTTGACTTTTTAATCGAATGCATAAGATATTTTTTTAAAAATAATATCATATATTATTGTTATCGATTTAGATTTACGCTGACTAACAAAATTGTATAAATATGGGAAGTAAAATTTTCTGGATTAAGATCCAAAACGCAGCAAAGTATAGGGGCTAAACCAGAATTACAGACAAAAACAGCTAACGCCGTTGCCGGGGATCGAACCCGGGTCGTCCGCGTGACAGGCGGAAATACTCACCACTATACTACAACGACTTGATGACAATCAAGCAAAATTTATATTAAAATCACTGTATCAGGTTCGGCCATGAGCATAGAGTAAAGAGTAAACTTTTCTTCAATGGCAGTGCATACTAGACGAGATGTGGGAATTGATCGCTTGCTTTAAAAAGGTGATACGACACAACAAATGATAGTTTATCTATTTTAATCAAATATATCTCACCATTCTAACTTAAAAAAAATCTCATAATTCAGGACTAACTTTATTTATTATTAAATATGATGATATAAAATAGTTTGGTATAACACCAAAATCAGTCTTCAATATGTAATTGGATGATTGTTTTTGTTCACGTTAAATTTTGAACGGAATACTAAAACAAAATAAAAACTAAACTTTAAGTATGATTTTAAACAAAATTAAAAATTTAAATATTAAAACGGACCAAAATCGATAGTTTAGGTATTAAACATATAATTTACCCTGAATTTAATCACAATCAAATAGATAAGGATACCACTTATAAGTTTATAATGGGAAAAGAAAGGAAATCCAAGAAATGGTTGGACAATAACACGAAAGTAGAAAGAGAAGTAGAAAGAAAACAAGTCATTAAAGTCAAAATTAATAGTTTAGATACTAACCATCGTGGCTTGATTAGTCCAACTCTGTAGCAGATGTTTGTGGCGTTTAATTGTGACATTTAATAGAGCTTTAATATTCCAATGGACCTTTGCTTTCTAGTGTTGAATAGAAATCCATTTGTTTTTTTAATAAAGATTAGAATGATTAGAATAATTTTAATATAACATCACTTATAAAGGTTTTTAATCATTTAATAATGAATGTTCAAATTTTATAGATACTATGCTCGAGTTCAGAACTTCTAGGGATAATAAAACCTCTTTAATTACTACGATCACCTGATTCATGTAATTTATTATATTGTTATAATACATATTAAAAGACGAAGTTAAATATTTTATTATCGATATTACAATTATAATTATTTCATTTGATTGTCGACATTGATATTAATTTTTAAAAAAATTATCAGTATATATATATTAATTAGATATAAACATAAATTGACATATGGTTTTATGTTAACGTCGTACTTCAATTTTTTTAAAATGATGAATTTATAAAATTTTATGGGATGAAAATATATTACTAATAAAAAATATAAAAAAACATATAAGTCTAAAATTTTCAGGAGTGACAATTGTCCCGATCACTCTATCTTTTATTCATATTTCGAAGAGAAAAAAATTTGAATAAGATGAATAGTGGTAGTTTAATAGATTCCAAATCCAACAAGGAAGAAAAACACTTAGATGACGTTTAGTTCGCTGGAATCTCTTAGAATTAGGGAGAATTGAAATCCAATTCCATTAAGGGAGAGAGTAAATTCCATCCATAACATGATGGAATTGAAATCATTTGGAGGAGAGAATGTGAAATTTGACCATATTACCCTCATCAATCTTTTGGTATTCGAGTCAGATTTTTTTTTAAAAAAATCGGCTTCGGGTCGGGTTAGGTTTTTTTAAGTTGGATATTCGGTTAGGGTCGAGGTTTTTTAAGTGTGATATTCGGGTCGGGGTCGGGTTTTTTTAAGTGTGGTATTCAGGTCGGGTTGGATTTTTTTAAGTTTGATATTCGGGTCGGTCTTGTTTTTTTAAGCGTGATATTCGGGTCGGGTTGGGGTTTATTGTGAAAAATACCCGACCCGACCCGAAAAAATATATAATTTTACCTTATATTTTTATGAATAATTACAATAATACCCCTTTATATATATATATATATTTTAATTAAGTCATTGTTTTTATTGAATAAAAATAATTTTTTTACCTAATTGAGATGATTTTAACTTATGATGTTTATTAGTATGATTTTTATAATTTATTGAAATGAATAATCAATCAATAAAATGAAAATTTAATATTTTTAAAATTTTTATAATATATTGCTATATGTAAGTTATAAAACAAACTAAAATTAAGCAAAAAAACAATAAGGATAATTCTGTCATTTTACATTACTGAAATCAAATTCATCTGACATGTCTTCGAACCAAACAGAATATGGAATTGGATTTCAATTCAATTTCCTGCCAACCAAACAGGTTTCAGATTCAGATTCCAATTCCTACAGATTCTAATTTCTTCACATATTCAAATTCCCTCATAAACATTTCAGCGAACCAAATGCCACCTTAGGATTTCTAAACCCTTTTGCTTAATTTTATTTAACTATTATTATAAAAAATTAAACTTCAAATATCAAGCACCCATGGCCTAATGGATAAGGCGCTTGACTTCTAATCAAGCGATTGTGGGTTCGAGTCCCACTGGGTGTGCCAAATAATTTTGCCCGAGTGCCAGTGATTATTTAGTGAATTAAGATTTAATTTTACAATTTTTTTGCTCCTCACCGTGGAGATGTTCTTGTTTGGGTTATCAGGACTCGGGTTTTTATTCCGTCAAAGCAGGTATCTTAACAATAGAAACCCCACATTTACTTTCATAATGACAAAAATCACATGACAAAACAAGGAAAAAAACAACCTTAACCATCTACAGCCACAAAACATTGTATCCTTTGATATTCCATTAAGAAAATCGAAACTTGTGCATCAATCAACAAAAGTAACTTCTATCTCCATAAATTTTCACAAATAATATCATCGATTTCTAGAAATAATGGTTAAACTATCATCCATTTCAGATCATCAAACAGCCAAGCAATAAAATTACAGGCACATGATGATATTTCAGATTCAGAAATATGAAGATTGTTCGCCTAGAACATTCAACTGCGCAAGGACTTTGGCAGCCATCGATTTCATTCCGCTGCTTCCCCGTTGAGTTATATCGACGATCGGCATTTGAGCCAACGTTGCATATCTCTGCTTCATCTCGGGCAGCCGAAATATCCTTTCCAGAGCTCCCAGTGCCTTCTCCTGCAAATTGTTTGAAGTTGAACTCAATAGCTTTATAATTGGAGGTATGGCATTTACTTTGTCAAGCACTTTGCAACCACTTTGCAGTCTTTCGTTGTCGATCAATGTCAATAGGGCGTCTAAAGAAGCTTCACGGGCTCCTAAATCTCCGTCCTCGAGAGTCCGAACTAGTGGATCGACGGCATTGGCCTCTAAAATGCAGAATGAAGACTCAACCGTACATATTCCTTGGTGTACTTGGCAGCCTGTTTCTGATGCAGCAAAGCAGCAAATGAATGCTCTGGTCTTCTTTAACGGCTGGCTCATTGAGGCCGAGCTTTCCGAAAACTGTTTAAGCGATATGGCTGCATAATGTTTTGTCAAAGAAGTGCCTGAAACTAATAATTGTACCAGCACCTGAATAAAGCCGGCTTCAGCTACTTTTCTCTGCCATTCTTTGTTTGTTGAAACAGTGAAACGACGAAGGGCTCTTGCAGCATCCTCTATTCCAAGCTTCTTGTTCGAGGTATTTCGGTTCCCATCAGTTATGAACGAAAAGATTGTATCCAGTGCCCCGGAATCTAGAAGCCATTGAGTTATCTGTATGGTGTTGGGAAGATTCGAGATGATCCCCATAGCTGCACTGATCTCTTCTTCGTCGGTTGAAGAGTTTATGATCTTCAGCAATGTCTGAATGCATCTCTGGCCCACATGATCCTGGAAACTGATGTCGTCACCATCTACTGTCAAGCAATAGAATAGCTTCACTGCACTGGTTCTCACTCTCACCGTTTGGTTGTTTATCTCACATAATTGAACCAATACTTGGACAGCAGGGAGCTAGTGATCAAATAAACATTCAAGTAACATAAAACGTTAGATACAATTCCTGATTTCTTCGGGAAACCGAAAAAAGTGAAGTAGAAGATGAGTCAGAATTAATGGCATTCCCTTGATATTTGCAGAGGGTAGGAGTTTGACGCAATTTTAAAAGTCTGAAAATGCATAACGTAAACACATTTATCCAAGTTCTAAGAATGGTTTCCTTATGCAAACTAGTTATTCAAGTGAACTGCAGGGAAGATTTTCCATGTTATGTATGGAAGCCTATATTACTCCTATTTTTCATCTTGATATCCCTTTCATATTCAGACATAAATATGGACATAATTCTACAAATTTAATGGAATTCCCTCGAGATTTGCAGAGGGGAGTGTTTGATGCACTTTTTAAATTCTAAAAATGCCTAATATAAGTATCCAAGTTCTAAGAATGGTTTCCCTATGCAAACTAGTTATCCAAGTGTACTGCGGAGAGGATTTTCCATGTCATGTATTGAAGACTACATAACTCCGATTTTTCATTTCCACACCATGTCATATTCAGACATAAATAGGATATAATCCTAAAAATATATGGACATTTTAGTATACTGTGTCGGACAAGTACCAATTCCAACCACTAATCTCAAATCCTGATAACATAGATCAGATTCGGAACAGCTCAGAAAGCATGCGTACCTGTCTCAGCTTTGCTCTGATGTCTGGACCTGAAGATGACTGGCACATCGCACAAAAAGCTTCAAGAATGTTCCTTTGAATGTCCGGTCCAGTGAAAGAAATCAGAGAAAATAGCTTAAAAATATCTTCATCCGACTCCAGCAATGAGATTTGCTCATCATCCGAAGCTGGGGCATTAGTTGATTTGGCAAGGTGCATGATTACAACTGCAACCTGTTCACGCAAACTTGGGGATGACAAGCTATGGCGATACAGGATATCAAATAGTGGTCCAAGTGCACCTTCTTTAATCATCTGCAACCCATTTTGTGGCAAGCTTGACAGGTTCTTAAGGGCCTTAACTGCCACTGTTTTCATCCCTAGATTATCATGAGAGAGTAACTGAAGAAGAGGTCCTAGTGCTCCCCCATCTTTAACTAGGGATAGTTTATGATGATCAGTGAACTCAATTTCAGACAATGTCTTAGCCATCAGCAACCTCACATTATCTGGCCCTGCATGAAACCAGATTGTGACTTAGAAAGTTCATATTAGACACAAACTAATTTATACATACTTATGTCCTACACCAACCCAAATCCAGGTACATAGCCGATTATAGTTAGACAAGATAATCACCACAAAGAACTTACCCCAAGAAAGAAGGTGCAATAAAGGTTTGAAGAAATTTGCCTTGGCCATCTCTATAACAGTTTGATCTAGGAAAGAAAGGTTATCCAAAAGCTCTCTTGAGGCTCTAGAAGCTTGAGCATCATCACTGCTTAGCATAGTGACGACAAGAAAAATACAGCCTTGAATGGATCCAATGGCATCTCGTAGTGCACTGCTTCTTGATAATTGCAATAGCAACTCTATGGCCAACTTGCTTTCCTTTATTTGGCGAGCAACAGATTTGACAATGGATTCGAGTGCATAATCTTCTTTAGCAATCCTTTCCTGGAAAGTTAACAAAACCACTTTGAGGAAAATATATATATACACACACGTATTGTAGCTTGGAAATAAAGGAAGCGAATGTAGATACTGGGATTTAGTCGATCTACATTGGAAGTCAGTTTCATCAGTAAAGACAATATGTAAGAAGCTTTGCCAACAATCCTTACATCCACAAACAATTAAAAAAACATCATTCTAAATCCTAAGTTGCTAACCAAGTTTATCCTGTTTATGTGCAAGTGAATAGATTAGAGTAAACAGCTTTGTCAATATGAAAGAAGTTAAAGACTGTAAGTACCCGGTTTTCATGACTATCTCCAGCAAGTAGGCAGAGAATGGCTAAAGCCTGTGTTCTTATTTCACCATTTTTTACTCTAAGAAGTCCAATAAGAATCGGTATATAACCCTCAAATGTCACCCATTCTCGGTGCAACTCTCGTTCTGTGCATAGATCCTGCAGCTCAGAGAGAGATTGAAGCACTTCTTGGCCATCATTTGGCTTAAGTTTAGGTTTGATGGAAACGATGGTGATCATTTTGTTCCTGTATTTCCATTCTTCAATTGTTTGTCTGAGAGTCTTGTTAGGCTGTAAAACCAATGAATCCAACTGAATTGATGTCGATGGGCAGACCTTGTTTCCATCTGCAAACCACCTTTCAATGGCACTTCTTTCGAACGTCCGACCTGATGAAATCTCCACTGGATCAACCATGATGTCCATGGTGATTGGGCAATAAAACGATTGGAGAGCCAGAAAAGGTTGAGTACCAAGTGAGTCTCTTTCAAGTTGGTACCTTTTAGCTTTCTCCTCAGAAGATGCCATAACATCACCCATTTCAAGCAGCTCAATAATCTGTTCCATTCTTCTTGCTTCGGTCATGCTAATTCTGGGTTTCGAACCTCGTATGTCGGCCTTCAGTTCTTCAAGTTCCTTCTTCATGGCCAAGTGTTCACTAGGAATTCCGATTCTTTCAGCAATTAAAACAAACAGATCATTCACAAAACATCTGTCAACATTCCTCTCTCGCAAGCCTGACTCAATCTTCTCCAAAATAGTAGTTTCCCCTGTACAGGGACTATATTCAGCTTCCACTAAATCCTTGCACAACCTGGTAACCTTATTAATAGTTCTCAGATCATCCAAAGAGGCCAAAGGGATGAACTTTAGTGCTTGAGAAATCTCTTTCGTGCTGTTCTCCAATTGCTTCAAGATTTTCCTGCAGTTGATCAAGAGATAAACCTTGTTTCTAGTTCCACATTCATCAGCTAGCTGTTTCACAACTTTAACTTCCACGTTCAGAATAGCGAGACCATTTCTTAAGCTCTCTGAATCATTTGCATTTGATTTTGATAACTCTTTTAAGATAAGTGTGATCTTCTCCATGAAATTTGAGAATCTCTCGAAATTCTTAGTCTGAGCAATGACAGCCTTGGCAGCATGAATGCAATCAAGTACAGCAAATGTGGTCTGTGAAAACAACTCAGGGAGTGAAACCATTGACGTACTTGTTGTAATCACGTCTTTTTCCATCTTTGAGCATTCAAAGAAGGGAAAAACTAAGGAACAAAATAATTACAGAATAGTATCTACAATTCCGAATATGTTTCATATCCATCCCAGAAAATGGTGGAATTCTGGTCATATCTCCTATGGAATTCGCCAGACCAACCCCTGAAATCCAATTTCAGAGAATTACAAATCAGTTGCAGTTAATTCAATTTCTGAGGAAAATTATTTTTGGGTAGATCTATCACATATTCACAATACATAATTTTCACTTTTCAAAGAAACTAAAAAATATCGTCAGTCAATCAGCATCTAGTAGGATACATGGGATGCTCAAGGTTGATTCATTTGAAGCATTCATTGTTCATTCGCTAGCAGAAACCAGCTAAACACACACACACACACACATATAAATAACAACAATAATGATAATTCACTTCTCAGCTTCTTTTTCCCCAGAGCAATCAAACAAAACACAACAACCAAAACAAAAACAACATTTTCTCAAGTCATTAAGATTACTCGACATGTAAACACTTAAAAGGAGCAAAGAAAGAATCGGCCCTAGATACAGAAAGTCAACGAATCTCTTTACTTTTGGTCACGTTTTTTACTTGCAAGAAACCACTGGAATTTTCCGGGAAAAGTAATAGCAGCCAGGGAAAAAAAAGTGGCTTCGGAGAGCTCCGCGAACAGAGACTTTCTCCTCTAATTTTCCACCATTTCTCTCGAGTCTCCTATTCAGACCCGTTCTTATTTCACCTTTTAAAAATTGGAGATTGTTTGACAAAGTCAACGGTATATTTTCCTGCTGATTCGCTGCGGTGCGGTTTATGATAGGATTGTAAATAAGAAAAGAAAAAGAAAGGAGAAATATTTTTTACTAAAAAAGAAAAGAAAAAGGATCGTACAGCAGCAGCCCCTCTCCCTTGCCCCATTTCCACTTCCATGGTCACCGGTAAGTCGTGACCGTCACTACCACCGTCGTTTGCATCAATGGCGACCCCGATTAAAATTCCGTTGGTCTTTGACCGTAAATTACCACCATTTGCTGTGAAAATGTGTTCGAATTATCAATTTTTAAGTCACCATTATTGTTTTTTTTGTTGATTCTGACGACTTTATGCCACGTCGTCACCACCATTCGAACTCTTTCTCCTCATCGCTCCGTCGGGGCTCCAGGATGTTCCAACGTGGAGATTAAAATTTTAAAGGTTTAAGGATTTGGATGTTGAAAATTTCAGAGATTTAAGAGATTTAGGGGATTTGGGTGTCAATAAGTGCGGCGGTTGATCAATGGGTGACCAGCGACGAGTGGGTGATCATTCGACAATAACAATAGTGGTCGGAGATGGCCAACCATTGTTGGTAATGAGTTGAAATGAGATATTTTTGTTTTTTGGAATTTTTTTATATTTTCATTAAAAGTTTGGGGTTCTTTTGTAAATAAAATAATTTTTTTAAAAAACTTTAATTTTCTTCAATAAAAAATAATATTATTTCTTTAGACACCAATTTTTTTTCCAGATGTAAAGTTTAAACATTTTGTTTTGTATTAAGTCTTCATTTAACAAAACATCTTTAATAATTTAGTGGGTAATTTGATCGAGTAAGAGAAAAATAGATTATTTTCGTTTATATGTAAATATAAATAAAAAATAATTATTTTATCAAGAACAATCAAATATTGTTTAAAAAAATGTTGATCCATTTCATAAAAAGATCGATATTTTGTATCATAAATATTAGTTTTTGTAAGTAATAACTATTACATTTTATTAGGGGTGTTCATTCGGTTAATTCGGTGGCCGAACCGACTAAACTACCATTTTCGAATTAACCAAACTTTTTTTCGAAAATATTAATCGAACCGAATAAATTTCTGTTAATTCGATTAATTTTTGAATTAACTAAAAAATTTTAGAATTTTAGAATTTAATATTTTTTTCATTAAAAAAATAATTTACAATTAATTTAAATAATATCTAATTATAAATAATATCTAATTAATTTGATTCAAACATTTTGCATTTAGTTTTGATATTATTTTAATTAATTAATATTGATTTGAGTTTTAAATGGATTTTAAATGGATTGGGCCTCTTAATATAATTATATTTAAAGGTTAATTCGGTTAATTCGGTTAATTAATCGATTTCGAACCGAATTAACCGTTAACCGAATTTTAAAAAAATCATTAACCGTTCCCCGACCGAATTAATTCGGTGGCCGACCGAATTAACCGAACTAATTCGATTTGATCGGTTAATTCAATTAAAACCGAATTTTGAACACCCTACATTTTATAAACTCTTAATGACAAAAAAATCATAGAAAAAATATATAAAAAAGCACACAAAGTATCTCGAGAACGACCAGAAGCATCATTACAAGCAAATATCAATACTAAAAAGTCTTTGAGCGCGTAATTATTTTATGTCTAACAGTAAACACTTGTGAGCTTAATTGTTCATACTACTCGAGTGTTATTTAAGAGTTTATTTACTTTGTGAGCTTAATTGTTATATGACCATGTAAGTTTACGGTCCATGAGAATGAGTCATATAGGCTAAGAATTGATCGATTCAAACCAATTAAAATATAGGTTACTCGAAGTATAAATTATTTTAAGCTTATAAATCTAATTATTTAGTCAAATTTAAATATTATTAGGTAAAATAATTAGCAAACCTTCGTCTGTCTATGCTTATATATTAAAAGTATTTTAATATTATTTGTTAAATTAAAGATAAATTCAAACTTATAATTGATAAATTCATAATAAAGTTATATGCTTTATTTGTAACTGTAATAAATTAATTAGCGTGCGTATAAGGGTGAGTTTGGTTCATAGAATATAGTATTACCTCCAATAATATGATTACCAGAATATAACATTATATGACACAGTCTGAGAATGTTGCATTGTTGTGTTTGGTTCGTTTAGCAGGAATGTAAAATTATAGTTTTGGTTAAAGGAACAAAAGATTATTAGAATGTATATTTTACCAAATTGTCCTTATTATATATTTGTTTTTTAACAAGTTGAATTCTAAATATTCAAACGAGAATATTTGTATAAAATATCATAGAAAATATATAATTTTACTATTTTTAATTTATATATTTTCTTTATAAAATTTAAATTCATAAAATTTATATAATTTTTTTATAAAATTTAAAAGATAAATAGGTTTAATGAAAGGGTTTAATTTTATTTATAATCATGGACTTTTTTTGTAAATCTAAAACAGTTTAAGGATAAATTTATAATTTAACCTTCATAGAAAATATTTTTTATTCAACAACCGAAGAATGATATTTTTGAAGAAAAAAATTGTTTAAGGGTATTTTAGTCCAAAATCATGGCAAATGACAAATACATAAGGGATTAAAGAGAATGACATTTCCGATAATAAACCCCAAAATGTCAATATTGAGAAAGACTTATTATCCCATACTGAAAATTTTTACAATCCAAACATGGATATCATATTTTGAAAAAAAAATTACCCCCGGTAATCTTCTATTCCCATTCAAACGCACCCTAAGAATATTTTGCAGGCTTGCAGCCCAAGCATTTACGTTGGAAAAGGAAACCTCCTCCAGCCCATTTGGCAGAAGCGGACGATTCTTAGATCCATTTTACAAGCTTCCCTCCACCGCCCCCGCGTTTCCTTCTTGAATTTGATCTTTGATTGAAGTAAATGAGATAATCGACGGCCATGGCGGAATCCGTCGAAGAAGTGC
This sequence comes from Hibiscus syriacus, assembly GCF_006381635.1. Taxonomy (NCBI): domain Eukaryota; kingdom Viridiplantae; phylum Streptophyta; class Magnoliopsida; order Malvales; family Malvaceae; genus Hibiscus; species Hibiscus syriacus. Next base: position 1,619,138 of record NW_024062798.1, on the reverse strand, counting down.
TTTACGAAGAGCGGCGTCACGCCTCTAGACCTTTCACTTCCAATCATCCCCTTCAACCGGTATCCTCCTTGATTCAACTTTTTCTTTCTTCACATAAATCGACTCAGTTTCCAATTTTGATTTTAATTTTTTATTATAAATTCAGTCAAGCGGAGCTGATAGAGGCGGTTTCTTATCATTTCTTTCTGTTGGAGGTATGGTAGATTTAAGTGCTTCTTTGATACATATTTTAATTCAGTTGTGGTTTAATTAGCTATTTTTATATGACAATAGAATTCTTTCGATTTTTTTATAAATAATTTTCTTTATTGCGGGGCTGTTATTGAATGAAGGTGTAAGTCGGCTTAAAGAGAAATGGATTCAATTCACAAGTCCGAAGCAAATGAAAAAACCTGTGTCTTTATTTATATCTCCTAGAGGTGAGCGTGTCGCTGTGGCTGCCGGAAATCAAGTCATCATTTTGCGGAAGGAGGATGATTACCAGGAGCCTTGTGGCCGTTTTACTGGTAAGATTTACATCGTATTTATTCCACTTGTTTCTCTAATGAACATATGTTCGGATTCATTGGTTAATACTTGAACATGGCTTGATGATGAAGAAAAGTGTTCATAGTTGTTTAAGTTATGATTATAAATTATTTATAGAACTTGTTCTATATAGTTTTATAACTGTGTTCAACTTGGGTTCCATGCATCAGATAGCAGCCTTGTTTTTTTCACACGTGGAGCTTGGTCTGAATCTCATGATATTCTTGGAGTAGTCGATGATGCCGATGTAATATATTTCATTAAGGAAAATGGTGAAGAGATAACAAGGATTACGAAGAGGCATTTAAAAGTATCTTCAACAATAATAGGACTGATTTCACAGGATGATTCTGAATTACAACGATCTTCCTTGTAAGCTTTAGTTCACATTCTTCATCTGCTGATTTTAAACATTTCATGTTCAGGTAGCCAGTTTCTAAATGCATGATTATAAATACCATAGAAGGCATATAATTACTGCGTGTGTGTAATCAAGGGACTTGTTTCCAGGTGTAGCTTCAGTTTTCTGACTTCTGAGGGAGCTTTTCATCATATTGAGATCGGTCCAGAGCCAAGTGCCTCTATTTCTTCCATAAAAAGTAGTGACCTAGCTTTAAAAGGGCAATTCCCGCAGAATGTTTTCTGCTTTGACTTTTATCCAGAACTTTCCTTGCTTGTTGTTGTTGGCTCAATTATTGCTAGCAGGAAATCTGGTATGGTTTTATACTTCATTTCCCTTGGCTTTAAATGAAAACTTTGACTTGAATTTGAAATTCTTTAGTTATGTTACCTGACTCAATCTTCTAGGCTTTGCATGCGAAAACTGAATTGAATCAATGAAGCATCTGTGTCTATGCATCCGCTTCATATGATAAAATATAGAGTTGGGTAAATAAGTTTTTACAACAATTAACTTTTAGAGTTTCAACTTTAATGGTTCTTTTTATCTTTCTTTCCAGAATCCTGTTATCTTTCTCTTTGGTGTAAACGCCAGAATTTGGAGCCATTAGCCTCTGTTCAGTTTGAGGGGCTTTACTATGAGAAAAAAGGTTATGCAACTCATCCGGCCAACCCAAAGGTGTTGATCTCACCCAAAGAGGCTTATATTGCAACTTTAGATATGAATGGATGTTTATACTTGTTTAAGCTGGATAAGGAAACATATTTAGTTACAAACTTTGCTTTCCAAGAGAGAACTAATTCTGAAGTGAACGATAGATCTTTAAATGTATGCACAGATATCTTAGTTGACATTGTAGATTTTACTTGGTGGTCTGACCATATTCTCATTCTTGCTAAAAGAACTGGCGTTGTCACTATGCTCAACATTGTTAGTGGTCTGAAATTAATAGAGAATGATCCTGTCTATTCTATGCCTGTTTTAGAAAGGGTGCCGAAGTTTGAAGGAAATGTTTTTCTTTTAGAGAGGTTATCATCAGAAGATAGGTGTGATTCATTTAATGGTAATAGAATGACAAAGGACTTGCATCATGGAGAGCAAATTTCTGAAGACAGATCCAATCAATCTGACCTTTCCAGATTGCGTTGGAATTTGATATCGTTATCAGTGAGATCTGTTCCTGAAATGTATAAGATTCTAATTCGTAATTCCAAGCATCAATCTGCCTTGGAATTTGCAGATCGTTACCAGTTGGATAGGGATGAGGTTCTGAAGTCCCAGTGGCTGTGTTCTGGCAAAGGAATAAATGATTTAAATACATTATTGTCAAATATTAAAGATAGAGTTTTTGTTCTTTCGGAGTGTGTAGATAAAGTTGGACCATCAGAAGAAGCAGTAAAGGCTTTACTTGTTTACGGGCTGCAGTTAACTAACTGTTACAAATTTTCTGAACCAAACAACCAAGAAGGTCTTGAGATTTGGGATTTCCGTTTGGCTAGACTTCAGCTGTTGCAATTCAGTGACAGGTTGGAAACATTTATTGGGATAAACATGGGCAGGTAGTGTGCGTTCCGGTTTTTAGTAGTTATTTCTGCCACTTATAGTTTTGGTAGGTTACTGCTTTTTAATTGTTTCTATTGATTGACCGCATAATGACATAGGCTTTTATAGGTTTTCTGTTTGGGAATACAGCAAATTCCGGGTTATGCCAATGAATGAAGCAGCAATTGCACTTGCTGAAAGTGGAAAAATTGGGGCTCTAAACCTCCTGTTCAAGCGTCATCCTTATTCACTGGCTCCCTTCATGTTAGATATTTTGGCTGCAATTCCTGAAACAATCCCTGTGCAAATGTATGTACAGCTTCTTCCTGGGAGGTCTCCTCCAATTTTTTTTACGAGGGAGGAAGATTGGGTTGAATGTGATAAAATGGTATGTTTTATTAATAAATTACCTGTGAACCATGACATTGGTAATCAAATTCGAACTGAACCTATTGTCAAGCGGTTGCTAGGATCTTTTTGGCATTCAACAGATGAACTCGCAGTTTGGTATAAGCAAAGAGCTAGAGATATTGATTCCTACAGTGGGTTGTTAGAAAACTGCCGCTACTTAGTTAGCTTTGCTTTCCAGAAAGGTATCTATGAGTTAAAGCAGTTTCATGAAGATATCTCATATCTGCACCAGTTGGTTTATGCTACTGAGAATGATGCTGAAATAAGTACCAGTATGAGTCTTGTTGCATGGGAACAATTATCTGACTATGAAAAGTTCAAAACAATGCTTAATGGGTGCAAAGAGGAAAATGTGGTTGAATCATTGCGGAATAAGGCGATCCCATTTATGCAGAAAAGGTCGCGCAGGGTTTCCTTGGCTACCCAACAGCAGATTGCAGATGGCCATTCTTTGGTAGATCAGACTAAGAGCGAGTCATTCCTGGTTAGATGGCTCAAAGAGATTTCCTTTGTGAATAAATTGGATGTATGCTTGATGGTCATTGAAGAAGGCTGCAGGGGGCTCCAAAGCAATTGCTTCTTTAAGGATGAGGTTGAAGTTGTAGATTGTGCTTTGCAATGCCTATATTTATTTACAGTCACAGATAGATGGAGTACCATGGCTGAAATATTGTCAAAGCTTCCAAAGAAGCAAGGTAGTTTCTGTCACAAAGTATTATACATTTTGCTTATTCTAATCTGTTGTTTTTCATCATTAATCTGTTTCACAGTTAAGTGCCAAAGGACTTGAATTATGAATTCCGTTTCTTCTTGCTAATGCCCTTACATTTTGTGGTGATTGGTTATCTTACCGTAGGGAATTTAAGTCTTTTAGTTAAGGAATAATGATATATAAGGTTTAATTTAGGACTGTAAGGGAGATGCGGAGTGTTGAATGAATTAAAATTTTTAGAAAAGGCAACTGTGCTGGTTATACGTCTTTCTCCTCTTTTTGATACTTACTGTTTTAATGATCTGATCTCTTTTGATATCTCTCCCTAGACTCCCAACTTCGTTGATTCCATGCTTCATAATTTTTGGGCCTCAGTTTGGTAACCCCGATCTTTTATGCTCCACTTACAACTAATTTTACAGATTCTAAAATATCTATTGGCAACCTTGATCGAAGGTGCAAAGTGGCAGAAGGCCATATTGAAGCAGGGAGCATTTTGGCATTTTACCAGGTTTGTCTTTCCCTTCTATGCTTCTATGTCACATATGGATTCTCTTTTAGAATTTTTTCCCTTTTAAACATCAGTTCAAGGTGTTTATCCTGCTGTGCTTGATGCTATGGGTAGCTTTCGACTATGAGGTGTTCTTTTACAGGTCCCAAAACCAATGAATTATTTCTTAGAAGCCCATTCAGATAAACAAGGGGCAAAACAGATTATTAGCCTCATGCTTTCAAGATTTATTCGCCAACAGCGTGGCCGACCAAATGTTGAGTGCGAAAGCATGTGGGATGATCTGCAGTGCTTGCATGAGACAGCCTTTCCATTTCTGGACCTCGAATATTTGTTAACTGAATTTTGTGGAGGACTGTTAAAAGCGGAGAAGTTTTCTCTTGCAAGAAGTTACTTAAAGGGTACAAGTTCAGTTGCCTTGGCAACCGAAAAAGTAGAAAATATTGTTATTGAAGCTGCAAGGGAGTTTTTTTTCTCAGCTTCAAGTCTGACTTGCTCAGAAGTAAGTATGCAGTCAGGTCTATTATGGTTGAAATAATGTCATGTATGATTTTTGTGCTATGATCTGAACTTTCATTTTAACCACATGTTGATGACAGCATATATCCACACTTGTGGTTCATCGATGTCAAAGTAAATGAAATATACCGAATTTTCTTTTGTTTTAAATTCGAAAACCGAAATATTAATTGTGCTGCTGTGACTTGTTTCAGATCCAGAAGGCTAAAGATTGCTTGAATTTATTTCCAAGCAGCAGAAACGTTAAAGCAGAGTTTGATCTTATTGATGCACTTGCTGTTAAACTTCCCAACTTCGGAGTGACACTTCTTCCCATGCAATTCAGACAAATAAAAGATCCAATGGAAATCATTAAAATGGTAATCTTAAGTGAAGCTGGAGCTTATCTACATGTTGATGAGCTAATTGACGTTGCCAAACTTCTTGGATTGCGCTCCCCGGATGAAATGTCAGCTGTTCGGGAAGTTATTGCTAGAGAAGCAGCTGTTTCTGGTGACATGCAATTGGCCTTTGATGTCTGCCTTGTTCTGGTCAAAAAGGGTCATGGTCTTGTTTGGGATTTATGTGCTGCGTTAGCAAGGGGTCCTCCTCTCGAGAATATGGACATGAGTACTCGGAAGCGGCTATTGGGTTTTGCCTTGAGCCATTGTGACGAGCAATCAATTGGTGAGTTGCTTCATGCATGGAAAGACTTGGACATGCAAATGCAGTGTGAAAATTTAACGATGTTGACGGGAACAGGTTCGTCTGGACTGGTTAAAGGGTTTAAAGGTGCTGATAGAAAAGATCGTTTAAACAGTATTCAAAATACACTCTCTCTCGTCGCTAAACATCCTCCCTTTGAGCACAGGACAGATTGGCAGCTTCTTTTGCAAGAAAACGGAAAGATTTTGTCTTTTGCCGCCTTACAACTTCCATGGCTGCTTGAACTAACTAGAAAACCGGAGCATGGTAAGAAATTTACTTCCGACTCAACTTATGGGAAGCAATATGCGAGTGTAAGAACTCAAGCTGGGACAACTATTTTGTCCTGGTTGGCAAGAAACGGTTTTGCTCCCAGAGACGATCTGATCGCTTCTCTGGTAAAATCGATAATAGAACTACCAGTTACCGAAGAGGAAGACGTCATCGGTTGCTCCTTGCTATTGAATCTTGTGGATGCTCATAGCGGGGTAGAATTAATAGAAGAGCAGATTAAAACCAGGGAGAAGTACGCCGAAACCTGTAGTAACAAGAATTTCGTGACGACATACAGCATAATACAGAATAACGGCGTTCATTGCGATGGTGCTGTCCAGAGAAGGGAGCTGCTGTTAATGAAGTTTAAAGAGAGGAGTAATGCCGGCAGCAGATAATATTCCAGTGATCGACGGCTTAAACAAGGCGGCGCAATTTTGTTCACAGTTAACACCATCCAACGTGCGGTTCCATGTGAGCATTCTTTCCTTGTACAGTCTTGACTCCTCTGTATAATTACTTTTGTAACCAGTGAATAATTCAGCTTCGGAAAAAGAAAAAAAATAACCAGAAAATAAAATCATCATAAAGTAATTTTGTGTTCTTCTACATAGCGTAGGTTTGGAATTTTTCTTCCACGTCGAAGCATCTGCAACAGCCTAATGTGGTAGCTGCCAAATAACATGATAAGGGGAAACAATGATATTGATTGTTAATATTGCAAAGCATTATGGTTGGAGATTACTGAACCATGATTGAAGAGTTGCATCCAAAACTCAAGTTTCCCCCCTCAAGGAAACAAAACAAAAAGTCTGCATTAAAGTAACGGCAGAAGTGGAGTCATTTTCTTTATATTATTAGGGTACCGAGAAATAGAGGTGAGCGTTCGTTCGAATTGATGAGTTTTATCTTATAGACTTGAGGGTTACTTTTATAATAGACTTAATTTATTATTTTTACCTCCATTATACAAGTATCAATTTAACCCTTAAAGTTTTTGATTGCATCATTTTATACCTCAAATTCTAACTTAAAACCCTAACTCCTAACCTTTAACCTTAACTTAAAACTCTAAACAATAGTAAATATTTTAAACATTGATGCAATTGAGTAACTTTGAGTGTGAAATTGATACGAAAATATAATAGGGGTGAAACTAATAGATCGAGTCTATTACAAGGGAAATAGTGACTCTTAAGCCTATTATATAATTCAAATTTTATTTATTTATTTTCAAATCGAGTTGAATTGTTCGAATTTATGTTTAAATATATATATATATATATATATATATATATATATATATATATATTTATATATGTTATTTGAATTCTATCTTATAATTCGACTCGAATTTAAAAAAAAATTCATATTATGTTGAGTTTATCTTGAAGCTGACCTGGAATGCTTTTTTATAATATGGTGTGGGTTGAACGGAATCATAGAATCTTTGTGAATAAAGCTAGATCGTGTACTGCTGTTGTTGATTCTATTAGGGAGGTAGTTCGTGTTAAGTTGTATAGGAAGAGTATTAATGGGGGGACCTTGTAAATGAGCGCCAGTGTGTTGCTTGGGACCTGCTCGACTGAGGGGCTGCTGTTTTGCTTCTGATGTCTGTAACATCTTTGCTGATTCTTGGTTTTAATGCATAATGAATTATCCCAAAAAAAAAAAAGTTAAGTTGAATTAATTTTTCAAATCGAATAGAGTTTTACTCTTAAAAAGTAATTTTAGATGAAAAATAATAATGTCATATTGTTTTTTTATTAATTAGAAAGCCATATTGCTTTCTTTTTCATTTCATTTGACGGGTCGAGAAATCCACTTCGAACCTTTTTTTAGTTACTTTTGTATATAAAAAAAAGAGAGAAGTTCCTATTTTTTAATCTAATATTGTATTAAATAATATTAAATTTAATAATAGGAGACTCAAAATGAAAGTCTCTTTTTCGCACTCACTCTCCATCACATTGTCAGAACAAAAATGTCATATGTATCTATATAAAAATATTTGATATGTGAAGACATGATTTGATTTAAGTTTCTATCTAATAAATTCTATATATTCTATATAGATAGAAAATTTAAAAATGATATAGAATACAAAACTAATAAATCTATATACAAATATTTTACCCTAATAATTTTTTTAACAAAATTTTATAGATAAATTTTCTTTCATTCACATAACAAGCATGACATAATCAAATTACAATACTTTGTGTGGTTATAGTATTCATGATTATTTACATCAAATAATTGTCTAGATTTACTCGAATCAAACGAACGAGTTTAATGGTTAAGATATTATTATTATTCATTGAGATCCCAGATTCAAACACCGCATATATTAATGTATATAACTTTTACTGTCAAATAATTGAAAATCTTTCGAATAAATAATATCTTGTATTTAATAAAAAAATTGCCTCAACTTTTGCTCCCACAAGGTGGAGGATGTCATCGGCCAATATATATCAACTTCAAATATCTTTATTTATTATGAAAATAATTATTTTTTCTCTATTTGTTGTAGCTATTGTAATGGAAGCATATCTTTTAATGCCATTTTACAAATATTCCAATATCGATTTAATTTTCATATTTACAATCTCTCTTCTTATTTTATTTTCAATGAAAATAATGAAGCTAAACTAAAAAGAAAAGGAAAAATAAAGCATATTGAAAGGGATTTTAATTACTGTAATGTGATCTACTGACAAACAGCCGAAGAACAATGATGGAAACTAAGTGACCTCAATTCCTTTACTGGGCAGACCACTATTTTGTTAAGGATATATTGTAATCTCTTCTACTCTTAAAATCAAAAACTACAATCTTCCATCAAACAAGTAGGAATTGCAACGGTACAAGGAATGAAGTTACCGTTGTTGGTTTTTTCCCCGACCTGCATACGGTACTTAATGGTCCACAGGCCTAATCGTCCATCCATCCGTTCACCGTCACTCAGTCATTCAGTGGCTCGGCCTCAGGGTCCATGGCTGTCCAACTTTCCGTCTCTGCAAGGAAAAAGAAAAGCCACCAAAAGTTTGAGAACAGAATAGCCTCGAATATGCATGGAGAAATGGCAGGAGAATGAAGAATGTTTCGGGTTGATGCAGGCTGTGCAAAATATGTAAATTTGGCTTTTTGAGAATGTTCATTTGGGGGGGGGGGGAGTGTGGCGTAAGGTTTGCACGTACTTGGTTTGTCGGAAATTGCCATCAGCCGTCTTTGCAAGATGGATGCGACGAAGAGGAAAATCGAGCACATACCGAACATAATAGTGATGGGAAATGCATCAACCTTCAGAGGCAAAAGTCAACACGGTTATTAGTAACAGAGTTAAAGCCTAGAGCGTCTGTCAGCATATATTTATTCGACTGTGGCATATAATGGAATGAATCTATCATGGAAAACCTGTAACATACATTGTACAGCACGACACAGACAGATATTGAGAGGAATGCGGAAAAAGTTCATAATCGTGCTCCTAGCCTCCTCCGGGATGTATTGGGATCTCAATTTCATAATGGATGGCCAGAATATGCCTACACACGCCTCGAAAGTGCAGAAACCGAGAAGCTGGAGACAACCTGCAAATGAGATACTTCCACCTTTCTCTTTAGAAGGTGCCACCAAGAACTGTTGCAAATGCATCCGTGTCACGATACAATTAAAGAATTATATATACGCAACATACACACAAAGAAAGGGATGTTGAGAAGTACATTAGTTACAATAGGAAGAAGGAGAGAGGCAGAGGAAATCACGAAAACAATCTGCATGTAGCTTTCTACCCTGGGTGAAGTGCGAGCCATTAATCGAGATGCAAGTGAGCTTCCCAACATTGAAGCCAACATGAATGTGGCAAAGATAAGACCATGAGGAATCTCCTCATCATTGGGGCTCAAAGCAGGAGTCCAAAGGAACACAAAGGTATACATCGAACCTTCAAACAGAGACTGGATGGCACCCAGCAAAGCAATTTTTTCATCTGCAAAGAATACTACACTGAGGGGAACCGGAAGTAAACAATGTAAGGTATAAATGCATTACAGTGGATGATTGATAACATGTAACAAAGCTTCAAGTAACAATACGTGCTTGCTACATGTCAACCTGATGATTGCATTGAGCTTAAAGTAAAATATTGAACTCTACCAGAAGCAATTGCTATAGCAGCCCCCCTGAATTGGGTAAGAAGGTCTTTATTTTCTGAGGGGTCTCCAAAGTTTTCAGTCCATGATGATAAAATAATGGCCATCCCAATAGCAAGAAAGCACGCGGCAGCATCAAAAGGAGCCACAGGTCCAAGGGAAAGTGAATCAACAAGTAGGTTCCCAAACAGCCCAGACACGATGGCAACAAGACCATTCCCAAGAAATATTGCCTTTGAAAATGTTAGTGACAACCATTGTTGCTCAAAGCCTCTCTGCAAAGAATAGAAGCAATAAAGTAACTGTCGGCAGAAGATATAAACTTCAAAGAGATATCAACATCAATTACAACAGATAAAGCTCATAAAAAAATGTGGCTAAGCGGAACTAAATGATCCGTGCCTTACCATCTTCTAAAAAAAAGATAGAAAAATCATGAACAAAGTTAGCATTTCTCTATGCATCATATGCAATATTACAGATATAAACAAAATATTTTTAGCGTTTTTTCTTTTAAACCAGGGGACGGTGGCAGTTGTGAAACAACCTGACAGGGAGTAACATACAGCATCTAAAATACTAAAAACAGAAGAAAATGAGTGAGGGCACAGAAGCAAAAGCTCATAATGCAAATTGTAAGCTTGTCTGATATGTATTAAGAGTAGAAGGGCAAAGAAGTAGTGTCTCACCTTATTATGTTCGGCAACAAGCCATGACTCAAATGCTGAAAACAGAAGAGAGGTGGCGATACCTCCCAAAACTCGACCAACCATCAAAACTTTGTATTCAGGAGAATGCTTGGTGATACAGCTAAGTATGTACGTTATGCAGTAACACATGCTCTCCTCCGGCCCCTGAATTGAACACGTGAAGGAATTTTTGTATTACGACAAGATGTTTAATCCATAAGTACGAAAAGATTACAAAATAAGTCAAAAATAAACTTACTGTTTGTCAGCTAGAGATCCAACAATTGTCCCAAACAACATGGAGGATCCAAAACCAGCAATGAAAAGCTGTCCAATGTCCCCTTTTCCAAAGCCATATGTACTGTAAAGAAAGTAAACATATGGACCCTGCAGCCAGTCTCCAGCTATTGACACATGAACACCCATTCATCAAAGGAGCAAGATAGACATATGCTCGATAAATATACAGGGAGTTTTTTCCTTTTAAAAAGGATCTCCAGCCACAGGAAGTAATTTGCTTACGATGGAATTCATAAGTCTTAAATTACACAAATCAAACAACATTGTCAAAAAAGACTTGTATCAAGAGCCAGATTAAGCATACAATAAGGAAAATTCGAGAACAGTGGCATCTCAGACTATTAATACCAAGGAATCACCTAAAAAACACCATCAATCCTTCTACTGCTAAGAAACTAATTAAAGTGGTTAATGCAATCTTGTTTATCTTTCACCTAGTCTTACACTTCCACTAGCTAAGGACCTGGCACCATCAGACACAACATGCCACTACACAAAAAGGAAAATCAAACATGAAATGAATACAAGAAAATGTCAACATCTGTAAAACATAAATCATAAATTTGTCAAAAGTTAGGTGAATATAAAATACTTTGAACATGATTATGACACGAAAAAGTATGCATGAAGATGATACAAATACATGAACTGGCAACCAGGCCAAGCATTAACAGACTCAACAACAATTACACATAAACTCTAGGCAGCACGAACAATGGACGGCTTGATTCCCCAAAAAACAGAACCATAAAAACCAGGCAACAACAACCTATCACCAACCTACAAAATGCGACAGATCCAATGTCTCTCAACCATAAAACGAAAAAGGACCGAAACCCACAAATCAATTATCGTAAGTTAATTTCTCTTTATACCGTTTTCTTTTCATTAACAAGATAAAATAAATGCATCTACCACTTTCTTTCATTTTCCTTTTCACGATGAGCTCGTTTTCCATTTCCTAAGAGAAGAAAAAAACATTCTGTAATTTTCAATGTAGCCATTAATAAAAATAAAAAAAACTATCAACTCACAACAAAAAAAACACCACAATCACACTTTAGAAACGCAAATTCAAGGAACGGGTATCCGGATTCAAAAATAAAATCAATCAGAGTCCACGTCTAAGTAAAAAGAGAGAGAGATCTAACGAATAGAAACGGAAACCATCTGGGTAAACAAAAATGACGGGAATTAAATTACCCATCATGAGAGAGTAAACAATAAGGTAATTGTTCTTAAATGAATTGAAAGCAGGGGACGTATTGATTCGATCCTTGCTGTTCTTGCTTAGCTCTAATGCAGCCACCACCGCTGTCAATGCCCCGAACACCATTAAGTAGAACAGCTCCATTGTAGAAAATTGGTATCCAAATCACACGCGCCACCCGAATTCTCTTCTTCTTCAATTTCCAACAAAAGACGCAGAGATTTACATAAACAGCTGTAAAGCCAAAGCTAATGGGTCATCTGGGATTCCTTTTCCGAACGCTTTTAAAGAGAAACAAATATATACAGTAAATCGCACTCAGAGGAGGATCCAAATACTGTCTCCTTTTATATACACTTCTAAAAGTAGATTTGTCCGGGACGGGGCTTACAGTTACGGCCGGGTTGGTATGAGCCGGGTTACGCTCGTTTTTTTCATAAATTCCAGTTAATCCGATATTATCTTTACTAATGAGAAGTTCTTATTTAAATATGGGTTAATCTCATTATACCTACCTAAACTCTGATTTAAATTTCAAATTGATCCTTAAATTTTAAATTGATCCTTAAATTTTAAACCTTCAGATTGAAGACTTAAAATATCATTACCATATCAATTGAGTTTGTTCATTAAATATTAATTCAGATATGTCGTAAAATATATTTGAATCACATAAATCATATAGAAAAAGATCATTTCCCAATTTTCAATAAACTCAAATAACTATATAATAACTTTCTATAATTGAGAAACAAAACTAAAAAATGAACTATAATCAAGAGACTATATGAGTAATTTATCCTTTTAGTTCAATTTTTTCCGTTCCGTTCAAGGTTCAGATTCAAACCCCGACATTTGATATTAGTAACATGTTTAATTTACTCACATTGCGAAATTAATTATAATGAGTTAATTATATTAAAAACCCAATAGATTTGAGCTCAAGACGAGTCCATTCGAATCAAGTATTAACCGAGCTTTGACTGAGTCGAACTCAAGTAGCTAGTGATCCCTCTCATCTCATTTACAGCCCTATGACCCTACAAAATATTGAATAACTTCAAAAAATTGAACTTACACATACTGGATATAAAACTATATCTGACAATCACCCACAAGCTTAAATAACATATAGCTCACTCAGCATTCAGCAATACTTTTGAAAAATGAAACATGGATGCAGAAAAGAAATACAAGAAAAATGTACTTACTCCAGATGGTTTTCCTTTCTTCTCTTCATCTAGCAAGTCCCTAATAGGGAAGTATGCAGCTTTTTTGCAGAGTTCGAGAATATCGGACCCCTTCACACAAACTGGCTATGAAGTCAAAGTTCATGTTTTCTTCAACACTATCACCCTTCAAAATCACCTTCAGTATCTGAGCTTCCTCCCTATTGTCCAATCTCAAAAGCCTGGGGAAGACGCCTGAGGATGGCTTCATCTAGTTCAGATGGCCGATTCGTTGCAGCAAGAACCATAACTCGGGCATTCTCTGTACAACAATATACAATTTTCAGTTCTATATTATAATTTAAAAGCAATCCCGATAACATTCTATATAGCCCTTCATCATAAAACCCGAACGACGGTACTTTGAATTGGATTGATAAGAGTACATAACTTATTGGTACAAAAATACTCATGATCAGCGGTAAACCCATCCCATAAAGCCATGAACTCGGTCATCATGTTCGTTATTGCTTCATGATCTGAATTACGACCTCATCAACAAATATAATGGCAGGCTTAAGTATATATGCCAAGCTGAACACTGCAGCCTCTGCAGGCTTAAGTGGGGCCTTTGATCCATTGGAAAATTCTAGTTGAAAAAAATGTTTAATTGATCAGGACTAGCTTACTATACTACTACTTACATATACCATGATCATTTTTCGTCGTTTTTCCTATTTTGTAATAAAAATTTCAGGGTAATGATTTTAAAAAATGCAGGCCATTAACTAAAAAAAACAATCTTCTCACATCTCCAGAATACTTAAAACTCAATAGAATAAATAAATAAAAGAAAAAAGACCCAATTTTGATCACTTCCAACCATATGAATTAAAGTTTAGTCAAAAGAAATGCAAAGGGCCTGAGAATCAACATGGATAGAGTAAACATGATCAAAACTAAAGTTTCAGTGCATCACCAAACCACGTGCTCATCAGATTAGATATCTGCACATTGATAAAAACAGCTCCGGACTCCTTAGCAGTGGCTTTAGCGAGCATGGTCTTTCCAGTACCAGAGGGTCCATATAACAAAACCCCTTTTTGAGGACCAAGAAGTTTTCCATGTGAAACAGCTCAGGTCTCCATAATGGAAGAATCATCAGTTCATAGAGAGCTTGCTTGATGGCATTTAATCCGCCAATAGACTCAAACTCCACGTCAATGTGATCAGGATTTATCACATCACATGCTACTACATCCTATTAAATGAAAAAAGAAAAAAGACATAGGAAGGTATAAGCGTACGGAGCACCATAAAATGTAACATTTAGGATCCCTTACTTCTATTCTATACTCTGAGAATTTCAGGTATACAGTAGGATATTAATGAACATGATACAAAAATAGGGAAGAAAGTGAGTAGAAAATAACAAAAATCAAATACAAATACACTAAAAGGCTGCAAACAATGCTAAAAAAACAAAAGCTCATATGCCATGAGCTAGCATTCCGGTTTCGCTAATATAACTAATCTGCCTCAGTCTAGATGAATTCTTTTTTAACTAGAACCCTGATGGTAACAATGAAGGAATCTAGGTTCATATAGTTTATTCATGTATTCCAAGCTAGTTGTATGAGTTACTTTATGTATCACTGTTTAGACAGGTGGGCTGGGTGGCTTCCTTCAGCAAGCAGCCCTGGTATACCCTTCAGCAAGCTTTATTCAATTCTATGCTGGAAATTCAGATAAAGTGCATTGATTTACATGCAAAACAAAACTGCAATTTTGAGCTACAAACTCCGGCCTTGTTTTCTATTTCATCCAAGCAAAAGTGCAAAACCCTAACGAATCAGCATTCATATGACAATGGATGACTAATTCTCACATATTAATCTGACTCCCAACAAAATTACTTAAGTAATATTCCAGTTTTAAAAGGAAACAAATGCAAATTACCACAAAAAATTGTACCCCATGGCCCATAGGGATTAGTACGGAACTATAGATAAGAGGACGACCCAAACGCTTAGATATTTCCTTCTTGTGCTCCAATGCTTTTTTAGAAGCTTCTCGGTTAGGGTCGATGTGTCGGAGCTCCGCAAAGAGGACCAAGCAACTAAGGCCGGCGTACAAAATCAATTCTTGCAGGAACTTCGTCAGTTCGTCTCCGACGAAGATGAACCCATTCTTCACATATATTTATTTGTTTAATTACTTTCTTCTTAATATCATGAAAAAAAAGGACCTTCCAAGTCACAACTATTATTTTTTAGAAAATAATAATAATTAGGGTCCTTTGTGTTTTTGTTTTTAGAAAATCGCTTGTTTTATTAAAAAAATAAAAATATCTAAAACTACAATAAAGATTTATAAATATAATCGTAAATTTAAAATATAATTATGACATTTTTTTATTAAAAAACTTAATAAAAAAATTCGAATAAAATAAAGATACGAATAAATTTGACTGCATCGGTAAACATAGCACAAAAAGAGATGAAACTACTGAAAGATCATTGACAAATCGCAAATCAGAGTCAAGAGACGTGAGAAAAATATCTACGAACGCAAAACGAGTATCCAAATCAATCTGATAGTCTAAAGAGGGAATATCATCATGATAACAAATAAGTGACATCTTGATCAGCCGTGGCGATACCAAATCCAACTCTAAAAAAAAAGATAAACAAAAACAACGATAAAAAACGACAAAAAACTGTAAATTACAAAAAGACAGAGAAAAACATGTCACAAAGGCAAAGATAGATGTACTATAAGGACAGAGAACATATCACAAAGACATAATTATTCTGATTAAAAAACTAAAAAAAAGATAAGTTGCGGGTGGAAACCAACATTAAAATCGATGCCACCACCCGTTAAACAAAATTAAAGTAGAAAAGTTGGACTGATCAATAAAATTGACACAAGTTGTAAAGAAAAAAAAGAAAAAGAGAGGAGAATGAAGAAAACGACTAGGGTCCTTTGGTTCTCATAATATAAGATTATTTGAGAATGAAATTATCATGGTGTTACTTGATATATTACTGAGAATATTGTATTATTGGGAATACAAGGTAAAAAAATGTATTGTAGGCAATGTTTCGTTGTCTTTTGGTATGAATGTTTTTGAACCAAAGTGGGTATGTGATTTTAGAAAAGACCATTTCACTTGGTAATAATTTTTCCTTGATCCAAATTAGGGTTCAAAATTCTTCCTTCAAAGAAAATAAAGGTAAAGTATATAAATGGTCATCCGATTATAGTGTATTATTTTATTAAGTCTTTCGACTATTAAAAGTTACAAAATGACCCTCAAACTATATAGTATTATTTTGTTGGGTCCCTCAACTATTAAATGTTACAAAATGGTCACTCGATTATTCATTATATTCCAAACTCATCATTTGCCGTTAAAAAATTATGGTTGTCTAAGTTAGACTAGAATCTGTTGACTGTGATATGATAAAATATGATCTCAATATCTAAAACGACTCTCATATGACAGCTATTATGTTAACGTTTAACTTAGATAACCGTCAGTTTTTTAACGACAAATGAAGAGTTTAGAACTTAATGAATAGTCGGGTAACTATTTTATAACTTTTAATAATCGATTGATTTAACAAAGTATAGTCAGAGGGTCATTATACAACTTTTAATAGTCGAATAATTTAATAAAGCAATACCTTATAATCGGAGAACCATTGATGTACTTTCTCAAAAAATAATTAGGGTTCAAACTTTTTAAAAACTAATATTCTTGCTTTGAAAATAAGAAATGGTAAATTATATAAAATACGTGTTAAAACTATACCACTTTTTCATGAATAGATATCTAAATTATTTTTTGACTCATCCAAGTGCCTAATGTTACAAACGTTACCATTTTAGGTATCTCAGTTCTAACGGCCGCTAAAAAAACTCGTTAAGTAACACGTGTCATGAAATGGTAATTTTGTAAATTTATTTTTAAAAAATTTTAAAAAAATATTTTTGAAAAATTTTAAAAAAATATTTTTGAAAAAACTCCATTTTTTCCTAATATATATATATATATAAACAAACTCCCTAAATCTCATATTCTATTCCCATTTACTTCAATTGCCGATCATCTCCGATCACCTATCCATCGACAACCAACTACCCATACATCGTCAACCACCCATTGATCAGTCATAATTCTTGCTATCATCTCAAAATCCAAAATTTTCAAATCTCCGAACTTCAATCTGTAACAATCCGATTTTCAAAATAATATTTAATTAAAATTTGAGGGTTTAATTGTGAAAATTTGGGACTGAATTGAAAGATTTTAAAACTTGGAGCTTGTTTTAAAGTTAAAGAAAATTCAGGGACCAAGCCCTGAATTTAACCATGGAGTGTCGGCAGACAATTGATATATGCGTGATTTCTGTTTTGAAAAAAACAGAAATCAATTTCACAAATCCTTCCTCACGCACACAACTTCCAAACTCGATTCCGACGCCGTCCGAATTCCGATCGTTGTTTTGAAACCACCGTTGTGTTCATCATCGAGCGAGGAGCAAAACCTTCAAATTAATTGAAGCGAAACGCGGCCAAACGTCGGAAATTTCCAGTCAAAGTAGCGACGGTTTTGTTAGCTCTATCGCCGAGAAAATCTTAAATTCACCGCTGATCGTTGCTCTATTTACGACACCTCCCGCACCATCGTGTTCCTTGTGTCGTTCCGAGTTCACCGGTGTCAATCTTGTCCGCCGTAGACGGCGGCGCGTGAGGAGGTGGTGCAGTCAAAGATTCGGCCGATTTGAAATCGAGCTCTCCGCCGTTCAAAAATTTGAACAGATCGTTGTAAGTATCTTGAAATCGCTCAAAATAATTTTTAGAAATTTTTCCGGGATTTTTAGGGCCCCGGAGGACGTCTCACGCGCCACACGCGCCGCCGCAGGGCGAGTGGCTGCTGGAAACCGGTCTGAATCGGTTTGACCGGTCTAACCCGACCCGACCGTTGACCCCGACCCGACCCGACCGTTGACCCGACCCGACCGTTGACCGTTAACCGTTGACCGTTGACCGTTGACTTTCTTTGACCAAAACTTAAAATGGCTTTGACCGAGCATTAAACGACCGTTAATCTTTCCCGAGTATACCTATCCTGATAGTTTTCGACGTGCCGAATCCGTTTCCGCTATCCGTTTCATCAAATTCGAATCTGAAGGCCTCCAAATCGACGGTCAAAGTGGTTGACTTTGACTTTGACCAAGAATTTGGATTTTCGAAAAGTCATACTTTATATTTTTCGACGTCCTGATTCCGATTCCGCAATCCGTTTGGCCAAATTCAGACTTGAAATACCCCAAATTGATAGTCAAACTCGAAAAAATGCTTATATACTTAAGAATTCTAGCTTTGAACAATTAAGTAAGATTTGGGGCTGATTAATTATTATTGTTTGAAGGTACAAGAGACTCTCTCCGGATCGTTCGATAGCTCGACCCAACTCTTCTAGATCAGTTAAACCATGTATACCAGTATTCACTCGTAAGACTCGTAAATTTTATGATTTTAGAGATTTATTTATGTTACCCATTAGTAATATAGTGATATTATAAATTAGGTTCGAAAACTGTAGCAGAGCGTGGTGAAACCAGCAATCAGTAGATCCACGATTTGAACATATTATCGAGGTGTGTTCCCTATTTATTACTGAACTGTTTTATTTGTTTTAATATGTGGTACACTGAATTCTTTGGTTTTCGTATTGTTGATGCACCGATTTAATGTGATGATTTATGGATTATGACTGTTATCTGATAATTGTTTTGAAATGGTATATGATTACCATGTTTATGGATTTATGGAATTTATAACACGGTGCAATTGAATTTTTGGAATACGAATTTATAAAGTACAGCTCTGATCAAGCTGGAAAATTTTACAGACCTAATGTGACTCTTAGGTAGGCTCTGCGGCCCTGAGATTATTCTCGGGTAGGCCCTGCAGCCCTAAGATGTGTTCTTAGGTAGGCCCCACGGCCCCGAAATCTATCTTGGGTAGGCTCTCAGGCCCTAAGATGTTCCCTTAGGGTAACGCTTTTTAAAGAGATTTACTGCAGTATAATTTTATGAGACTTATTGGACTATGATTTGTTTAGTGTACCTATAGTGATTTTATGGTAATATTGGGACACACTGAGCCTAGCTCACTTTTCGAAAATGTTTTCCCCCTTTCAGATACTGTTGGTTAGTTACCCTGGATTGAGCACTTGGAGGATCAACATATCTCTTGAAGTATATTTGATTGTAATGTTTTTACCTTGCAAGTTGTCTTTATTTTGTTAACATGGACCTTATTTTAAAGTATGGTATTTTAATATGATGACACTTTTGCTATTACTATTCGGTTTATCGTGATTTGATTTTAAGATATGTTTTAAATTAATTTATTACTTATTGGTATTATATTTACAAGTTAGGTTTTGATAGTATGATTTATTATAACTTCATGTCATTTATAATGTGATTTTACATTGATTGAATAACGGTTTCGGAAAAAAAATGTCTTAAAGAATCATAATGTGAGCCACTAGACTTAGTCGAAACGCATAGGCTGGGTCTAGGGGGTTACATTTATTGGTATCAGAGCTTTTGGTTTTTAAACCTCGGACTGTGTATGAGTCCAAATTGAAAATACGATTTTGAAATATTTACAAAACGAGTTACTAAGGTCATGTCACAAAGCTTATCTTAAATCTTCTGTAGCAAACTTGAGATCCACCAAAATGAGTGCTGTGGTCGTCGAACTAGACGAGGTCGAGTGGCTAGTACAGATCCGATCGATAGATACGAGTAGATCCCCCACCTCCGATAGGTGATCCTGCTCCTACGACCCCAACGAATCTGCCTCCTACCGATGATATTGGCATGACTACACCGATCATAGGAGCGACAGATATTGAGTCAGAATCTACCGGAGTTTCTTTGGATGAGACTTTTGGTAGACAATTTCTGCAGTTGATACAGGGAGCAGTCAGAGCTGCTGGTGTTGTATCTGAGGTTCCTATTTCGCAGACTCTAATTGCTAATGGGGTCAGGACTTTTGGAGGACAGCTTGGAGGAATTCCTACTGAAGTAGAAGATTGGCTACAGGATACAGAAAGACGCATGGATCAGTTGGGTTTGGACTCAGCAAAGAGATATTTGGGGGCAGTAGCGATGTTAGATGGAAATACCCACACATGGTGGGAGTCAGTGACCAGTAGTGTTTCTACTGATCGGTTGACATGGGATTTCTTCAAGGAGCGCTTTCGGAGTCGATTCTTGGGTGAGCGCTACTTAGTCCAGAGACGACAGCAGTTTCAGGACTTGGTTCAGGGTGACATAACTGTTTCAGAGTATGAGATAGAGTTCTTGAAATTGTTAAAGTATGGAATCAGTCTGGTGCCTACCGAAAGAGATCGATGTCGTAAATTTGCCTTTGGACTCAGATACGAGCTACGTAGGCAGGTGGTAGCCCTTCAAGATGAGATTTTTGATGTGCTGGTAAGCAGAGCCAAGGATGCTGAGGAGATGGAGGCGTTAGCTTCTGGTAGAGAGCGTGTTGATCAGGAGCGATCTAGGAAATCTTTTGGCCCTACTGAATCATCCGCACATTCCGGTAAGAGGACTCGTACTTCAGCCCCTCAGAGGAGCAATACACACTTCAGGTCTACTGTATCATCACCTTCAGCTGTTAGTAGAGGTGGTTCTTCAGTTCCGGTTCTAGTGCCTCAGTGTGACTTTTGTGGGAAACGGCACACGGGAGAGTGTTATAGGAAGACCGGAGCATGTTTTCATTTTGGATCTAGTGGACATTTTCGGAGGGATTGTCCTCAGCTAGCTTCGTCTGAGCGGATCGCTACCCAGACTCCTGTGCGTTCTCAGACTACAGTACATACTCCAATTAGAGATCGTAGCCAAGTAAAGGCTCGTGGTTCAGCGTCCAGGACAGACAGTAGAGCTCGACCTCAGCAAAATAGAGGGCCAACAGTTTCTGAGGCTAGACAGCCAGCCTTGGTTTATGCCACTAGACGTCGGGATGACAGAGATGAGCCAGAGGTTATTGCAGGTACATTTACTATTTATTCTATCCCATACTTTGCATTACTGGACAATGGCTCCACTCACTCCTATGTATCGAGCTCAGTATCTCGAAACCTTCAGATTCCGATAGAGAACACTGAAAATACTGTTACAGTTACAAGTCCAGTAGGACAAGCGGTATTAGTGAATAAGGTATTTCGGCGTTGTCCTTTGGAGGTGCAGGGAGAAATTTTTCTCGCTGATCTTATGGAGCTTCCTCTAGAGGAGTTTGATCTAATTCTTGGGATGGATTGGTTGAATAAACACAAGGTAAATCTGGATTGCGAGTACAAGCGAGCTACCCTGAAGACTTCAGATGGTCGGACTGTTGTGTTAATGGTGAACGGCGTGGCTATCTCTCCAATATAGTTCAGCGATGGAAATTGATCGTATGATCCGAAAGGGATATGAGACGTTCATTGCCTGTATTTTGAACACTAAAGGTGCATTGTCCACAATCGAGGAGATTCGTACAGTTAGCGAGTTTCCTGATGTTTTTCCTGAGGAGTTGCCTGAGTTACCTCCTGATAGAGAGGTAGAGTTCGAGATTGAGACTTATCCGGGATCTTCACCTATTTCTA
The DNA here is from genome assembly GCF_006381635.1 of Hibiscus syriacus. NCBI lineage: Eukaryota > Viridiplantae > Streptophyta > Magnoliopsida > Malvales > Malvaceae > Hibiscus > Hibiscus syriacus. The sequence goes on along the minus strand of NW_024062798.1, from coordinate 1,597,344 downwards.
TGGCACCTTATCGCATGGCTCCAAAGGAACTTAAGGAGTTGAAGGTCCAATTGCAAGAATTATTCGATCGAGGATTTATCCGACATAGTACTTCACCATGGGGAGCTCCAGTTCTATTCGTGAAAAAGAAGGATGGGTCGCTAAGATTATGTATTAACTATCGGAAATTGAATAAGATGACTGTCAAGAATAAATACCCATTACCCAGGATTGATGACTTATTTGATCAATTGCGATGAGCTACTGTATTCTCTAAGATTGATCTTCGTTCGGGGTATTATCAATTGAAAGTTAAAGGATCTGATGTTGCAAAAACGGCCATTCGCACTAGATATGGTCATTATGAATTTTTAGTGATGCATTTTGGTTTGACGAACGCTCCTGCAGCTTTTATGGATTTGATGAATCGGGTGTTCCGACCATATTTGGATCAATTTGTGGTGGTCTTCATTGACGTTATTCTGATCTATTCTCGTACTGAGGCAGAGCATGACGAGCATTTGAAGATCGTTCTGCGGACTTTGAGAGAGCATCGTCTATATGCCAAACTAAGCAAGTGTGAGTTTTGGCTTCAAGAAGTGTCATTTCTGGGGCATATTATTTCTGCGCGAGGTGTTCAGGTTGATCCCAGCAAGATAGAGGCTATTATGAATTGGAAACGACCTAAGAACGTATCTGAAATCCGCAGTTTCTTGGGCTTGGCTGGTTATTATCGACGTTTTGTTGAGGGCTTCTCGATCATTGCTTCTCCTTTGACAAAGTTGTTAAGGAAGAATGTGTTGTTTGACTGGGGCGAGGCACAACAGGAGAGCTTTGAGAAATTAAAGGCGGTTTTGACTCAAGCACCGGTGTTGATTCAACCGGAGTCCGGGAAGGATTTTACAGTGTATAGTGATGCTTCACATTCAGGACTTGGTTGTGTTTTAATGTAGGAAAGTAAGGTGGTGGCTTATGCATCCCGTCAGCTGCGGCCGCATGAGAGTAATTATTCTACTCACGATTTAGAGTTGGCAGCAGTAATTTTTGCCTTGAAGATTTGGAGACACTATCTTTATGGAGAGAAGTGTTACATCTTCACAGATCATAAGAGCTTAAAGTATCTTCTGACCCAGAAGGAACTTAATTTGAGACAGCGTCGCTGGTTAGAGCTTCTAAAGGATTATGATTGCGTGATTGATTACCACCCTGGTAAAGCTAACATTGTAGCAGATGCTTTGAGTCGAAAGACGGTATCGGAGTTGAGGTCTTTAATGACCAAGATGAATTTATATGACGATGGCACTTTGTTAGCAGAATTGCAAGTTAAGCCGACCTTGGTTGATGAGATCAAAGCTAAGCAGCCCCTTGATAGCTCCTTGCTTTCCATCTTTGAGCAAGTAGAGCAGGGGACAAACACAGATTACGCAATTGATCAGGATGAAGTTTTATGCTTTAAAGGTAGATATTGTGTGCCTGATGACGCTGAATTGAGGCAGACTATCCTTACTGAGGCTCATTGTAGTCCATATGCTATGCACCCCGGAGGAGATAAGATGTACCGGAATTTGAGAGAGAGGTATTATTGGACTGGTATGAAGAAAGACATATCTGACTTTGTGGCTAGGTGTTTGACTTGTCAGCAAGTTAAGGCAGAACATCAACATCCATCAGGTTTGTTACAGCCTATCAAGATTCCTGAATGGAAATGGGAGCGTATTACTATGGATTTTGTTACTGGCTTGCCTATGACTCCTTTGAAAAAAGATTCTGTTTGGGTGATTGTTGACAGACTTACAAAGTCAGCTCACTTCATTCCTGTGCGAGTAAATTATACTTTGGATAAGCTGGCAAGATTGTATATTTCAGAGATTGTCAGATTGCATGGTGTTCCATTGTCTATTATTTCTGATCGAGATCCGAGATTTACTTCGAGATTTTGGAAGGCGTTACATACGGCTTTGGGAACAAGATTGGATTATAGTACATCCTTTCATCCACAAACTGATGGTCAATCTGAGAGAGTAATTCATATTCTAGAGGATATGTTGCGGGGTTGCGTAATCGATTTTCATGGTAGTTGGGAGAACTTTTTGCCGTTGGCTGAATTTGCTTACAATAACAGTTATCAGACCAGTATTTGTATGGCACCCTATGAAGCACTCTATGGGCGTAAATGTCGCACTCAGATCTGTTGGACTGAGTTGCGTGATAGGAAAACGTTGGGACCTGAGTTAGTGCGAGAGACGGAGGACACAGTCAGATTAATCCGTGACCGTCTGAAAGAGGCATTTGATAGGCAGAAATCTTATGTAGATCAAAGAAGGAAGGATATACAGTTTGAAGTGGGAGATCGGGTCTTTTTGAAAGTTTCACCCTGGAAGAAAGTATTAAGATTCGGGCGTAAGGGTAAATTGAGTCCAAGATTTATTGGACCATTTCGTATCTTGAAGAGGGTAGGACCTGTTGCATATCAGCTTGAGTTGCCTTCTGAGCTAAGTCGTATTCATGATGTCTTTCATGTATCAATGTTGAGGAGATACCGTCCAGATCCAGGTCACATTATTCAGGTTGAAGAAGTAGAGCTGAGACCTGATTTGTCATATGAAGAGGAGCCCATTCAGATCTTGGAGAGAGATGAACGAGTTCTTCGGAATAGACGAATTCCAATGGTCAAAGTTCAGTGGAGGAATCGAGGCCCCTCAGAAGCTACTTGGGAGACATTGGAGTCAATGGAGGCTCAGTTTCCTCAACTATTCTCATAAGGTAAATTTCGAGGACGAAATTTCTTGTAGAGGGGGAGAATTGTAACAACCCGATTTTCAAAATAATATTAATTAAAATTTGAGGGTTTAATTGTGAAAATTTGGGACTGAATTGAAAGATTTTAAAACTTGGAGCTTGTTTTAAAGTTAAAAAATTCAGGGACCAAGCCCTGAATTTAACCATGGAGTGTCGGCAGACAATTGATATATGCGTGATTTCTGTTTTGAAAAAACAGAAATCAATTTCACAAATCCTTCCTCACGCACACAACTTCCAAACTCGATTCCGACGCCGTCCGAATTCCGATCGTTGTTTTGAAACCACCGTTGTGTTCATCATCGAGCGAGGAGCAAAACCTTCAAATTAATTGTAGCGAAACGCGGCCAAACGTCGGGAATTTCCAGTCAAAGTAGCGACGGTTTTGTTAGCTCTATCGCCGAGAAAATCTTAAATTCACCGCTGATCGTTGCTCTGTTTACGACACCTCCCGCACCATCGTGTTCCTTGTGCCGTTCCGAGTTCACCGGTGTCAATCTTGTCCGCCGTAGACGGCGGCGCGTGAGGAGGTGGTGCAGTCAAAGATTCGGCCGATTTGAAATCGAGCTCTCCGCCGTTCAAAAATTTGAACCGATCGTTGTAAGTATCTTGAAATCGCTCAAAATAATTTTTAGAAATTTTTCCGGGATTTTTAGGGCCCCGGAGGACGCCTCACGCGCCACACGCGCCGCCGCAGGGCGAGTGGCTGCTGGAAACCGGTTTGACCGGTTTTCAACCGGTTCTGACCGATTTCAACCGGTTCGAACCGGTTTGACCGGTCTGACCCGACCCGACCATTGACCCGACCCGACCCGACCGTTGACCCGACCCGACCGTTGACCGTTGACCGTTGACTTTCTTTGACCAAAACTTAAAATGGCTTTGACCGAGCATTAAACGACCGTTAATCTTTCCCGAGTATACCTATCCTGATAGTTTTCGACGTGCCGAATCCGTTTCCGCTATCCGTTTCATCAAATTCGAATCCGAAGGCCTCCAAATCGACGGTCAAAGTGGTTGACTTTGACTTTGACCAAGAATTTGGATTTTCGAAAAGTCATACTTTATATTTTTCGACGTCCTGATTCCGATTCCGCAATTCGTTTGGCCAAATTCAGACTCGAAATACCCCAAATTGATAGTCAAACTCGGAAAAATGCTTATATACTTAAGAATTCTAGCTTTGAACAATTAAGTAAGATTTGGGGCTGATTAATTATTATTGTTTGAAGGTACAAGAGACTCTCCGGATCGTTCGATAGCTCGACCCAACTCTTCTAGATCAGTTAAACCACGTATACCAGTATTCACTCGTAAGACTCGTAAATTTATGATTTTAGAGATTTATTATGTTACCCATTAGTAATATAGTGATATTATAAATTAGGTTCGAAAACTGTAGCAGAGCGTGGTGAAACCAGCAATCAGTAGATCCACGATTTGAACATATTATCGAGGTGTGTTCCCTATTTATTACTGAACTGTTTTATTTGTTTTAATATGTGGTACACTGAATTCTTTGGTTTTCGTATTGTTGATGCACCGATTTAATGTGATGATTTATGGATTATGACTGTTATCTGATAATTGTTTTGAAATGGTATATGATTACCATGTTTATGGATTTATGGAATTTATAACACGGTGCAATTGAATTTTTGGAATACGAATTTATAAAGTACAGCTCTGATCAAGTTGAAAAATTTTACAGACCTAATGTGACTCTTAGGTAGGCTCTGCGGCCCTGAGACTATGTGCAGCTGGCACCTTGACCATTTGGTCAACCATTTAGTCGGTCATTTGAATTTTGACCGTTTGACCATTGAAACTGAAATCACGAACTGCAAGGTAGGGGAGGGAGAGGGGAGGGGATGAAAGCAGGTTGGTTTTTTTATTATTTATTTAATTTTTAATAAAAATAAAAATAAAAATTTAAAATTCAAAAATTTAATATTATAACACGTGTCACTTAACGAGATTTTATAACGGTTGTTATGGTTGGAACACTTAAAGTGATAACGTTTATAACGTCAGACACCTAGATGAATCAAAAAATTATTTAAACACTTTTGTGAAAAACGATATAGTTTGAACACTTATTTTAGTACTAATTTTTTTACCAAAAAAATTTTAAAAGTAATAAATTAACCATTGATGTTATGACTTATAATAAATCAATTACTAAATCATTAACATCTCTAATTGACCAAGTATTTTAGAACTTTATTTTTTTAATTAATCATTGATATTCGATTTATTGATCGTCTAATCTAGATCGGATATGGTAGATGCAATGGCGATCATTCCAATTTAATTTGCTCCATTCGTAAACATCAGGTTTGGAACCCCTGACCTGTTTAAGGAATCTAGCCCTTCTTCCCACTAATCCAATTGGTTGTTGGTTATAACTTTTATTTTTTCAAACACTTCCTTAGCGCATCCATAACCGAATTGAAATCTCCTCCACTTACACCGGCGGAGAAGAGAGACGATATATGACTTTGTACATTTATGTTTGCAATCTTTTTGTACATTTATGTTTTAGTTTTGTAATTTTTTACTTGCTTCGTTTCCAGTTATGCTCATTAATATTCTACCGTATACTTGAAATTATCAAAAATTAGAATTATGCATACCACTGTACTCTGAAATTATCAAAAATATATATATATATATATATATATATATATATATATATATATATATATATATATATATATATATTTGGTGAAATATATGCTTTGGGATTGAGTATAGAATAGAAGCGAGTGATCCTAACTGTATTATATTTATTTTAAACACACTTGTACTGATTCAAAGCAAATAAAATAAATCCACAAATATTCCTTACATCCTTCGATCATTATTGCATATATTATTTTTCTCGACATTTAAAAGAAATAATTTTATTTTATTTCTTCTGGTTCGATTTCAAATGCGGTTATGGGAAAACTCTTTGACAATCCCGTTGAAGCAGTAAAGATGATTTTGTTAGGATCGGACCGGTCTATAGAAATATCAGAAAGAGGAACCCAAATCATCATCTCTTTGCTTTTGATACCTGTCAACTTCCGCATCCGACCATTCTCGAGGAATCCCGTCATCTCGGATGCGAACGAGCTTATTCCAATATCCTTCATCCTATACTTGATTCATCCTATACTTGGTGAGCTTCTGTTGTTTCAGCCACAAAAAACCAGTGGTCGGGTTAAACCCGACCTCAACTAAATTGTTAAGAGGCATCAACGTTTTGGGTAGTCGAAACTTGTCGAGGAGCTCTTGCGCTTTTTGCTTGCAAAGCGTTGAGCCATGGTATACTTCAGCACCGGCTCGGTGAGTTGCTATGTCCTTGGATGCCATCCCACTTATATTTTGTTTTGCTTTGTTTTTGTTTCAGTTTGCAAATTCCAACAATCCCAACTTGCTTATGTACACTCCCACAATGGCAGAAAATGAAGACAATTTTGTGCTTAAATTATTCAGTTCGTGAATATGTGCATATTTTTCTATGATTTAATTTCCATTATTTATGTAATATTTTAAGCAACATATGAAAGAATTATATGATTATTTTCCGTGAATTAGATTTTGAAACTAAACAAATGGATTTTTTTACTGGAAATGGAGGCTTTGGTATTCATCTTTAAAAATGGGAATGAATCATTGCTTTGCATGATTGCATTAATTAAATTGATTACAAGGGAGACACAAAAAAACTCATGGGACATGAGAGATCCTATTGGTATATGGGAAATTAATAAATAAGTTTTTTGAATAGAAAATGAAACTAAAGCAAAAAGCTAAGCTGGGTTTCCAGTAGCCAAAGGAGCTGAGGAGATATCTCAAGCAAGGAGAGTCCCGATCACAGGAGGGGGAGAGGCATGCTGAACAAGATCAAAGTGATCCTTTGAGTTGAGCTTGGCTAGTTGATCTGCAACTCGGTTTTGGTTACGTGAAACCCATTGAAAACAAACCACCCAAGAAGGTGATAAAAGGCTGATAATTGCTCGGACCAGCGGGATATGGTGTTTCCCAACACCTATGACATTCAATATTTTTGCTAAAGCCAGTCACCCAATCTTATAGAATTGTACCAACATAACCAAATCGCACCAGAAAAGTCACCAGTTTCAATTCGATGAGATTGCGTGAAACCAAGGGAAACATTGAAACTGTCTGCCTGAGCACCACTAATTTGAGTCTCCACAAAAATAATCAAATTCGGTTTTACATTATACAAATATTGTCGAACTGCGGTTTCGAAACGAGGGTGTCTGCATCCCTGGGTATTCCAACAAAAATTTTTAAATCCATAAAAAATAATAAGAACGAAGAGCCACCTGGTTAAACTTCTATGGGTGCAAGAATAGTCGCTAGAGTCGGCAGAGAGGCATGGCGAGCAACGGAACTCGATTGACCATTATTGAATCTCGATTTTTTTATTGTCACAGCAGATACAGACAACAGTTTTCGGAGGGAAATTTGCTCCTTACCTTTGCTAATCCTGACAAACGTCTGAGGTTTATTAGATTGATTTGGAACCTTGGTTTTCGAAGCAGTCTCGATGGTAGTACTATGTTGAATCAAAATAGAGTAAAAACTCTAATTGATCAAAAAAAAAACTCTCTTTAGAATAATCTCACAAAATTGCAAAAGGGAAGAACTCTTAAGAAAGCTTTCAAATGCTTATAATTAAGCTTTGATTGTTGGATGATAAAACTCAAATACAAGTAGGGTATTTATAGGTTACAAGAAACAATCTAAACAACTCATTAAAATAAACACTAAATAATCTAAACCATTGAAATTAAAACATGAGAAAAATACTTAATTTTCACCTAACTAAATTGATGTAAGCAATGACATCAAAACTAAATTGATGTAAGCAATGACATCAAATTAATTTAGGTGTGAACATATAGGCTAATATTGAATTTTCAACACTCCCCCTCAATGTTAGCCTCCATTCTTTGAATCACGCCATGCTGACGACGGAAATGTTCAAACTTTCCAACACTCAAGCTTTTTGTAAACAAGTCAACAATTTGCTCATCTGTCTTGATTTGCCTCATCTCAATCTCTTCTTGCAAAACTTTTTCCCTAACAAAGTGGTAATGTACTTCCACATGTTTAGTTCTTGCATGAAAGACAGGATTCTCCGCTAGCCGAATTGCCGATTGGTTGTCACAATACAACGGAATTGCATAATCTACTGGTTGATGTAGATTATTCATCAACTGTATCAACCATGTACTCTCTTGAGCTGCCATTGTTGCTGCTCGATACTCAGCTTCAGTGGTTGACAATGATACCGTTGGTTGTCTTTTGCTACACCAAGAAATTGTTCCGGAGCCAAGCTTAAACACATACCCAGTTGTTGATCTCCTGGTGTCATGATCTCCTGCATAATCAGCATCACAATAACCAACTAACTTGCAGTCTTCACCTTTCTTGTACAAAAGACCATAGTCAATTGTATTCTTCACATATCTCAGTATTCGTCGAACTGCTTCCAAATGAGGCTTCTTTGGATTTTGCATATACTGACTCATCACACCAACTGCATAAGAAATGTCAGGTCGGGTCAAGGTTAAGTAGATCAGACTACCTACCAATTGTCGATACATTGTTGCATCTTCCAAATCTTTTCCTTCATGTGTACACATTTTGATATTTGGTTCCATTGGCGTTGAAGTTGACTTGCATTCGAGCATTCCAAACTTCTTCAGCAAATCTTTAGCATATTTCTGTTGACATAGAAATATTCCTTCGTGTGTACGATCAACCTCTAGACCAAGGAAGTGCTTAAGTTGTCCAAGTTCCTTCATCTGGAAACGAACTGATAAATTCTCCTTCGTCTGAAGAATTTCTGCCTCATCATCACCGGTTATGATTAAGTCATCCACGTACACCAGCAAGATAGCTAGCTTACCTTCATTGGCTTTGACAAACAAGCTAGAATCTGCAAGTGTTACTGAATAACCACTTTTCGTTAGAAATTCAGCAATCTTACCATATCACGCCCTAGGTGCTTGTTTCAATCTGTAGAGTGCTTTTCGCAGCTTACACACATATTCAGGATGATCTTGACTCTGAAAACCCATTGGTTGGGTCATGTAGATCTCTCGATCTAGCTCTCCATGAAGAAAAACATTCTTTACATCCATCTGCCACAAGTTCCAGTCTTTGTTGGCTGCAAGTGCAAGTAAGACTCGTACGGTTGTAAGTTTCACCACTGGACTAAATGTTTCATCATAGTCTAATCCATACTGTTGAGAGAAACCACGAGCTACCAATCGCGCTTTGTACCTCTCGATTGACCCATCTGGATGGCGCTTTATCTTGTAAACCCATTTGCAAGATATGGGTTTCACATCTTTTATCTTTGGTATAATATCCCAAGTTTGATTTTGCTGAAGTGCATCGATCTCTTCTTTCATAGCTGTCATCCACTCAGAACTCTTCGATGCTTCTTCGAACGTCTCAGGCTCCGTTGCTTCTTCAATTATGGCTGCATTGGCATATTTGGGATTTGGCCTTCGTATTCTTGTTGACCTTCGAAGTTGAGATTGTGGAATTGATTCTTCTGTTTCACTAGGCCCACCTTCTTCGTTTGGTTGTTGATACACGCCAGTTTGCCACGGATTCTGAGTCACTCTTTGTTCGACATCATCACCATTTGGATCTTCTGATTCATCTGAACTTGTTTGAAGTTGAACATCATGCTCCCCCATCTTTTGTTGTAGTTTGTCTCCAAATTCTCTCGAATCTGGCAACACCTCCTTCTCTGAGGACCACCAAGAAGATGCTTCATCAAATACCACATTTCGTGACGTGTAGCATCTTCCACTAATTGGATCACAACATTTCCACCCCTTTCTCTGGCTGTCATATCCCACAAAGATACATCTAACAGCTTTCTTGTCAAATTTGCTCCGTAAATGATCAGGAACAAACACATAACATACACAGCCAAATACTCGAAAGTAGCTAACTGTAGGTTTTATGTTCCATAGTTTCTCAAAGGATGAAACAAATCCTAACCTTGGTTGAGGAAGGCTGTTGATCACAAAGGCTGCAGTCCTCATTGCTTCAGCCCAAAACCTTCCAGATACGTTCTTTGCATGTAGCATACTTCGACAAATTTCTGCAAGATGCCGATTTTTTCTTTCCGCTACACCATTCTGTTGTGGCGTGTTGGCACAAGTGTACTGATGACGTATTCGACATTCCCTTAGGTATTGAGAGAACTCGTTTGATCTATATTCTCCTCCGTTGTCTGTGCGCAAGCAGCATATCTTCTTTCCCACTTCTCCTTCAGCTGAGTCTCTAAACTCTTTAAACTTTGAGAAAGTATCAGATTTTTCTTTCATAAAGAAAACCCACACATACCTGGAGAAGTCATCAATGAATGTTACCATGTACCGCATACCGCTAATTGACTGTTGCTTAACCGGTCCGAACACATCAGAGTGAACCAACTCCAAAGGTTATTTTGCTTTAAACTTCGACTCGTCATATGGTAATTGGTGTGCTTTACCATACTGGCATCCCGCACAGACCGTGTCTGTTCTCACGTCTAGTTGAGGAAGCCCCTTAAGCATCGACTTTTTCACCATCACACTTAGCTTGGAATAGCTAACGTGACCTAACCGCATGTGCCATAGATCTGATGTCTCATTTTTCCTTGTCCTGTCCACATATGCAGACTCTGCTGACATCACGTAAATTGATTCCAAACGTCGTCCCTCCATTGTTGGTGTTTCTGTGATTTTGACGTCACGATAAACCTTCACGTCTTGGGGACCAAATAAGACATAATGGCCTGATGATGTTAGTTGAGCCACAGATAGCAAATTTTTCTTCATTCCTGGGACATGGTAAACATCTTGGAGTTGCACCTGGTTAGTATTATATCGAGGAGTAACTATTGTCTTACCGATGTGAGTTATCGGTAACCTTGAGTTGTCAGCTGTCACTACCACACGACCTCCATTGTACTCAGACAAGTTTTGCAACTTCTGTTTGTCACCCGTCATATGATTTGAGCAGCCAGAATCTACGATCCAATCATTCTTGTAGTCAATCCGTTCTGGTGATGTTACCGTGAGAGCTAATTCTTCTTCCTCCGTAGCAAATAACGCTTCAGCATCCCAACTATCTTCACTATTCTCCTTCGAACAAGAAGTAGCAGTATTACTTTCAACAGGCTTTTTCTTGGTCCAACAGTCTTTTGCCATGTGGCCCATCTTCCCACAATTGTAACACTTGCCATCGAACTTTCTACTATTACCGCGATTCTTGGAAGCTTCCCCTGAATGAGGGCCTCCCTTTCCTTGGTAATTTTTCACCTTGTCACCATCCTTTTTAGATCCATTGCCAGTATACCGCTGAAAAGTGCCTCTGCTTTTGCTGGTGTAGAGCGCTTCCTCTTCACCCTTCAACGAGACTCCTCCCATTTGCTTGGCCATGGCTTCTTGACCTGCAAGCAAATTTTCAAACTCAACAAGCGATGGTTGTGTCGGCCATCCCTGTACAGCGGCAACAAACCCTCGATATTCGGGTCTCAAACCATGGACAATTATTCTTTTTATCCTGGCTTCCCCAATAGCAGCTGTCAGATCTAATTCTGAAATTTCACGGTATATCGACTTCACCTTGTGAAAGTATTGGGCAACTGCCATATCGCGTTGCGCCATTGATAGAAGTTCATTCTCGAGAAGTTGCAATTTTGTATCGTTCCTCTTCGAAAAGAGTGTAACAAAAGTGTCCCATGCTTCCTTTGGTGTTTTAGCATCCCGGATGTGCTCCAACATTTCTTCTTCAATTGTGGTCTTTAAAGCAAACATTGCTTTGCCTGCTTTAATTTTCCACTTTCGCAAGATTCCATTAGCATCTTCTGTCGCCGGTTGTGCAACTTCACCACCACCGACAACCTCCCAAAGGTCTTGACCTTATAAGTATGACTCCATACATGTTGCCCACGTATTGTAGTTTTTGTTGTTGAGCTTCTTGATTCCTCCAACTACTTGAAGATCACCCATCTTAACGGCAAGGCTTTGACTACACCGAACAAGCTTGAGTAACAAACGTGCAGAGTACTAAATTACTCTAAACACAAAGAAGCTCCACAAGGTTTGTAATAACCTCGACAATAACTCAAGAAATATTTTCTGATGTGGAAGATCAGTTAAAAACTGCAGCCACAGAGCATACTCAGAATTTCAAGAGATCTTAAAAAACGTGGCTCGGATACCAATTGTTGAATCAAAATAGAGTAAAAACTCTAATTAATCAAAAAAAAAACTCTCTTTAGAATAATCTCACAAAATTGCAAAAGGGAAGAACTCTTAAGAAAGCTTTCAAATGCTTATAATTAAGCTTTGATTGTTGGATGATAAAACTCAAATACAAGTAAGGTATTTATAGGTTACAAGAAACAATCTAAACCACTCATTAAAATAAACACTAAATAATCTAAACCATTGAAATTAAAACATGAGAAAAATACTTAATTTTCACCTAACTAAATTGATGTAAGCAATGACATCAAAACTAAATTGATGTAAGCAATGACATCAAATTAATTTAGGTGTGAACATATAGGCTAATATTGAATTTTCAACATACTATGAGTGGCAGCAGCTACGTTTGATGGCTGATATGAATGGTCATCATCGGGTAAACTTGCAATAGGTTGGAACTTAGATCTCGAAGCTTCCTAATGAGAATCCTTAGTCGAGACTGCTTTCCTAGTAATATTCCATTGTTTACGTTCAACAATCATCCACGATCCATACGGCTCGATTGACATCCTAGGGCATAGATCCTCCGAGACCAACGAGTTTGTATCATTGGCAGCCGGAGTTGCTGGTTGCTGCTCCTTACGTTTACTAGGGCATAGATCCTGGACATGTATGTATTTTGCACACGAAAAACATATTGACGGAAGCGATTCATACTCAATAATTTGAACTCGACCATTGATGAGTTATTTAGAGACAAGGGGTTTCTTCAAGTCGATACTTATTGTCATCCTTCCGAAGTGTCCTCTTCTACCATATTCCATTGGCAAAATCAACGAGATAATGCGTTGAAATTTTTTTTTCACGAGATAGTGCCCTCGCCAGATTAATTGCTCAGATGGGGTGATCTCTACAGTCACACGTCCCTGGGGGTAGGTCGCCATGCACGCCCAGCATTGATTGCTTACATTTCTAACAGACCACAAGAGGATCGACACCAAGTAAATTTATCAACATTGATTGTCTTCGTCATGAAATCTGCTATGTTGTCTTTAGTATGGATCTTCTGTATATCTATCATCCCTTCTTCCACATTTTCACGAATGAAATGGTACTGAACTCGTATGTGCTTTGTCCTTGAATGAAATGTTGGATTCCTTTATAGATACAAGGCGCTTTGATTGTCACAAAACATACGGACATACTCTTGATTGTGCCCAAGCTCCTCCAATAACATCTTCAACCAAATTGCTTATTTACTGGCTTGTGTAGCTGCTACATATTTTGCCTTTGTTGTGGACGTAGCCACAACTGACTGTAATTTTGAAACCCAGCTTACAGCTCCACCTGCAACTTTAAACACAAATCCTGTAGTAGATTTGCTTTTATCCAAATCCCCTGCATAGTCAGAATCGACATACCCATTGATAAATAAGTTTGATCCTCCGTAAGATAATGCAATATTTGAGGTCCTTTTGATGTATCTCAGGATCCTCTTTACTGTATTTCAATGCTCTTTGCCTGGATTCGCCATGTACCGACTAACCACTCCCACTGATTGTGCAATGTCTGGTCTTGTGCATATTATAGCGAACATTAAACTTCCCACTGTTGATACATACGGTACTCGAGACATCTTCATCCTCTCTTCTTCACTGCTAGGACTCATAGTGGAGGATAATTTGAAGTTAATAAGGAAGAGGGGTAGAAATTAACTTACAATCTTGCATGTTGAATCTTGACAAGATCTTCTTCAAGTAATTCTTTTGTGAAAGCCAAATCTTCCTATTACTTATGTCTCGGTGAATTTGCATCCCTAGAATCTTGTTTGCTGATCACAAGTCCTTCATTTCAAATTCCCTAGACAGTTGTGCCTTCAATTCTTCAATACAATATTTGTTGGGTGGTGCAACCAACATTTCATCCACATACAACAACAATATAAAAAAATCGTTATCACCAAACCTCTTGAAATAAACACAAGGGTCTGCATTAATTTTGTTGTATCCAAGAACATAATGAAAGAATCAAATCTCTTATACCAATGCCTCGGCGCCTACTTTAGACCATACAGAGATTTGTTCAACCTGCAAGCCAAGTTCTTATTTTCTTTTTCTTTAAAAGCTTTAGGCTGGAGCATATAAATCTCTTCTTCAAGATTTCCATGAAGAAAAATTGTTTTAATATCTAGCTGCTCTAGATGTAAATTCAATGTAGCACACATTGCCAAGACTACTCGAACTGTTGTTAGTTTAACCAAAGGAGAAAAAATTTCATTGAAATCAATACATTCTTTTTGAGCATATCATTTGACCACCAGTCTTGCACGATACCTCTCAACTCGATCGTCACCATTTTGCTTGATTTTGAAGACCCATTTGTTACCAATTGTCTTCCTTCATTGTGGTAGTGGCACAAGGTCCCATGTATTATTTTTATGAAGGGCTTCAATTTATTCTTGCATCGCCATCATCCACAGTGAAGCATCTGAGTTGTTTATTGCATACTTGTATGTTGATGGCTCATCGTCCTCTGTTAAAAGGCAGTATGCAATATTTCATTCTATAACATAATATGAGTTCCAATTGAGATGTCTTCTCACACGATCTGACTGACAAGTTGTTGGAGCTTCAGAACTCTCTGGTTCTTGTTCATCATGTGTTGGTTCTGCTTCAGAAGAATCTCCTTGTTCAAACTCCTTTTCCACATGTATCTGTGTAGTCTCTGACTTTTCAACGTTGTCATCGTCTTCTTTTATTTGTAGTTTATCTTCTACAAATATAACATCTCTGTTGGTGATCACTTTGCGGGCAGTGTGATCCCATAAGCGATTATATTTCTTGGATTTTGGATCCAACTTTGAAATTTCTTGGGAGTTGTACATCACGTACACAATACTTCCAAATACATGAAGGTTTGAATAATCAACTGGTTTACCGGTTCACATCTTCATTGGTGTCTTCAGCTCTATTGCAGTTGATGGAGCTCGATTCACCAAATAACAGGCGGTTTTGACTACTTCTGCACAAAATGATTTTTCTAGGCCTGCAGCTCTCAACATTGCTCTTGTTCTTTCTAACAAGGTTCTGTTCATACAATCTGCCACTTCATTTTGTTGAGGAGTGTTCGCCACTCTGAACTGTCTTTTGATACCTTCTTTCCTACAAAAGTCATCAAATTCTTCAATTGTGTATTCTCCTCCATTATCTGTTCTGAAACACTTGATCTTATTTCCAGAATCAAGTTACACCCTCGCTTTGAATTTTTTGAAAGTTGAAAACATATATGACTTCTTCTTAATAGGGTACACCCAACATCTCCTGGAGTAGTCATTAATAAATTAGACAAAGTATATTGCTCCACCTAGGGATGTAATTGGTGCTTGTCATACGTTAGAATGAACAAATTCTAGAACACTTTTGCCTCTAGAATTTGACGTGTTGAATTTCAACCAGTGTTGCTTACTTGTTATACAATGCTCACACAAAATAAGTGATACATTTGTTAAGCCTAGAAATAGCTTTTGCTCCACAAGGATTTTCATTCCTTGTTCTGACATGTGTCCAAGTTTCTGATGTCATATCATTGCAGAATCTGAACTACATGAGGCAACAAAGGCTTCTGCTTCTAGCAAGGTCTCTTCCTTCAGCATGTACAAGTTTGTTGCTATCTTTTCGCCTTTCTTCACCACAAGCGCTCCACGGAACACCTTCATGATTCCTTTTCGTGTTTCAATCTTGCTTGCATTATTATCCAACAATCTGTAAGATAATAAATTTTTCTTCAGGCCTTTCACGTGCCGCACATCTCGAACAACTTTAATTGTTCCATCATACATCTTCAATTTGATGGTTCCCACGCCAACGATCTATAAGGCATGATCATTACAACTATACACAGATCCTCCTTAGACAGGTTCATAATGATGGAACCATTCTCTTCATGAGGTCATGTGATATGTTGCTCCTAAATCAATGAGCGATATATTTTAAAATCTCTTTCTACCTTCCAAGGTGGTTGACGCTTCACAACATAGAGCATCTCCATCATCTGAAGTGTTTGCAGTATTGCCTTGTGGATTGGAGTTTTTATTTAGACTCCAACAATCCTTCTTCAAATGACATTTCTTTCTTGTAGCACTTTAAATTATTTTTGCTTCTCGACTTTGATCTACCATGTTTGTGACTGCTGCTTTGGCCATGTTATGTTTATCTCCCTCTCATCGTTGTCAACACTTCTGCTTGTTGCAGATTTACTTGTCTATCTTCCTTGTTCTTGCGCTGATTTTCTTCTTACAGAACAATAGCTGCAACATCATCGAATACTAGACTGGTGACATTACTGTTTGTGAAGTTGATGATGAGTTGATCATACGAATCATGTAGACTTTGAAGTAGAAGTTCATCACGTTCTTATTCTCCTATTGTACATCTTAAGGATGTAAGCTGAGAAAATAAAGTGTTCAGTGTGTTTAAGTGCTCCGTCACTAAAGTAGATTCTGACATACGGAGAGTGTACAATTTCCTCTTAAGGAAAATTTTATTGTGCAACGATATGACCTCGTACAGTTTGGTGAGATGATCCCATATCTCCTTAGTTGTCTTATTCTCCTTGATGCTTGACAATACTTCATCTGCTAATACTATATGAAAGTTTGCCATAGCATTCCCGTTCATTTCGATCCATTTGTTGTCATATGTGAAATCTACCGGCCTTTCAATGATAGCTGCTAGACAACCATTTTTCCTCATGATGGCCTCCATTTTCAATTTTCACAATGAGAAATTTCTCTCATTGAATTTTTTAATATCAAATTTTGTTGTCATAGTTTCTATTACGGATAGCTCCAACTATTTCACTATCGTGAATAGTTCTCTAGAACCTTCAAAGAATGGGTAATACCTTCTTACTTTCTTATGTTGGAGGATCCACCTTTTGGTGGCAACCACAAAGACAATAAGTAGATATTACACACTCAAATTTGGCTTTGATACCAATTATTGCGGAATATGGCTATCGGATAGAACAAAATCGCAATTGATAATTTGAAAAAATAAAAATGAAAAAAAAGAAGACACAAATTTTACATGGAAAGCCCCTAAATAATATAGGGTAAAAACCACGGGCAATGATAGAAGAATTTTACTATGAGAAAATAGAAATTACAACCTCTCTCAATCTAACAAGGAGAAAACAATAACAATTCTCTCTTGATAAAAAAGAGAAAACAACTCTAAAGAAAACTCTCTAAATTCTCTAGTATTGGGAGAAAGCTAGAATGATTTAGAATGATTTTGAAGCTAAATGGGTTATGGTATTTATAGTTGAAGCTTAAGGACTAATATTGTAAATACCATAAAGTGTAGAGACTAAATTTGTAATTTTCTCATTACTCAATTTCAACAAAATCAGCTATTTTTTTACACAATTTCAGTGTGCGCCGAAAGCCACCGAAAACTTGACTTTTCATTTGCACCAAAACTTACTTTTCAACAATAAGGTGGGTAGTCGCCAAACCGTCGAGGTTTCTTGGGGATACAATCATCGCTGGTTTCGTCTGGAGATTTCACTTGGGTTTCTGTGTCTTCAATAAATAAGTTTTAAAAGAATTAATTAAGAAACAACCCTTTAAAGTGACTACATTAATTCTATAAAATTAATACCAGAATAAATATTAGGTTATGGTTCCTATCTGTATGTTCATGCATCTAGGACTAGTGCTTGTACCTTGACAAAGTTCTAAAAACATGAATCAATATGGCCCTACTATCCCTCTATTTTTCTTTTTTTACCTAACTATCCTGCACCCTACCTTCTCCAGGGAACCCTAGTGTTTTTGAAAATTCCTGTAACACCCCAATTTAGGGGCTAAAATTAAGAAATTATAAAGTGGCGGATTTAATTGATATTTTGAAAGAAACATTGGGGATTAAATTGTAAAGTTTTAAAGTTGGCAGACCGTTTTATAAAGTGCAGGAAATTCAGTGGCTAAACCCATGATTTAACCATTTCTTATATATGATGAATTATAAGCTCCTCCCCGTACGCAGGTTTCATATTTTCCAGATTTCCCTTCTCCAACAACCCAACTTCCAACTCCGATCTACTCGCCGTCCGACCTCCAAACGACGAGCCGAAACCACCATCGTGTTCGTTGTCAATCGAGGAACAAAACCCCTCAAACCTTTCGTCGTGAATCATCGCCGTTCATCGTGAATTTCAGTCGGAAGTATTGTCGGTAATAACTCGGTTTTAGTTGGTTTTTCATAGATTCACGACGATCGGGTCATCTGTTTACGACACCTCCCGCACCATCGTGTTCGTTGCATCGTTCCGAGTTTGCCGGTGTCATCCTTGGTCTCCGTCGACGGCGGCGCGTGAGGAGGTAAAGCGGTCAAAGTTTCCGATTTGTTGAAATCGAGCTCTCCGCCGTTCAAAATTGTGAACCGAACTTTGTAAGTATCTCGAAATCGCTCAAAATAATTTTTAGAAATTTTTCCGGGATTTTAGCACTGTTCACGCGCCCCCACGCGCCGCCACTGCGCGTGGGGAAGAAAAAAATGACCGGTTTGACCGGTTTTGGTGCATAGTTGACCGGTTTGACCGGTCACAACCCGACCCGACCCGTTTACCCGACCCGACCCGTTTACCCGACCCGTTGACCCGACCCGACCCGTTGACTCGACCCGTTGACCCGTTGACCGTCGTTGACCACTGTTGACCAAAACTTTGACTGGCTTTGACCGGGCATTAAACGACCTTTGACTTCGACCGAGTATACCTATCCTGACATTTTTCGACGTTCCAAATCCGATTCCGCTGTTCGTTTTTCGAAATTAGAACCCGAAGGCCTCGAAATATCAAGTCAAACCCGTTGACTTTGATTTTGACTGAAAATTCCAAATTTCCGAAAAGTCACATTTTATGCTTTTGACGTCCTGAATCCGAATCCGAAGTCCGTTTCGCCAAATTCGAACCCGGTAAGCCGTCTTTCACTGATTTATCACCCGATTTGATCCGTTTATCGCAATTAAGCTCCGTTTCTGATATAATTTATGTTGATATGTATCTGAGAAATTATTTGAAGTTGAATTGAAGATCAAAGGCATTTGAATGGAATTTTTATGGTCGATCGGTATTGCACGGAAATCGAGGTAATACTTTACTACCTCTTTATGCTTTATGGAACATGTTGATATTGGTAAATGCATGAATAAGATAATGTTGGTCACTTTTGTGGAGTTGAATAATTTATTCACTCGATATGAATGTGGTAGAAATTCTGTAACTGAATACGGATCGAATGACTAAGATAAGAGATTGATAATTGTTAGAATTAAATTACAAGTTTGTGATTGGTGATAAAGAAATCAGCTTTGGATTTGTAACTTATATTTTATATCATCAAGGGTTAAATGTTAAAGATACTTGGATGAAAAATTATGAGAATACTTCGATATGGTAAAATTACGAAATTACCCTTATGTTGGAAAATGATAAGAATTGCCCCTGGAAGTTGGTTAATAACTCTGAAAAGACATATTGATCCGATATAACTACTGATGTGCATAAGAAATGTTAGTTTTATTTGGAAATTATGGATAACCGGTTTTAATCCTATGAGAGTTTGTGAAGGAATCATTTCAAAATCAAAGAATGTTCGGGAAAGCAATTGATCATAGGATCTCTAAATTATAATTATTTTCGTTAAGTGCTAATATTGAAATTATTTGGTTAAGAAATTACGAAAATGCCATTGAGAGATAAAATAGTCTGAATTGACCCTGAATGAGAGAGTACTTTGAGGATTTGTACTTAACTCGATTAAGTACGAATTTAATTGTTAAGATCCTGTCTTTGTACAGAAAAATTTATAATATTCCGTTTGTAAAATCTGAGAAGACACTTGACCCGAAAATATTCGAATAAGGAGTAAATACTTGAAGAGTAATTTATTGGAGGTATTCTACTGACAGAATTGTTCGAAAGGACTGAAGTAAATGATAAGATTGAATTAAATAATAAGACCGGATGGAAGGAAATGATTGAAATATTCTAGAATTATAAAATGACCAAATTACCCCTGGAATGGAAATAACTCAAGAATGTCACCAAGCTCAGGAATGAATGGATATACTCAAGCTTTGAAATGAATAGAAAAAAATGTTAAGCACCAAAATGACCAAAATGCCCTTATAACCTAGAATAAGTAAATGTCTTGGATTAATTAAGAAATCCAAATAAACATGGATGTTGTGCTACCAGTAAAAGTTGTGAAACACAACTTAAGTGATTAACCAACGTTAGTACTATATCATTACCTGAATGATATAAGTATCACTTGAATGTTTGTTCATTTGCTCAAATTTGGATCGATGATAATTTTGGAAGTACTTGGCGCATCTCAACTCTAGAGCGCATACAGTACTAATAAGTGGGTAGTCGTTAGTCAAATCAACCACGAATACCAGAATGACTTTATTATATGAATAAATTGAAATGAAATGTAGTACAACGTGTATTTGAAATTCAGAAACGTCTGAATTATTATGGAAAACTTTAAAGTAATCGGGATAGACTTGCTTACCAAACGAACTAAGTAACATCAATGAGTAAGGATTAAATAGGTGATTTGATGAGTTTGGAAACACTGTTGAACTTACATGATAAATTGTCATTATGGGTTATGAGCCATGGATCAAGTACGTCAGTATTTCCTGATATTGTTGAAACGTGGAAATGAAATAAAGACCGTTGGAAGATTTATTCAGTGATGATTATGGGGATGATCTATGGATCTGCACTATGGTATTAAAGAGTGAATACACTGGAAGGATAATGACTTGACTTGTTGACATGCATCAGTTTGAGAGTTGTGTAACTCGAGTTGTTTGATAATATGATCGATAGTCGTAGATTGTAAATGACTTGAATCTTCGATTCTATATTTCATCTAAAATCACTTCGGTCATGTTTGAAAAAAAAACAAGTAACGCAGATGGAAAAGATTCTGAATATCTCATTTGGTTCAATTGGGCTGAAATCCTATGAATTTAAAGTATATTCCTGAATACCCCTGATTGTTTGGGTAATGGAATCACTCGCAGTAAATCTGAATTTAGAATTATTATGTATAAAGGTTCCTGAACGTTTTCCTAAAGCACACGAAAATATAGTGGGATTCTAATGTATCAACATTAAATGTCTGGCTAGATCGGTTAGTAATCGATTCTCCTCAATAGGACCTTGTTCCAGGAATTCGATCAAATTTCATAAGTTTCATGTTATCCAAAATGATAACTACAATGGCCTCTGGAAATACTGGGATTCTCTAGTGTGTTCCCTACTTATTACTGAACTGTTTTATTGGTTTTAATATGTGGTACACCGAATTAATTGGTTATTGTTTTATGGATGCACCAATTTAATGTGACAATTTATGGAATATGGCTGCTATCTAATTTTTGTTTTGAAATGGTATATGATTACCATGTTTTTGGATTTATGGAATTTATGTCACGGTGCAATTGAATTTTGGAATTGAATTACGATGGAATAGCTCTGATCAAGCTAAATGGGCCTAATGTGACTCTTGAGGGCCCCAAGATGTTTCATTAGGTCGGCTTTCCTTTGCTGTGTGCTTAGGGTAAGCTATATGGACTTATTGACTTGGGCTTAAGGATACAAGCTTCATAGCCTATCCTTAAGTCGACTTTCTTTTTGCTATGTGCATAAAGTAAGCTATATGGAAAATAATTTTGGGAACTACTGATGGTGTACCAGAAAAGGGTTTAAACTATGATTTTCAAAAGTTAAACTCTTTTACGAAATTGTGAGATTTACTGGACTATGATTTGTACCTATTATGATTTTATTATACTGTTGGAACACACTAGACATCCTATTCGATCTCCTGAAAATGTCATACTTTGAAAGGTTTCTTATGAACTGAGATTCATGGCTTCTACTCGATGAACTTCTAAGGGAACCCCAAATTATTCTGCAAGCTGGTATACATATGATTCAATAAGGAAATTATATGGCTTTCCATTTATCTACATGTCATGTAGCATCATCTGGTAGTTCTGTATTACTGAGCTTTCCAAAGCTCACTCTATTACTCACCTTTTCAGATTAAAACAATTGTACCAGTGCATCTATCGACTTCAGTAAGGGAGTTCTTCCGGCGTGGTTGCAGAGTATGGTACTTGTGATTAGGGGGCATGTAATTGTATTTTGATTTATATACGAGTTTGGAAATCTGTTTTATTTTTAAATAGTGATAAATGATTTTATAAGTTTACATGTTCTGATAAAAAGTTTTAAAATTTCCGCTATTTTTACGGTGGGTCGCTCCGGTGGCCCTAATGTGACTTCCCGAATCGGATCGGGCTACCCGTATCGGTTTGGGGTGTTACATTTAGTGGTATCAGAGCTATGGTTTAAGTCAAAATTTTTCAAGATAGACCGGCCGGTCGAATGTCAAAATATGTCTGATCAGTACATGCCCCTAGACTGCAATCATATCTCTCTGAGCCGGAACTCCAGGGCTGAGTCCTTATCTGTAACGAATAAACCGAAGTTTCTATCCGTTAAGGCTATACTTGTACAAAAAGGAATACCAGTAACATCTGTCTTAACGCAGTAAAGTACCTTAGCCATGTGAGAGTTATTCATCTGAGAAATTCTGACTCGACTCCAGAAATAAAATTGAGATATGTTGCTGCTCTACGAGCATATTCACGTAACCAAGGCTGAATTGATTTCACAAGGATAAAGTTGTTTTGATTACTTACTTGGACTGAGGGAGAATTCTGAAGAGATTGATTACTCGAGAAAATTTTCGTTCAGATTCTTTTATTGAAATGAGGAAGAGTTCTGATAAGAATGTATACTCAACTGGTTAAGGATTAGTGGAGAATCCGTATTTCTATAAAAAGCTACTCGAAGATATGGAAGAGTTGATGAAAGTTTCATTTCTACAATTATGTGACATGAATGAATTTCGAGGACGAAATTCTTTTAAGGAGGGGAGAATTGTAACACCCCAATTTAGGGGCTAAAATTAAGAAATTATAAAGTGGCGGATTTAATTGATATTTTGAAAGAAACATTGGGGATTAAATTGTAAAGTTTAAAGTTGGCAGACCGTTTTATAAAGTGCAGGAAATTCAGTGGCTAAACCCATGATTTAACCATTTCTTATATATGATGAATTATAAGCTCCTCCCCGTGCGCGGGTTTCATATTTTCCAGATTTCCCTTCTCCAACAACCCAACTTCCAACTCCGATCTACTCGTCGTCTGACCTCCAAACGACGAGCCGAAACCACCATCGTGTTCGTTGTCAATCGAGGAACAAAACCCCTCAAACCTTTCGTCGTGGATCATCGCCGTTCGTCGTGAATTTCAGTCGGAAGTATTGTCGGTAATAACTCAGTTTTAGTTGGTTTTTCATAGATTCACGACGATCGGGTCATCTGTTTACGACACATCCCGCACCATCGTGTTCGTTGCATCGTTCCGAGTTTGCCGGTGTCATCCTTGGTCTCCGTCGACGGCGGCGCGTGAGGAGGTGAAGCGGTCAAAGTTTCCGATTTGTTGAAATCGAGCTCTCTGCCGTTCAAAATTGTGAACCGAGCTTTGTAAGTATCTCGAAATCGCTCAAAATAATTTTTAGAAATTTTTCCGGGATTTTAGCACTGTTCACGTGCCCCCACGCGCCGCCACTGCGCGTGGGGAAGAAAAAAATGACCGGTTTGACCGGTTTTGGTGCATAGTTGACCGGTTTGACCGGTCACAACCCGACCAGACCCGTTTACCCGACCCGACCCGACCCGTTTACCCGACCCGTTGACCCGACCCGACCCGTTGATCGTCGTTGACCACTGTTGACCAAAACTTTGACTGGCTTTGACCGGGCATTAAACGATCTTTGACTTCGACTGAGTATACCTATCCTGACATTTTTCGACGTTCCAAATCCGATTCTGCTGTTCGTTTTTCGAAATTAGAACCCGAAGGCCTCGAAATATCCGGTCAAACCCGTTGACTTTGATTTTGACTGAAAATTCCAAATTTCCGAAAAGTCACATTTTATGCTTTCGACGTCCTGAATCCGAATCCGAAGTCGTTTCGCCAAATTCGAACCCGGTAAGCCGTCTTTCACTGATTTATCACCCGATTTGATCCGTTTATCGCAATTAAGCTCCGTTTCTGATATAATTTATGTTGATATGTATCTGAGAAATTATTTGAAGTTGAATTGAAGATCAAAGGCATTCGAATGGAATTTTTATGGTCGATCGGTATTGCACGAAAATCGAGGTAATACTTTACTACCTCTTTATGCTTTATGGAACATGTTGATATTGGTAAATGCATGAATAAGATAATGTTGGTCACTTTTGTGGAGTTGAATAATTTATTCACTCGATATGAATGTGGTAGAAATTCTGTAACTGAATACGGATCGAATGACTAAGATAAGAGATTGATAATTGTTAGAATTAAATTACAAGTTTGTGATTGGTGATAAAGAAATCAGCTCTGCATTTGTAACTTATATTTTATATCATCAAGGGTTAAATGTTAAAGATACTTGGATGAAAAATTATGAGAATACTTCGATATGGTAAAATTACGAAATTACCCTTATGTTGGAAAATGATAAGAATTGCCCCTGGAAGTTGGTTAATAACTCTGAAAAGACATATTGATCCGATATAACTACTGATGTGCATAAGAAATGTTAGTTTTATTTGGAAATTATGGATAACCGGTTTTAATCCTATGAGAGTTTGTGAAGGAATCGTTTCAAAATCAAAGAATGTTCGGGAAAGCAATTGATCATAGGATCTCTAAATTATAATTATTTTCGTTAAGTGCTAATATTGAAATTATTTGGTTAAGAAATTACGAAAATGCCATTGAGAGATAAAATAGTCTGAATTGACCCTGAATGAGAGAGTACTTTGAGGATTTATACTTAACTCGATTAAGTACGAATTTAATTGTTAAGATCCTGTCTTTGTACAGAAAAATTTATAATATTCCGTTTGTAAAATCTGAGAAGACACTTGACCCGAAAATATTCGAATAAGGAGTAAATACTTGAAGAGTAATTTATTGGAGGTATTCTGCTGACAGAATTGTTCGAAAGGACTGAAGTAAATGATAAGATTGAATTAAATAATAAGACCGGATGGAAGGAAATGATTGAAATATTCTAGAATTATAAAATGACCAAATTACCCCTGGAATGGAAATAACTCAAGAATGTCACCAAGCTCAGGAATGAATGGATATACTCAAGCTTTGAAATGAATAGAAAAAAATGTTAAGCACCAAAATGACCAAAATGCCCTTATGACCTAGAATAAGTAAATGTCTTGGATTAATTAAGAAATCCAAATAAACATGGATGTTGTGCTACCAGTAAAAGTTGTGAAACGCAACTTAAGTGATTAACCAACGTTAGTACTATATCATTACCTGAATGATATAAGTATCACTTGAATGTTTGTGCATCTGCTCAAATTTGGATCGATGATAATTTTGGAAGTACTTGGCGCATCTCAACTCTAGAGCGCATACAGTACTAATAAGTGGGTAGTCGTTAGTCAAATCAACCACGAATACCAGAATGACTTTATTATATGAATAAATTGAAATGAAATGTAGTACAACGTGTATTTGAAATTCAGAAATGTCTGAATTATTCTGGAAAACTTTAAAGTAATCGGGATAGACTTGCTTACCAAACGAACTAAGTAACATCAATGAGTAAGGATTAAATAGGTGATTTGATGAGTTTGGAAACACTGTTGAACTTGCATGATGAATTGTCATTATGGGTTATGAGCCATGGATCAAGTACGTCAGTATTTCCTGATATTGTTGAAATGTGGAAATGAAATAAAGACCGTTGGAAGATTTATTCAGTGATGATTATGGGGATGATCTATGGATCTGCACTATGGTATTAAAGAGTGAATACACTGGAAGGATAATGACTTGACTTGTTGACATGCATCAGTTTGAGAGTTGTGTAACTCGAGTTGTTTGATAATATGATCGATAGTCGTAGATTGTAAATGACTTGAATCTTCGATTCTATATTTCATCTAAAATCACTTCGGTCATGTTTGAAAAAAAAAACAAGTAACGCAGATGGAAAAGATTCTGAATATCTCATTTGGTTCAATTGGGCTGAAATCCTATAAATTTAAAGTATATTCCTGAATACCCCTGATTGTTTGGGTAATGGAATCACTCGCAGTAAATCTGAATTTAGAATTATTATGTATAAAGGTTCCTGAATGTTTTCCTAAAGCACACGAAAATATAGTGGGATTCTAATGTATCAACATTAAATGTCTGGCTAGATCGGTTAGTAATCGATTCTCCTCAATAGGACCTTGTTCCAGGAATTCGATCAAATTTCATAAGTTTCATGTTATCCAAAATGATAACTACAATGGCCTCTGGAAATACTGGGATTCTCTAGTGTGTTCCCTACTTATTACTGAACTGTTTTATTGGTTTTAATATGTGGTACACCGAATTAATTGGTTATTGTTTTATGGATGCACCAATTTAATGTGACAATTTATGGAATATGGCTGCTATCTAATTTTTGTTTTGAAATGGTATATGATTACCATGTTTTTGGATTTATGGAATTTATGTCACGGTGCAATTGAATTTTGGAATTGAATTACGATGGAATAGCTCTGATCAAGCTAAATGGGCCTAATGTGACTCTTGAGGGCCCCAAGATGTTTCATTAGGTCGGCTTTCCTTTACTGTGTGCTTAGGGTAAGCTATATGGACTTATTGACTTGGGCTTAAGGATACAAGCTTCATAGCTTATCCTTAAGTCGGCTTTCTTTTTGCTATGTGCATAAAGTAAGCTATATGGAAAATAATTTTGGGAACTACTGATGGTGTACCAGAAAAGGGTTTAAACTATGATTTTCAAAAGTTAAACTCTTTTACGAAATTGTGAGATTTACTGGACTATGATTTGTACCTATTATGATTTTATTATACTGTTGGAACACACTAGACATCCTATTCGATCTCCTGAAAATGTCATACTTTGAAAGGTTTCTTATGAACTGAGATTCATGGCTTCTACTCGATGAACTTCTAAGGGAACCCCAAATTATTCTGCAAGCTGGTATACATATGATTCAATAAGGAAATTATATGGCTTTCCATTTATCTACATGTCATGTAGCATCATCTGGTAGTTCTGTATTACTGAGCTTTCCAAAGCTCACTCTATTACTCACCTTTTCAGGTTAAAACAATTGTACCAGTGCATCTATCGACTTCAGTAAGGGAGTTCTTCCGGCGTGGTTGCAGAGTATGGTACTTGTGATTAGGGGGCATGTAATTGTATTTTGATTTATATACGAGTTTGGAAATCTGTTTTATTTTTAAATAGTGATAAATGATTTTATAAGTTTACATGTTCTGATAAAAAGTTTTAAAATTTCCGCTATTTTTACGGTGGGTCGCTCCGGTGGCCCTAATGTGACTTCCCGAATCGGATCGGGCTACCTGTATCGGTTTGGGGTGTTACATTTAGTGGTATCAAAGCTATGGTTTAAGTCAAAATTTTTCAAGATAGACCGGCCGGTCGAATGTCAAAATATGTCTGATCAGTACATGCCCCTAGACTGCAATCATATCTCTCTGAGCCGGAACTCCAGGGCTGAGTCCTTATCTGTAACGAATAAACCGAAGTTTCTATCCGTTAAGGCTATACTTGTACAAAAAGGAATACCAGTAACATCTGTCTTAACGCAGTAAAGTACCTTAGCCATGTGAGAGTTATTCATCTGAGAAATTCTGACTCGACTCCAGAAATAAAATTGAGATATGTTGCTGCTCTACGAGCATATTCACGTAACCAAGGCTGAATTGATTTCACAAGGATAAAGTTGTTTTGATTACTTACTTGGACTGAGGGAGAATTCTGAAGAGATTGATTACTCGAGAAAATTTTCGTTCAGATTCTTTTATTGAAATGAGGAAGAGTTCTGATAAGAATGTATACTCAACTGGTTAAGGATTAGTGGAGAATCCGTATTTCTATAAAAAGCTACTCGAAGATATGGAAGAGTTGATGAAAGTTTCATTTCTACAATTATGTGACATGAATGAATTTCGAGGACGAAATTCTTTTAAGGAGGGGAGAATTGTAACACCCCAATTTAGGGGCTAAAATTAAGAAATTATAAAGTGGCGGATTTAATTGATATTTTGAAAGAAACATTGGGGATTAAATTGTAAAGTTTTAAAGTTGGCAGACCGTTTTATAAAGTGCAGGAAATTCAGTGGCTAAACCCATGATTTAACCATTTCTTATATATGATGAATTATAAGCTCCTCCCCGTGCGCGGGTTTCATATTTTCCAGATTTCCCTTCTCCAACAACCCAACTTCCAACTCCGATCTACTTGTCGTCCGACCCCCAAACGACGAGCCGAAACCACCATCGTGTTCGTTGTCAATCGAGGAACAAAACCCCTCAAACCTTTCCTCGTGAATCATCGCCGTTCGTCGTGAATTTCAGTCGGAAGTATTGTCGGTAATAACTCGATTTTAGTTGGTTTTTCATAGATTCACGACGATCGGGTCATCTGTTTACGACACCTCCCGCACCATCGTGTTCGTTGCATCGTTCCCAGTTTGCCGGTGTCATCCTTGGTCTCCGTCGACGGCGGCGCGTGAGGAGGTGAAGCAGTCAAAGTTTTCGATTTGTTGAAATCGAGCTCTCTGCCGTTCAAAATTGTGAACCGAGCTTTGTAAGTATCTCGAAATCGCTCAAAATAATTTTTAGAAATTTTTCCGGGATTTTAGCACTGTTCACGCTCCCCCACGCGCCGCCACTGCGCGTGGGGAAGAAAAAAATGACTGGTTTGACCGGTTTTGGTGCATAGTTGACCGGTTTCACCGGTCACAACCCGACCCGACCCGTTTACCCGACCCGACCCGTTTACCCGACCCGTTGACTCGACCCGTTGACCCGTTGATCGTCGTTGACCACTGTTGACCAAAACTTTGACTGGCTTTGACCGGGCATTAAACGACCTTTGACTTCGACCGAGTATACCTATCCTGACATTTTTCGACGTTCCAAATCCGATTCCGCTGTTCGTTTTTCGAAATTAGAACCCGAAGGTCTCGAAATATCCGGTCAAACCCGTTGAATTTGATTTTGACTGAAAATTCCAAATTTCCGAAAAGTCACATTTTATGCTTTCGACGTCCTGAATCCGAATCCGAAGTCCGTTTCGCCAAATTCGAACCCGGTAAGCCGTCTTTCACTGATTTATCACCCGATTTGATCCGTTTATCGCAATTAAGCTCCGTTTCTGATATAATTTATGTTGATATGTATCTGAGAAATTATTTGAAGTTGAATTGAAGATCAAAGGCATTCGAATGGAATTTTTATGGTCGATCGGTATTGCACGAAAATCGAGGTAATACTTTACTACCTCTTTATGCTTTATGGAACATGTTGATATTGGTAAATGCATGAATAAGATAATGTTGGTCACTTTTGTGGAGTTGAATAATTTATTCACTCGATATGAATGTGGTAGAAATTCTGTAACTGAATACGGATCGAATGACTAAGATAAGAGATTGATAATTGTTAGAATTAAATTACAAGTTTGTGATTGGTGATAAAGAAATCAGCTCTGCATTTGTAACTTATATTTTATATCATCAAGGGTTAAATGTTAAAGATACTTGGATGAAAAATTATGAGAATACTTCGATATGGTAAAATTACGAAATTACCCTTATGTTGGAAAATGATAAGAATTGCCCCTGGAAGTTGGTTAATAACTCTGAAAAGACATATTGATCCGATATAACTACTGATGTGCATAAGAAATGTTAGTTTTATTTGGAAATTATGGATAACCGGTTTTAATCCTATGAGAGTTTGTGAAGGAATCGTTTCAAAATCAAAGAATGTTCGGGAAAACAATTGATCATAGGATCTCTAAATTATAATTATTTTCGTTAAGTGCTAATATTGAAATTATTTGGTTAAGAAATTACGAAAATGCCATTGAGAGATAAAATAGTCTGAATTGACCCTGAATGAGAGAGTACTTTGAGGATTTGTACTTAACTCGATTAAGTACGAATTTAATTGTTAAGATCCTGTCTTTGTACAGAAAAATTTATAATATTCCGTTTGTAAAATCTGAGAAGACACTTGACCCGAAAATATTCGAATAAGGAGTAAATACTTGAAGAGTAATTTATTGGAGGTATTCTGCTGACAGAATTGTTCGAAAGGACTGAAGTAAATGATAAGATTGAATTAAATAATAAGACCGGATGGAAGGAAATGATTGAAATATTCTAGAATTATAAAATGACCAAATTACCCCTGGAATGGAAATAACTCAAGAATGTCACCAAGCTCAGGAATGAATGGATATACTCAAGCTTTGAAATGAATAGAAAAAAATGTTAAGCACCAAAATGCCCTTATGACCTAGAATAAGTAAATGTCTTGGATTAATTAAGAAATCCAAATAAACATGGATGTTGTGCTACCAGTAAAAGTTGTTAAACGCAACTTAAGTGATTAACCAACGTTAGTACTATATCATTACCTGAATGATATAAGTATCACTTGAATGTTTGTTCATCTGCTCAAATTTGGATCGATGATAATTTTGGAAGTACTTGGCGCATCTCAACTCTAGAGCGCATACAGTACTAATAAGTGGGTAGTCGTTAGTCAAATCAACCACGAATACCAGAATGACTTTATTATATGAATAAATTGAAATGAAATGTAGTACAACGTGTATTTGAAATTCAGAAACGTCTGAATTATTCTGGAAAACTTTAAAGTAATCGGGATAGACTTGCTTACCAAACGAACTAAGTAACATCAATGAGTAAGGATTAAATAGGTGATTTGATGAGTTTGGAAACACTGTTGAACTTACATGATGAATTGTCATTATGGGTTATGAGCCATGGATCAAGTACGTCAGTATTTCCTGATATTGTTGAAACGTGGAAATGAAATAAAGACCGTTGGAAGATTTATTCAGTGATGATTATGGGGATGATCTATGGATCTGCACTATGGTATTAAAGAGTGAATACACTGGAAGGATAATGAATTGACTTGTTGACATGCATCAGTTTGAGAGTTATGTAACTCGAGTTGTTTGATAATATGATCGATAGTCGTAGATTGTAAATGACTTGAATCTTTGATTCTATATTTCATCTAAAATCACTTCGGTCATGTTTGAAAAAAAAAAACAAGTAACGCAGATGGAAAAGATTCTGAATATCTCATTTGGTTCAATTGGGCTGAAATCCTATGAATTTAAAGTATATTCCTGAATACCCCTGATTGTTTGGGTAATGGAATCACTCGCAGTAAATCTGAATTTAGAATTATTATGTATAAAGGTTCCTGAACGTTTTCCTAAAGCACACGAAAATATAGTGGGATTCTAATGTATCAACATTAAATGTCTGGCTAGATCGGTTAGTAATCGATTCTCCTCAATAGGACCTTGTTCCAGGAATTCGATCAAATTTCATAAGTTTCATGTTATCCAAAATGATAACTACAATGGCCTCTGGAAATACTGGGATTCTCTAGTGTGTTCCCTACTTATTACTGAACTGTTTTATTGGTTTTAATATGTGGTACACCGAATTAATTGGTTATTGTTTTATGGATGCACCAATTTAATGTGACAATTTATGGAATATGGCTGCTATCTAATTTTTGTTTTGAAATGGTATATGATTACCATGTTTTTGGATTTATGGAATTTATGTCACGGTGCAATTGAATTTTGGAATTGAATTACGATGGAATAGCTCTGATCAAGCTAAATGGGCCTAATGTGACTCTTGAGGGCCCCAAGATGTTTCATTAGGTCGGCTTTCCTTTGCTGTGTGCTTAGGGTAAGCTATATGGACTTATTGACTTGGGCTTAAGGATACAAGCTTCATAGCTTATCCTTAAGTCGGCTTTCTTTTTGCTATGTGCATAAAGTAAGCTATATGGAAAATAATTTTGGGAACTACTGATGGTGTACCAGAAAAGGGTTTAAACTATGATTTTCAAAAGTTAAACTCTTTTACGAAATTGTGAGATTTACTGGACTATGATTTGTACCTATTATGATTTTATTATACTGTTGGAACACACTAGACATCCTATTCGATCTCCTGAAAATGTCATACTTTGAAAGGTTTCTTATGAACTGAGATTCATGGCTTCTACTCGATGAACTTCTAAGGGAACCCCAAATTATTCTGCAAGCTGGTATACATATGATTCAATAAGGAAATTATATGGCTTTCCATTTATCTACATGTCATGTAGCATCATCTGGTAGTTCTGTATTACTGAGCTTTCCAAAGCTCACTCTATTACTCACCTTTTCAGGTTAAAACAATTGTACCAGTGCATCTATCGACTTCATTAAGGGAGTTCTTCCGGCGTGGTTGCAGAGTATGGTACTTGTGATTAGGGGGCATGTAATTGTATTTTGATTTATATACGAGTTTGGAAATCTGTTTTATTTTTAAATAGTGATAAATGATTTTATAAGTTTACATGTTCTGATAAAAAGTTTTAAAATTTCCGCTATTTTTACGGTGGGTCGCTCCGGTGGCCCTAATGTGACTTCCCGAATCGGATCGGGCTACCCGCATCGGTTTGGGGTGTTACAATTCCCGTTAGTTATAATAGCAAAGGATTTCTGGTATTGTGGTCTTCATAATTTGGAATGCATAGATCCAGCGACATTATTTGTGGAAATTGTTTATCCTTTCGTTATTTCGACTGTGGAATTTTCAAATTCGTGTTTCGTTATGATAAACCTGTAGTGCTTATTTGTTCATCTATTTGGATAGGTGAAGAGGTACGAGAGCAGTCCATCCAGGAGCCGAAGCAGAAGCCGCAGCGTTAGAAGAGATCGTAGGTATAAACTCTTTTTTCCTTCTCTTTTCAGTCTTTTTTTTTTTCATTTTTTTCCTTCAAAAAATAATTAAATGCATGTTAAGCCTCCGTTTTCTTAACCCATTTTCGTTGCCATACTCAGTAAATCAAGGGAACGATCTGCATCCAAACCTCCAGTTAAATCCAAATCTGCCTCGCCTGTTAAGTCATCCAGGTAATTGGGGCTCAGCCTATTGTTGCCTTTTTGCTTTATATCCAGTTTTGTTGTTTATCTTACCTTTTATGAAAACACTTTCCATCCCTTTTTTATTCATTGACTCAGGGCAAGATTCAGGTCAAGCTCAGGGTCAGGGTCACCTGATAAGTTATGCTAATTCTGATTATATTCGATGTTATGCCCATGTCTGTCTTGGTGGCATGTGTTTATGGGGCTCATGCGAACTAGCAAATTGGTGATGGTGCTTGATTCCATACATATATTAACACCGTGCATGTAATTTAGGACTTGCAATGATTTTACTGTAGGGTGTATTTTAAAAGAGAATCGTTAACCATATCTATTTTGGATGACTGGTTTGAAATTGTTGTTTATAATCACCCATTTATCTGACCGATTATATTTTCAGGCCTAACCAGTTAATGACTGATATGCATACATTATGTCTGTAAATTCTACATTGCTGGGATGAATGGAGTTTGAGGGGAAATCATGTCCCATCATCATATATAAGAAGAGTATTACCGGATACCGATCTAAGATGACTATGTAGGTATTAATGGAGTTTTTGTGGTATGTTGCCTGGATTTATGTAAAACAGGTGGATGATGAAACCCAGTTCTATCTTCCTTTTTTTATGGTACCATTTCTTTTCTTTTTGGTTTTAAATATTAGTCATCTTTGCTTGGTGTTTGACCCTTTAGAAATCGAGGTTTTTTTCGAAAAATCATCGGTGATCGGTATATTTATCGATCTAACACTGATTAGACTATATTTCTCGATCTAACACCCTTAGCAGTAAAGCTAGGGATGTCAAAAAAATCCAAACCCGACGGGGAAAACCGAATTAAACGGGGACGGGGAAAAACCGTTTATGCTAAACGGGAACGGGGACGGGAGAAAATCGTTTATGCTAAACGGGGATGGGGACGGGGATGGGTTTGGTAATCCCCGTCCCGATTACCTGGCCCGATACCCGGCCCGATAAATATTAAAAATAATTATTATTATATATATATATATATATATATAACATTAATAAATTTAATTTAAATTAAAAAATATATATAATATTTATATATTTAATTTAAATATATATATATATCCGGTCCGATACCCGTTTAAATAATCATTTGAGTTAAACGGGATACCCGTTTCCCCGCGTTTTTCTCCAATTACCCGATGGGGATCCCCGTTTAAATCCCTGCGGTTTTTAAGTGGGGATGGGTATGTGTTTTTTAAACAGGGATGGGGACGGGAGGACCAATACCCAGCCCGAACCCGACCCATTGCCATCCCTAAGTAAAGCGCACCCCTGCACCGTGTTATATGCTGATTTAGCGTCACGTGGGATAAGGCGCGCCCCTTAAATGCGCCTTATGCTGACATGGGCCATGTAAGGGAATAGCACGGCCCCTGGGGCGCGCCTCACCTTTATTGGGCCCGATCTTTTTCCTTTTTCTGATAAATTGGTTAATAGTTTAGTATAGACAAGAGGCTAGCAAGAAGAAACCTAAAAGTATTATTAATGCGTTAAAATCGGGAAATCTAATCATTACCAACGTTTCTTTTATCGGCAACAATAATTAATTACTTTGTGTAAATATATTCTTAAAATTATATTTAAATTTATTAAATAAAAATTAATTAACTGAACCACTTTGTGTAATAAAAAATTAACTTCATTTTTAATAATTAAAATTATTGGATATAAAAAATTATAAATGATAAATTTTACAAAGTTAATCATAACTAAATAAAAAATACTTATAAATTAATTTGATGAATTAGCAAGTTCAAAAAATTATAATTTAAAAAAATATTTTATAATTTTAAGAATGAATTTTGAATTCTATATATTTCTAAAAAATAATTAAAATTATTAATTGAAAATGTTGAAAAATCTAAAAAATAATTTTTTAGTTACAATGAAAGGGTCAAATGAGATTTTTTTTTTTAATTTAATATATAATTTTATATCTTTCATTGTTATCAAGGTTTTGGTTGGTTTGGTTGGCCCGTTTCCCACACAAATCCAAACAAAACATAAAATGTTTTCAATTTTGTCCCATTACAAAATTTCAGATTTGGCTGATCTATACCCATAGATAAAGAAACCTTGCCGCATAGTTTGGGAAAAAGAATCCAATAAAGGTAAGGCGCGCCCTAGGGGTCGCGTTATACCCACGTGTATTCATGTCAGCATAAGGCACGTTTCAGGTAGCGCGTCTTACACTACATGGCGTCAAATCAGCATATAGCGCGGTGCAGGGGTACACTTTACTGCTAAGGGTGTTAGATCGAAAAATATAGTTTGACCGATGTTAGATCGATAAATATACCGGTCACCGGTGATTTTTCGGAAAAAACTCCTTAGAAATCTTGTGATACTGAACTTGGTGTTGGCAATAACTTAAATGACACTTATGGGTGAGCATTATATGATTTTTGGTCATTTTTTAAAAAATTGTAACCAAAAAAAAAAGTTAAACATCAGTAGTTTTATTTAAATTTAAGATATCACGGTACACTCTCATTCTTCTTCTAAGATGATGAAAGAGATGGGATGCTTTGTTCGTGCTTGAAGAAGTTCTGAGGATCCTCCAATGTCTTCACACGAACCAATCTTTTGAAGTTCTTAAAATATTTCAAACCCCAGAGGCTAGCTTCTGCATAACTCGTGTTGCCTGATCTGTTGTTAACCCCAATATCCAAATCCATGTAATTCACGTACACCTCTCTCGGAGATTTCGAAACATAGGGAGTCATGTCATCGTAAAGTCCCCTTATCCAAACCAAGTACCTTTCAAAATCCAGATTTCCATCTTCTTCTCGACCAATGGCGTATATGATTTTGTACATGTTTCCAGCTCTGTGTGGAAATGGGGTTTCGGTTTCTGGAATCTCATCCATTTTCCCACCATAAGGTATCAAAGTAATTAAACCGTATCTTCCTTCTTCTTTGTTGAAGTATTTTGGCCAAATCTCTTGAAATACAGACTTTGGTATGGGTTCTTTCACGTAATCTGATTTGATTTTAAACGAACTTTTGTTGGCCTCTGTCCTGTTGAGCAGATTTTCCAAAGTGTTATTTGGAAATTGACCCATGTAGAGACCTTGAATCCAACTCGTCTCGATGCAGTCTTGTTTAGCGAGGCCGAGCTCAGGAAACCTTGTTCCGGTAAGCGAAATCAGTTCGTCGACCGGCCCGAGAAACATCCCGGTAAAAGAAGCTTGAACTGTTTCGTCTACCGTTGATATGAAGACGGCGAGGAATATGTCTTTAGGAAGCTTGTGTGCCACGTACTGCCATCGATGGATGAGTCGAGCAGCGTTTTGTTCCATGGTTTTGGTGACTGAGAAGACGGTCACGGTTGGTGGAATCGGAACCAGCTTTAGTTTCCAATCGAGAACAATCCCGAAACTACCTCCGCCACCTCCTCGGATCTCCCAGAACAAATCTTCTCCCATGGATTTTCGATCGAGAATTCTTCCGTCAGCATCGATCACGTGAGAATCGATAACATTATCGGCGGCGAGACCGTATTTTCTAAAAAGCGCGCCGTACCCTCCGCCGCTGAAATGGCCACCGACACCTATGGTAGGACAAGTACCCGCCGGAAAAGCAAGCGTTTTACTTTTCTCATTGATCCTGTAATACAGTTCAGCTAATGTCGCTCCGGACTGAACCCATGCAACGCCGTTTTCGACGTCGACATCAATCGATCGGAGATTAACTAAATCGACGAGAACGAACGGAACTTCAGAAACATACGAAAGTCCCTCGAAATCATGGCCGCCGCTTCGAGTTCTTAGCTGCAACCCGTGGCTTCTCGAACAGTGAATCGTTGCTTGGATATGGGATGCATGGAAAGGTGTAACGATGAGTAAAGGCTTTGGGGTGGCCGCCGTGTCGAACCTGAGATTTTGAATCGAAGATTCCAAGATCGATGAATAAGAACGATTGTTTGGAGAGTAAATGAGCTTGGAAATGGAGGATGACTCGTTTGAATGAAGTGAAAGGCAATGAAGGAACTGTTCGTGGGTCTGAGCTTCGGCTGTGATCAGCCATGGAAACGCCAAGAGAACGGCGAAAAGTAGGGGAAAGGTTGAGTGGTAATGGAAGTGAGAGGAGTTCATTGTTCCGGTGACAGGCGATGGGATTCTGCAACTAAAGTTTATCCATTAGTATCAAACTGTAGGGAGTATGGTTGGAAAAAATCGAAATTTATAATTTGGCTCCACGTTAGAAAACTCATCGTAATTTCTAAAAGAGAAAATAAACTTTATAATATACGAATTTAACTAATTTTTTTTGTATTTACCAAAATGACCAATAAATTCGCAACGCGATCTCAAATTTCGCAACTCAGTTTCCAATTTCGCAACGCGAATATGTAAATCGCATTGCGATTTTCCAAATTCGCAACGCGAATTTGTAAATCCCAACACATAAGTCAAATTCGCAACGCGATAGTCAAATGGTTTTATGCGAAACACAATATTAATTTCGCAATACAAATGTAAACAGTATTATCGCAAATCATCTCTAACCTAAAACCCTAAAGTACAACTCAATCTCATCTCCATCTCTCACTCTCTACGGCGACATCCGTCCCCATCTCTGACGAAATCCGTCCTCATTTCCGACGAAATCCGTCTATCTCCATCTCTCATATCAACCCTCACAACCATTCACGGTCGGAAATGGAAAATCAACCACCGAGGGTTAGTTTTTTTAATCTCTTATTTTTATTTTGAAATTTTTGTATTATTATTAGATTAACCATTTCACTGAGATTGCTAAATTCATTCGGTTACTACCAATACTGCTAAACTGTTAAGTCTTTAACCCTGTGAAGTTAGTATTTGTCTTTGTTTTGTCTTTTTGTTTTGTCTTTTTGTTGAAGAAACCCTGAATCGCAACACCAAAATCACAACACGAAATGAAAATCGCAACGCGAAAATGAAAATCGCAACGCGAAACTAAAATCGCGTTGCGAATTTAAGTTTCAGAAACTTCTTTTATTCGCCAAATTGAAACTTGAATGAATTGTATTACTTCAACCAAAAAACAAAGACAAATACTAACTTCACAATGTTGCTAACTTAAGTTTCAAGAATAAACTACTACTCTTTATGTTGTCCTTGAACCTGCACTAAACCTATATGTTGTCTTTTTAAATGTTTATATAAGTGCTTACTTCTGGAATGTTATCTGATGCATTTTGTGAACTATGATGAAATAATGACTTGGGTGAATACCGTGCTAGTTTGAAACATATTTGGCTTTGTTTTCACTGTTTAATAACATGTCTGTTTGTAGTGTATAATTTTTAGTTTTTGGTATATCTAACTTGGTATGTTTATTGTTTTTGTAGAAATTTTTTTCGGCTCAATTGACCTTAAGGAATAAATTAAGCATAGCCACTAAAATTGCGTCGACGCTTAAACCTCTACAAAGAAAATTATTTGAGGATACTTGCTTCGGGCCATAGCTGAAAGTACAACATCCGGGTGGAGATGCTATGTTGACACATTTGTTTCTTCAGACCATGACTAACGATCTACCCGAGGGGGTACAACGTGGTTATGAAGAGATATGGTTTCATTTTCCTCTGGCACCGGCGTATACTTGTTTTGGGCGGGAGGAGTTTTGCTTAATCACCAGTCTACACTTCGGACACGATGATGTAAGTCGGTACACTAGTCATATCGCCCGCCCATCATGGTTATATCGGGTTTTTCCTGAGCTGGCAAAGTCGAAGCCGCGTATACACGTCGAAGACTTGAAGAGATTATTTGATAAAGATGGTTTTACTCTGATGGATGACATTGATGTTGTCCGAGTATGCCATTTATTACTTTTGCATGCCGGATTTTTAGGCAAAGAGGGCAAACAACCAATCTCCGAGGACCTAATATTATTGGTAGAGGACCTAAATGCATGGAACCTGTTTCCGTGGGGTTCATATCTATGGAAAGCTATCTGGAAGAAGTTGTCGTCTGCCTTTGACGACCGAAAAAGTTTGCGGGGCGATAGTTCTAAATACACTTTGACAGGCTTTACTTGGGCCTTTAAGGTAAGAATTTCTATATTATAATGTTTCCAAAATTATAATTAATTATTTAACAATTACTAATGTTTATGTATTATATTGTTTGTAGATTTGGATATTTGAGGCTTTCCCCAACATGCGGACATATGCGATAAAAAGATCAAATGATATTCCTAGGGCTATTACCTGGAAGAGGATCCGCATGTTGGATTGGGAAGAGTTACTCCCATATACGATGATGAATGATGTAAGTTAACACACAAATAATACCATATATAAACAAGTTATTACTAGTACAAGTTTAACTTTGTTTGAGTTTTTATATTGTTAGGTGGCCAACTATCCATTACAGAGGCTGACACCCACAGAGGCTGAGCTTGCCACTGATTAGTGGCAAGCTAGTAAGCGGTTTTTTGATGGGACGGATGATGAACACCCCCCACCTCGAGAGCCATCACCTATTCGGGCCGATTCTACAGCTCGACACCCGGAGCCATCACCTGATCGAGCCTCTTCTCCACCTCCACTGTCACCTATTCTATCACATCATCGAGCCTCTTCTCCACCATCACCTCATGATAGGCGACCGGCAAAGAGGCCACGACATTTATCTCCCTGTTCTCTACCTCTATGGGATGAGTTAGGGGAATTACGTGATGAGGTCGGTGCTTTGCGTCATGAGGTTGGTACTTTACGTGAAGATAATGGTGTATGGCGTGATGAGGTTCAATCTTTACGTGGTGAGGTGGATTTTTTACGCGATGAAAATGGTGCGCTACGCGGTGAGGTATCTACCTTACGTGATGAGGTTGCCTCTCTACGCGAGATTGTTTCATTGTTGCAGAATGAGATTAATACTCTACGCAATGAGGTAAATTTGTTACTACTATACTAAGAATGCAAATAAGTTTTTTTCGGCATTATTTATTTATTTATTTACTGATTTATATATTAATTTATTTTCAGCGGCCCGTTAAGGTAAATGCTTTACGTCGGGTTTTTCTTGTACGATGGGGTTTACGCATCAGACGTCGTGCACGTGCCATTACGTCTCCGTTCACCCCACTAGTGCCAAGACTCCGTAAGAATAAGCCCGATGCACCTATCATCATTCAAGAGGCGCCTCCTATCGTTCAAGAGGCCCCTATCATCATCAAAGAAGCCCCTCCCACCGTTCAAGAGGTCTCTGTCATCGTTCAAGTGGTCCTGCCCGCCATTCAAGAGCTCGATTCATTTGGCGTCATATGTCGACATATTGATAAACCACCTCTCGTGCCCGATATGATGGATGCGTGTTGACTTTCGTATGAGTTACCGGCCAGTACCATTCCTCAGCATGAGATGGAAACACTACCAGACACAATTACGGATAATACCCTTTGGGCTAAGACCGCAGTTGATTTTTATCTACATGAGCGGAGCAAGGGGTGTTATTCTGACCTATGCCAAATCGACGATGCTATTCATTTGTTTCTTGATCGGTCTTGGTGGGGTATTTTATTAGAGGTTGAAGATAATGGCTACCTCGAAGGGGGGTAAGTATTATATTCTTCTTATATTGCATTTTGAATAATTTTTTTAAAATTATTAATAAATTCACTAATATATTTATTTTTTTATAAAACAACATATTGATGCATGGGTGTCACATCTTCTAATAATAAGAAAATTAAAGAAAAGAGGTATTCGATGGACTATTATACCGACGTCTTTTCACGCAGCTCACTTGAAGGATTAGAGAGATGCTTCATATAAGTTGGCTAATGGAAAAGCTAAACTTTATCCTGCGTGGTGGGAGGTCGATAAGGTTAGTATTTATTTTTTGAATATTTTAAAGGTTTTCATAAATTTTATTTGATGTGCGTAATTATTTATGATTGTAGGTGTTTATCCCTGTTTTGGAACATCGTCATTGGCTTCTCGTCGAGCTTCAGCTCCCATCCCTGAAGACAGTGGTATATGACAGCATGTTGAATTACATACCATTGTCTGATTTGAGAGATATTATTACAAAGAGATGGAGCGATCATTTGGCTAAATACTTGAATGCGATTGATTATTGGACAAAATCTGAAAACAAGAAGCCAAAGAAGTTCAAAATTACAATGATCAGAGACGAGACTGCGCCACAACAAACGCAGGGAGCCAGAGGGGATTGTGGTCCTCTCGTATGCTTGTGCTTGGAACGTTTGACGATAGGAAGTATACAATATCTACCTCCCACAGATAGAGATAGAGCTGCAGTAGGCTTGTGGTTTCGGCATTATATGGCCATATCGATATATACGAGACGCTGCCTACATGCATCTGCGTGCTGAAAGTTGTACATAAACAATTGGTAAATTTGAATTCAGTACTCTTTAATTGGTTTGAAAATATTTGGTTAAGTACCTAGAATTCAGTAATTTGTTGTTTGTTGGTTTTAGATGTGTAGAAAGTGTTGTTTGAGCAAATGTTTGGTTTCTGCAGGTTAATCCTGAAGTGAACTGCGTGAAATGTATTTGTGCATAAACAACAGTCTGGGGTACACTTTTTTTCTTTGTAAACAATTGAATTTTACATTGAAAGTTGATTTGTTACAATTGATGAGTAAATAAGATTTTTTTTTTTGATTAATTGATTTGTAAAAGTTGGTTTGTTTAATTTGATTTGTAAATAAGAATTATTTTTTTGCTTGTTTAATTGATTTGTAAAAGTTGATTTGTTATTTCTAAAAAAATTCAATCTGCATTATGTTTGAAGGCAAAAAAGACATGTTGAAGGTACAAATTCGCAACGTGAAAGTCAAATTCGCAACGCGATTTTCGGTTTACGAATTTGACTTCCGCGTTGCGAATTTGACTTTTGCGTTGATCGCAACATACAACATCAAGGTATATACAACATCAAACACATTCCAAGCTATAAATACAAGCTAAGGACACTTGAAGAAGCAAGAGAACAACTATCCAAAAAATCAAACAAGAGAAAATCCCAACATGATAACAACTGAACAGATCATATCAATGTTCAAACTCAAGTTGTAAATTTTGATTTCCTTTTGTTTGGCACCATATGAGATTTGAATTTTGATTTCCTTTTGCTTGGCACCATATGAGCTTTGGATTTTGATGAGCATCGGAAGCATTTCGGACTTATGATTTGGGTGGTACTCAGAAGCATTTCGGACTTATTATTTTTGTTATTATTACAAGTTGTATCCCTCAATTATCGGGATTTTTAGTTGCCATTTGTTTTATTTCTCGTACACAAA
This sequence comes from Hibiscus syriacus, assembly GCF_006381635.1. Lineage (NCBI taxonomy): Eukaryota > Viridiplantae > Streptophyta > Magnoliopsida > Malvales > Malvaceae > Hibiscus > Hibiscus syriacus. Next base: position 1,554,803 of record NW_024062798.1, on the reverse strand, counting down.
AATATAATTTTAACTATAAAATCAAATATACTTCAAATTTTAAATCATTCATTTTCAAGAATAATTAAAATGATATCTAGTTAATATTATTGATAAAAATGATATTCTTTTAGTAAAGTCAATTTTTGTATGGTATGTCCTTGCCTACGTGGCGAGGTTTTTGAGTGGTCTATTTTATGCTGATATCATCCAAAACAAAAATAAAAATAACAAAAATAATAGACCAAGAATTATACGAATTTAAGAAATAATGTGCGCAATACATGTTTGAAGCATATTTGCACAAGAAGTTAGGCCGCGATGATGGTGCGCGTGTATAAATTTTATTTTCAATTCTTCATTGAGGGTATGTTTAAAAAATAATATTTAAATACTTAAAAATTCATATATATATATATATATATATATATTAATATTTGAGAATATCATATGAAAATTTTGTTAATTTTGAGTTATCAAAGATAATTCTTAAACTTGATCTATATGATAGTAAAAACAATTTTTTTCCTTATGAGATACTCGAGATTCAATATCAAAAATTATCTTTGAATGTCGTACTAATACGAGTCTAGTAAAGTTTAAAAATTATATTTGATAAATCAAAATCAACAAGTTTTGTCGTAATATTCTCAAATTTCACATTATTTGTGTATGGATATTTTTAAAGCACTTAAATATAATATTCCAAATACGCATTCATTTAGTGATTGAATACAACCTATACATGTATGTCATTGTCATCTTTTAGTTACCTCATGCTCATATACACAGTGATGGACTTGGGGGGCTTGGGACAGTCGCCTCTAAAACTTTTAAATTATCATAAATTTTAGATTTTTATTTGTATTTCTATTGATAATTTATTTTTGTCCCATAGAGTTATATAAGTTCACCCTTTCTAAAAATTTTAAAAATTGAGTCCCTAACATAAAATCATACATATACATTCAAATATATATTTTGACATGCATCACACATTTATTTTCTTCTTAATAAAATTCCTATAATTTTTGATCCATTATTTTCAGTTCTTTTCATTTTGGTCCAAAACGACATCATCATGAAAGAGATCACTAAAAATCTTGTCCCTTAAGTAAAATTGAGGCCTACAAATTACACCTTTTGAAGGTGCTTCCAACGCGACACACCTTTATCAAAAGAATTTTATTTTGATCAATAATATAGTTTGATGTCAGTTTAAGAAAATTAAAAAAGTATCATGCCAATAAATTGGCCTAAAACATACCCTTAATAAACAAATTTCTCTAAAAAAGGGACATTTTTTTTCAATTCCAATGACATAAATGGGTATTCTTTAAATTACAGATGATAAAACATAAAAGATTTATCCTCTTCATTTATAGTCTCTGAATCTTTATGAGCTAAACATTGGTGAAGAAAAGAAGCAGACATGACTACAAATTCGGACATCAACAAAAATCTTGTGGATATCTGGACAACTTGTTATCGTATCCAATAGAAATCCATGATGTCTCTCATTCTTAGATATTAAAAGTAAAATTCAAATGTATAAACCCTCCGCTTGTAAATATTCCCTCATCGCCTTTGCCTTTGCTTTAATCATCGTTCTTCAACCTTATTTGAAACCTATAGTCTCCGCCGGAAACGAAATGGCTTCCGCTACAATGTATGCAGCGATCCGAGCTGTTGCCGCCGCTGCCGGAATTTATACTTTTGCTCGGAATTCAAAAACCAAGGTCATTATCAAAATTTTCAATTTATGTTGAACTGAAACTAAATTGTATTCAATAAAAAAAAAAACCTATCCGACGCTGTAATTTACGAGTTTAAACTTGTTCAGGATTTTGGGGGTGCCGGGATGCGGTCGATGGGAAGTTCTCCGGCGAAACGCGACCAAAAGGGGGAGAAGACACCGCCGCCTCCGAAGGTGGCGCCACAGTTCGATGGATTGAATTGCTTCGAAACCTTGGTGGGTTATTAAAGTTTTACTCGACTTGCTGGATTAGTCGGACCGCCGTCAGAATTCACCGGCGACGGCAGCTGGATATTGTTGACTGTTGTCAACAATCACGATGTATAAATTTGTTCTTTTTACGATAATAGTCTACTTACGAGATAATATTTCCTACAAACCGGGAGTAATATTAGTATGTTGTTTTATTCATTCATTTCTTAACCCAATATGTTTAATATTTAGTAGATTGGTTTTTAAGTTATAGTCGAATCTCTTAACTCTATATAATATATGAATATATATATATATATATATGGTTATAGAAAGTTTTTAAATTAGAATTGATTAGTACCATAATATTATAAATATTTATAATTAAATTCGAACAAAGATTCAAACAACTTGAATTGGTTCGACTTGAAAAAATTTCAAATAAAATTTAAGTTATATAAAATATAACTCATCATCTCGACCAATATAACATTTTTTTACTTAACGGATCCTCACTCCACCACGTTAACTCCTTCATTAAATGTCAACGAACTTTATAGACATCATTTAAATAATTACGTGATCTAATTGATGAAAAAATGGATGATCAGATTAAAATTCTCTTATAATTAAGTGATCATGGTGTAATTTACCCAAATTATTATAAGAAATACGATATAGAAATGATCACGTCTGCTTAAAAACTTGTTAGCTTATTTTTGGGTCGGGCCTCGGGCTTCAGATGTCTATGTTGATCCAAGATTACCTGAAAACACTTGGAAAAAGGATTAAATATACATAGGTGTGATCATTTGATTGAATCAAAGTAAAACAATTTCACACTAGTCGAGTTCACAAGTCTAATTTTATAACTTTAGTTAAAAAAAATTGAGTTGTTCGAGTTTTTTTTTAAATTTAATTATAAATATTTATAATGATATGATAATAATTATTCTTAATTTCAATGACTTTCTATAATCATATACAATTTACATATATTTCTTCAAATTTTTCATATATGTCCGACATGTCGTCTGTGATGGAAAAACACGATACCTCTCAGACATGTCATCTGTGATGGCAAAACCCGACACCTCTTAGACATGTCATCTGTGATGGCAAAACCCAACACCTCTGCTTCAGCTGCTGATGCACATGCCGATGAGGAAGAGGAAGAAATGGACGAGACGGGGGTTGAGCCTAGGGACATTGAGTTGGCCATGACGCAGGCTGGGGTACCGAGGAGCAAAGCCGTCAATGCTCTCAAGACACAACGGGTAAATTGTTAGTGCTATCACGTAGCTCACCACTTAGCCTCTGTGTTTTCTTCCGCCATCGCAGTCGGTCGATGAATCCCGATTAGTTATTGGAACTAGTATCAACGATTGTAGACATTTTGACAGAGTTCAAAGAGATAACCTAACCTAAGTTCGAACTTTAGAGATGATATTGTTGACTGAAAGAGTTACGAAACTCGAATGATGCCAAAAATATACGCTCTTCTATGTCATCAATAACTAAATGGATATAATATTATCATATACATAACATGTTAGCATTCAAAATCAATGCCATAGTTTTTAACTAGAAGATGGCCTCAAAAGGAAACGAGTGAACTATATACACAACGAAAGTATCATTGAGTTACGAGCATTTGATGGGCTAATCAAACCTACAAACAAGATTAACAGCACAGCCACCCGGAAAACAACAGTTAATGGCTTACGTGAGCCGCGGGCTGAAAACTTCGACCACCGAGATGAAGTCTCTTCATGAACTGAAATAACGGTCTTGGACAATAAAACGGTAGGGGGTGTTTCCCGGGATTCGTTGATGGTGCCACGATCAGAGTCACAGCCAACAATGATACCGTTTTCCGCTACTTCTACCCCCTGCAGAGACAACTTTATAAGGTCCGATACATATCTGGATTCGACAGTGAGTTTCTATACAAGCATCAATCACAAACTTCTCACCTTTGTAACGACTGATTTCGAATAATCTTCTTTCACTCCACTACTCCAGTCACTTATTGCATCGTTGTAATGAACCAAGCGGACCTGAATGTTACACTGCAGACGCATTCTTCGTGGTGCATTTGTCTGTATCATTGAGTTTTCGTTGTCTGGATGACTTCGAGAAGGGCGGGGCCTAATCCTGATTCCAGTGACAGAGCTATCAGCATTACAAGATGTATTTGTATGATTGCTGAATTCTCCATCACTATTTATAGCGTTATAGAATGGCACTATGCTGGAAAAGTTGACATCCTGCATGCAAATCGGATTTGCGCAACCTTGTATGCTCCCTATTGGAGCCCCCATGTTGATCTTGTCTGTCTCTAGCTGTTCCAAAGAAAAATTTGTGTTTTTAGACAGGGAAAACACATGGAATTCTAGGAGATGCAGATACGAAAGTATGTGCATCGTATACAATACCGGAGTTCATCGGTGTACGACTAGATATAACATTGAATGAATCTTGACATGCTTCAAGCAAGAGTATATGGCATGATAAACAATAAGTTAACTAGTTAGCTTCTACTCACCAGCACTTCGGCTACTTCACCAACTGATTCACCGCATGATCTGCCATCCATACCAAAGCTCATGGCCTTAGGTGTCTTACATTCTGAATCATCCAAATCATTCATTATGGATTCCAAGAAGTTCGAAATATCTGTATTGTGTTCATTAGTGCCGTGCTCAAACTCCACCCCACCGAGACAGTTTCCGACATGATCAAACATCCAAAATGCCTGCTCTGCTTCAATCTGGTTGTGCAATGGAGAGAATAGTGGTTCTCCAATTGGATCATAAAAATGATTCAAAGCTTCTTCAAGTAAACCCGCCTGAAATCGAACAAAGTCAGTTCGGTAGAAAATTATCACAAAATCTAAATCAAAATTCAGGATTTTTCTCGCTCACCTCTGCAGGGGTTATATCTGCCACTTGATCCATTTCATCATAAGCTTCATAGCCATCCCGGTTGCACTCGAGTTTAGGTTCGACGGTTTTAGAAACCATTTCACCGGGCAAACCGAAAAGACGAGTTTCGGTGGCATCGGATACTTTTTCGGCTTCCCCTTCTACTGCAGGAGACTCTCGAGGCACTTCTAACACCGATAGCATGTCTTCGGTAGGAGACGACACAGCCGGATCAACTCCATCGCCGTTGAAATCTTCAATGGACTCATCTTTTTTCTTGAATAGACGACAAATTACAAATGCATTCTGCAGGAGAAATCAAAACAACTATGAGAACAAAAAGTGATCTAAACAAGAACACAAGTAAATCAAGAACAACGTATTAGCACAACTAAACCACCAATTAACTGGTTAAAAGAAGTTAATTATGTAAACTAATTTCCCATCAATCCTACAAAATCGACCATATTTTCATTAGCAAGAAGAAATGATGAACCTGTCCAGGATTGGTGCCGTCGAGCTCATGCAGTGTAGTGCGATACTCATGCATGACCCAATTGGTTCGTTTTCCCCGAGGAGACCTGCCGTTATAAAACACCAGAGTCTTCTTCATGCCGATCAAATTAGGCCCAGACTTAATCTTCCGGTCCTTACCCGTTGCTTTCCAGTAACCGGCCTCCGTAGCCCTGTTGAGCCGGTTTCCGATCGGGTACTTCCGGTCAATCGGGCAAAAGAAAAACCACTCTGGGTCTTGGGTCCTTACAGCAGATAAGTGAGGCAAATCCCATGGCTCGCACTTGCAAACATCGATTTCACGAATTGCTTGGATCTCATCGTTTTTATTTCCGTTTATCTTAGACCGTAAGTAAAAGTCGATCAATTCCTCGTCCGTCGGTCGAAATCGGAATCCGATGGGGAGTGAATTCACTGAGAGAACACCCATGCTAAAAACACAACAAATTTGAAAGGAAACAAAGATTTTTGGAACAACAGGAAGAATACAAGATTCAAAGGGGAGGGAAAAGCTGAATAATTAGAACTCGGAAGGATTTCGGCAAAGAGTTATAAAAGGAAGAAGATGGCTCATAGGCTACTGTCCATGAAACAGCCAGGAAAGAGCTTATAATAAATTCTCTTCAATTTCAACGACTACAAATTTACCCGCGCCGCGTTCCATATATATATATATATATATATATATATATATATATATATATGTAGATGGTTACGTTTGTTTTATTTTTATAAATATATGGTTATTTGATCCAAAAAATTAATATGCATTTTAATTAAGATGTGGTCATTAAGCGATGAAGTGTATGACATAATATGTTTATAAAAAGGTTTAATTTTTATTTAAACCCTTAAACTTTAATTAAACTATTAATCATGGGGTCTTTTTGTAAACCTAAAATAATTCATAGGTAAAATTAAAAAAAGGGATAAATGGATATTTTACCCCTATATTATTTTGGTTTATAAAAAGACACATGATTAGTAATTTATCTAAAGTTTAAGGGTTCAAATAAAAATTAAACTTTTTTATTAACACTCCAAGTCATCCATCTCACGACAACTAATAATCCAGTGACCACATCTTAATTAAAATGAAACAAAAGTGACTGTATATTAACTTTTTTTAACCTAATGATAGTATGTTTATAAAAATGAAACAAAATGACCAACTATGTAATTTATCCTCTCTCTATATATATATATATATATATATATATATATTATAGTGCAAGTGCGAACTTTTACCCAAAAACTCAGCTTAAATTTTATGTCGGAATTAATTTTTTTAGTTATAGTAATATTAAATTATATTTATAATTTAAAAATATTATAGTTTTCTAAAATTAATTACGTAATTATACTTTTCTTCGTTGATGTTAGGTTTGTGTCAACAATCAGTGAATGAGTAAGCTGTCCAATAAAGCTTTGACATGTGGAAAATGTTGTCATGCTTAAAGCATGGGGTCCACACGGCTTACGTGGCCTTCTATGAAAGTGCTACGAACCTTACCAAGTGCTGTGCTACTGGTACCCACAAAAACTCTTCAAGAAGTATATTTGATTCAAAAATATTAGTTTTCTTTTCATTATAATTATGGGTAAACTATGTCAATGGTCACTGATGTTTGGATAATTGTTCGGTTTTACTATTGATGTGTAAAAAATTATAAATTGATCTCTAACGTTATCCGTCATTTATAATAAATTGGTCACTCGCCGTTAACTGTCATTTACTACCGTAACGAAATGTTGATATGTCACGTTAATATGGTTTTCTGACATCATTTGACTGAATTAGACCATTTTTACATACCCTTCTTCTTCAACCTAACCCATTCTTCTTCAACCATGGAAGACCAAAAATGAAAGAACAATGGAACTGAGATAATACAAACCAAAAAATCCAAATGAATGAGGGATACCTCCGAAAAGCTTGAAAAACCTCCTCCTCAGACAAACCAAACTTCTTAAAGAAATCAATCTTCCTCTTCCAGTCGGTTTACTTTTCGAACTCACCACATAGAGTGCTTCCATAAACAATGGCTTAGAAGGATTAAATCCCATTTCCTTTGTTTCCTATGTCAAATCCTTAAACTTATGTGGACTTCTGAAAAACGTTGTAGGTTCAGAACACAATGTTGAAGCAATATTATATTCAGCAACTCCATTATCCAGCAAAGTATTGATGTTGGATAAGAACATATCATATAGACAGTAGCCGATGAGGCGCGCACAGCGTTTTAGGGCACGGATGATCTTCTCAGTGGACTTAAGCACGTTACTAAGGAAATTATAAAATGGGATTATATTATTTTCTAAGCTTGAGAACAAAAATGTTGGGTTATGAGAAGATATGAGCAAGGTCGGGGTTTGAAACACCTTTAGATATTAAGAACTCAAGTTTGGGCAAAATGGTTTTTTCAACACTTGATGTAAGCACTGCAGGGCGTCCCTTGATGAGGCGAGTGATTTGGGGATTTGAGAAGCCATGGTTTTTGAGAACAGCAAGCACAAAGTCAGACTTTTTTGGGGTTTCGAAATGAACGTATCTGGTGGCCTTACGCAAATTCCGAGGACAACCCACATTTGTTTTTGAGGTATGAAACTGTAAATGAATCCTCATTTGAAGAACTAGTTTTGTATATGAGAATTAGACTGTGATAATCCTAAAAGTTTGTGACTTTGAGTGGTTGTAACTATGTTTCTCCCATGGAGAACTGTTTTGCAGAGAAATTTAAACATTGGGAACGTGTAACTGAGTTAAAAAGGCAAGGAATTTACCAGTTTTTGGACGAAAAAAAGAAAATATTTCTTCTTTGAAATTTGAATGGGGGGCAGCTTCTGGGTTTAAAGGAAGAAAACCCCAGCAGTAACTTGGAAAAAGCAATTCTTTTGGAGTCGACTGTGTTGGTCAAATTGTGGTTTTGGTCAAATGGAAGAACAATGAACTAGAAAATGGTCAAATAAAAAAGCTCTCATTTTCTGGTTTGGACTATCTCAGTTCCATTGTTTTTTCATTTTTGGTCTTCCATGGTTGAAGAAGCAGGGGTTGGGTTGAGGAAGAAGGGTAGGTCAAAATGGTATAATTCAGTTAAACAATGTCAAAAAAATCATATTAACATGTCACGTCAGCGTTCTATTACGGTAAACGACAGTTAACATCGAATGATCAATTTATAATAAACAATAATATTAGTGATTGATTTATGACTTTTAGAACATCAGTGATGAAAACGAACACAACATCAACATTGCCTAGTTTACCCTTAATTATTTATCAAATATTAAGTAAAACATTCATATTTACTTTAAATTTATAACGAATAAAAATTTTAATATTCAAATTTCATAAAATACCCATACATATCTAAAGATAAATACATATAGTTGGGCTAGATTGTTAAAAAGAGAGACCGTGAGCAATGGCTGAAAAGATTGTTTTGGCAAAAAGCCCATTCACGAGTGATCACAAAACAAAAAACAAAGCCGGAGAAAATGGATCAGGCAATCATTCCAATTTCTCTTCTTTACTCGAGGGAATTACACACACAAGTTGTAGTGAGATGGAGGGAGGAAAAGAGCAGAGAATGGCGGTGGTTTCCAGGTTTATGATGGCTCAACAAAACCCTTTGGAACAAGTGCAAGCCAAGCACCATGCCAGTCGAGGCGGCAGTGGTGACCGCCACCGGCGCCACCCAGGGTGCTGCTATCGGTGCTATCATGGGTACCCTCGCCAACGACATCTCCTCTACTCTTCCAAATCCTCCTTAGGCTTCCCTCAATCCTCAGGCAATGTCTTCTCTCAAGCAAGCCCAAGTCTTCTTTTTTTATCTGCGATTTCGATCTTGTTTTTCAGAACTGTAGCTTCCAATTACATATCTCGAAAAAGAATATATATATGTAGTGATAATTGTGTGATTCTGGGGAGGACCATGTTCTTAGATAGTGCACATGCTAATTGAGTTATGTTGTTGTTTACAAACAATGAATTGTTTTGTAATTAGTATTGAATTGTTAACGGATATGTGGGTTTTATTGATATTTGATGCATATCGTTTTAATTGCAGGCTCTATCAGGAGGTCCCTGGGTTCAAGCTCGGAATTTCGCCGAAATGACTGGTGTCAATGCTGGCATAGTTTCTGTTATGAAAAGATTTAGAGGGAAGGAGGATGTTCAATCTAGGTGGACTTTTAATCTTCTTTGGTTTTCTTTCTGTTGTTGTATAGCTACCAGATACTGCAACTAGATAGTTCAATCGGATTATGACTTGCTGATATATGCTGCAATATGCTCGATACACCCATTCAAGATACCAACAGATGAGGCTTTAAATGCACCCGTTTCTAACACTTAAAATAAAATTGTTTTTTTTCATGTATTGTTATCTGTTTTTGTCCTCGAATGTATACCGAATCTAGTGAGATTCCTATTGAGATGCGAAGAAATATCGATGACTTTCTTTAAGGGTCTTAGATTTACAAATGTTTTGGTTGAACAGTTTGTTCCAGACCATGGAAATGTTATGGGTGATATATCTGTGTTGGCTTTTACTGAATTTGGTCTTATGTTTTGGAAAGGATGAAGACTCATTTAGTCCTGTGGTTTGTCGGTAAGTTATAGTTTGGATGCATTTTCTCTTTATTTTCCTTTCCGGAGCCAACTTGATTTCCATTTCTAGCTAAAATAGGCTGGATTTGTCTATGTGAGATCATGATCCTTTTATTTTTCTATTTTGTAAGCATCTGATGAATAGAAATAAGTTCTCAAACATTTTATTGGTACAGTTTTAGGATGATTAACTGATTGTTCAATATTTTTTTGTAGCAAATGAGATACTAATTTTTGAAGATTTTTTTCATTCGGAACTAGCTTATTTTCCCCAGTTAAGGTACCTCTACCGATTACAAATACATGCAAATTTTTTCTTCTTTCATTCGCTCGTTTAGATTCCACCCCTCGTGCCCCACTTTTATTAGTCTATGTTGCGTTCTCTTGGGGCAATCTGCTTTCTCCACCTCCTCTCGCCCATAAAAAATTAGCGCGGCAGTATTATTTGCAAATTGTTGTATATTTATCTTAGGTAACCTTAAGACGGATAGATAATTTTCTAAGCTTGTTGTTTGAATATCTAACTGTAGATTTCATTTGGTTTAAACGTGTATCTATTGCTTGACTTACTTTGGTTTTCATGGTTTTTTAACGTAAATATTCTATTATTGCAGCATGGTGGCGGCTTTTGGTTCTGGGGCCATGTTTTCTTTTGTTAGTGGCATGGCTGGCCCGAATCAGGCTGCAAATGCAGTCACTTCTGGACTTCTTTCGCACTCGTTCAAGGCGGGCTTTTCCAGGTTGATCAATCATCCCATTATGCTCCCTAATTTCTGGTTATTTACTGCTATAAAAGCTATGAATTTGATCAGGTTGAATCAAGTTTGTTGAGTTTCTATATCCATGAGCTTCTCGAGTAAATTTTCCCATTAACAGCTGAGTATAAGGAATAATACTTCAAAATAGTTCTCCACTGGCCTGCGGTATCATATCTAACAGCCTTTTCTTAGGGTCATTTAGTTAGGGCAAAAGTTTCCTCAACCACCTGCTGATGATGTGCACTATTCCCGAACAAGATCCTTGTTAAACAGTCTTGGCCTCCGGAACTATGAGAAGAATTTCAAGAAAGGCTTGTTAACCGATAACACATTGTCTTTGCTCACCGATAGGCAAGAAACTGACGTTTTTATCCTAATTTACCTTTCAAATTAGTGTTTTATGAACCCTTTGGTATATTTATTCTGATGGCCTTGAAATTGCCTAATGTGTTTCAGTGCTCTTAGAGATGTGAAAATACCCCCTGGACCCAGGCTTCTTATTCTTGACCATATTCAGAGGTTTGGCTCAACCTTTGGTGAAGGCTAATTGTTGCCCTTGAGGCCTTTAACATTGAACTCTTATCTAACCTTCTTTTGATTATTTGTCTCTAGAGACCCGGAACTGAGAGAGAAGCGATGATGTGAAGTTCGATTGTCAAGCCGGTTCATTATGAAGGGGAATATCTCCGAAACGATTGAATAGGCGAGTAGTTTTTGTTTGTTTGTTTTATCGAAATGAATTTTGTTTTTCTGTCTCCTCTTTTGTCGTTAGCATCGTATTTCAATAAACACTGTTTAGAATGAAAGAATCGAGTTCACGTGAGCTTAATGAATTTATCTAGTAGTTATGGTTGCTGTTGTACTAGAGATTGAATGGAGATGGTGCTTGTATGCAGTAATTTTGGTATTTGCCTTTGCATACTTTCAAGGTAAAAGCTTAATTATCTACTTGGGCTGAGTGAGTTTGATTCTCATTCTCCAATTCTGAATTCAATTATATCCATAGTGAAGATCAACAACAGTACCAAGTTACAGAAAATGACGAGTCTGTATTCGAGACGTCGATTGAATCGAAAAATGATCGGTTGTAATCGGATGTCGTTTTACGATGTAGAAGTTGATGTAGCATGAGTGAAAGAAACCTCTAAGCAAGGGCAATAGGTGCAGAGTGAGTGGTACCACTGGCACTATCCACTGTGGAATTCCCTGGGGACAAAGGCGAATATGTGCAATAAATTTAGGCATGTCCCTTGTTTTGGCCTTTCTTTTGAAGTTGCTTATTTCCGCTTGGTTTCTGGTTATAATGGGGGCTTGGTTGGCCTTCTGCCTGATCCACTCCATATATCACATCCGTGGACCGTATTTTTGTCCCCATATACTTATAATATCCACATAAAAATAGCTTTATGGACCATAAAATATTTTTTAATAGTATGATATAATTATAAAGTAGAATTTGTTTAAAATTTATTTAACGTAATTGTTTGAAACTAGAATATTTATAGAGAATAATACTCTCATTTTAAAAAAAAAATATTAAAACGTGCTTTCTTTACATTTTTATATTAAATTATGATTTGAATACTAAAACTCAAAACTTTTTACCGATTTAACATTGTAAATTGTAATTACGATTCACTTGAACACACATCGGAGGGAATCGTGTTTGAGCTTTCACTTTCAGGAATGACACCAAAAACAAACTCACCAATTAATTTCATTTTCTTGGGTCCCTTTTCCAGTACCCTCTTCTATAAGCTTATTGTAGGGTCTACCTTGTCTTTCAAAGTTATAGGATTTCTAATAATTAAAAAGTACTTACATTTATAAGCAGGTTTTATCTTTGAATTTGCAATAATTATTGGGCGTTTTGAGTGATCATTCACTATATTTAAAAACTATTAAAGAAAGCAAATAAATGCTCAACTCTATGACTCAAGAAAAGAACATTAGATGAAAGGGCATATTCAAGACCACACAAGGTTTTTTCTTTAACATTCTAATATAATTATAAAGTAGAATATTTATTCAAATTTAAATTTAAATAAATTTCTATTATTTATTAATAGAATTATTTAAATTCACCTAAATAGAATAACAAGGAATTATTAAACCTCGAGCGCACGTATGCATTTCTTGATGCCAAAATATGGCTATAAATCATCCTCGTCTCTGTTCCCACGCAATCGCCCTATCTACTTTTCTCTCAAATCTTCCTATCAAAAGCTTAAAAACCACATAAATTTAATACAAAATGAGACCACCGCCATCAACGGAGGCGGCGGCGGACACCGGTGAGCGCCTCGTACGGTTGTCCCCACAGCTTTCTTCAGGGGAACCAGAAATGTCTTCCGTTTCAGAATCGACGTGTAATCCTCACACTTGTAGGTGGCGGCCTTACTCGAACTCGAATGGCTTCGAGGCTAACGTGGCCATGGTTTTGATCATTTTCTTCTGTGCTTTAATATGCTCTTTGGCTCTAAACGCCGCCATCCGCTGCTTCTTGAGCGGCGGTGACCGGCACCGCCCGCGTTATTCACGCAACAGCAACGACGACGACAATAGCATTGCCGAAGCGCAACACCAAGAACTCGATCTGCAGAGGAAGCCCGTGGTGGAGGCAGCCGCCTCACGGATGGTAGCGACTCCGACGGTGGTTTACTCGACCGGGACGAAGCTGGCCGGAGAGGAATCTGAATGCGCGATTTGCTTGTCTGAATTCGTGGAGGGGGAGGGGATTCAAGTGTTGGCAAAGTGTAACCATGGATTCCATGTACAATGTATTCAACAATGGTTGTCTTCCCACTCGTCTTGTCCCACTTGCCGTTGCATTTGTCTTTCTCCACCGCCGTCATCGGAAGAAATCGCCGGTAACAGTTCCCGGTCAGCGATGCCGGCGCAGGAACCGTAGCAGCTTTGGTTGTTCCTGTTCATCGCATATGTATGTAACCTGTCAACATTTTTTTGGCAATTGAACACTGAAATAACAACGGTGAAAAATATTCTTTACCGCCAAACAGTAACTTTACCAGTCAATCCAACACGATTCCAATTTATTATATTCACTATGTGCATAAAAAATATACTTTCTTATTTTAAAAAATGTTTAATAAGTTTTGAATAAGGATTTTTTTTAATTTACTATGTGCAAAAATGTAAATATTTACACAACCATAATCGAATTTAATTAGTATAATGTATAAATAAAATTGCAATTATAACCCATACATATTTATAGTTATAATTAAAACCAATATAATATATAAATAAAGTTACAATTAAAATCAATCATTATAATACAGAAATAAATATATCTAAATCTGTAATCAATCATCTTTTATTTTCATTCTTAGAATTTTAAATCTTCGTATTCTCTTAAAATTTTAGAAATTCATCTTGTCTAATGTAAAATCTCGAGTTGGTCATAAAGAGGAGGGATGCGATGGACAACATGACCATAGATGATCAGTGGACTTCAAAGTTCAAGGCCATGTTCGATAGTTTTTTGACCCAATAGAGCAAACGGGTTAATTATTTGGAAAAATAGAACAAGCAGAAGTTTATTTTGGGATATACGGTATTTTTTATGATGTTCATAGAGCTCGTTACGTTGAGGTGACGAGTTCTAATAAAAAATTATTTTCACTCGAACTCGTCACCTCGAGGTGACGAGCTCCAATAAAATATAATTTTTATTAAAAATTATCATATCGACGTAAAAAGTTTGAATAAAAAGTATTTTTATTGGAATTCATCACCTCAACATGACGAGTTCTATACACGATAGAAAAATATCGTAAATCCCAAAATAAAAGTATTTATGCCCTATTTTGCAATTTTTTTCATACTGCCCAATTGGGTCGAAAAAACCATGTTCACATCGAGTGACGAGTTCCACTTCGTTGTAGCAAATTTCGTATATCTCAAAATAAACTTTCACATGCCCTATTAGACTAATTCTTTTTTTTTGGGTTTCGGCGTATTTGGCCCAAAAAACCAAGAACGGTGTACTTGTTTGTAACCAAATTTGTGCATGCCATGTATTTTTTATCCATTAAACAATAAGAGGCTATCTTATCACATTCTTCTATTCAAATCCTACATTTGGGATGAAACGACGTCGAATTTGGGAACAACTTTGGAACTAGATGTAGGGACTTCATGTGTATTAGGAGTCTAGGAGGTGACTTCAGTTTTATATGCGGTATGAATGAAAGAAATGAACGTCACGTTGGATTGTAATTGCATAGTACGACGGTTTTCAGTTTCTGATTTTCTTCTTAACAGTCCACACAGATGATTGTTACGACATTTTTCGATATAGACTAAAGTAATCATCCCAATAACAGACGACCAATCTTAGAATGCTACATTTACCTTGATCCTCACTGCTATCTTGGAGGTTAAAGAAGCATCGATCAATCTCTAGGTCTATAACAAAGGTGGAGTATTGTTGCCTTAAAGGATATTGTAGACGGGGCAATATGCTGTAACAATGGAGTTGATGTTGTCGTGGGAGTGATTAGAAACGATTAAGGATTTTTGGATTTTCAAGAAATCTTCAAATCTACTCGGTGTTTATAATAGAGCTATGAATATTTCACGATATATTGATGTACACTTGAGAGTTATCTATAAAATGCTTATTTAAAATTTAATCTATGTATTTTAAACATACTTTACATCAAACTCGAGTTAATATATAACAAATAACACATAAATTATGTTAGATTGATAGAAGGGCATGACTGATACGAAACATATATTTATAAACTTTAGGGACCAAAATTGATAGTAGTTTGAGGATGTTTGGTGGAATTAACCCTTCTATTCATTCACGAATTACAAATTTCCTTTGCCATTGGCATTGTTACACGCAGTAAGGAGAAAAAAAACCGTTAACGCACGCGCAGTTCTGAATTTGCTGCGAGCGAATGGCAAAGCGACACGGCGGCATAAGGTCAAGGGAGAGTCACATGACAAGAAACCAGACCTAAAGTAGGTTATTTTCCGTCGGCAGATTTAGCTGGGCAAAGCTGTAGTGTGTGTGTGTGTGTGGTGGGGGGGGGGGGGGGAATAGAACCCAAAGAGAAAAAGGAGAGAAAAGAGAAACATTCTTTGATTCACAAAGAACTGTAGAAATTGAACTTAGGGTTTAGCAAATTGGGAAAAATGGGAGTTTTGACTATGGATGCTTTGCCTTTAGGGTTTAGATTCAGGCCGGCCGACGTAGAGCTCATAGATCATTACCTTAGATTGAAGATCAACGGCCGTCATTCCGAGGTTGAGGTTATCCCTGAAACTGATGTCCGCAGATGGGAGCCCTGGGATTTGCCTGGTAACTTTTTTTCCTTTTCAAACGGTTCTTTTTTGCGTTTAATTTAGTTTTAAAAGGGAGGAATTATTTGGTGTATAATCGGACTGAATCTTTGATACCTTACCGCACTCTTAGCCTAAGCGTCAGCTTCAATGGCTTTATTCCCAATAATTTAGTTCATAAGTTTTGATTCCTGCATTTTTTTTGCTATTGGAACTTTCCGGTAAAACCTAATTTTATTCATGCATTTTTATATTTGGGATGGTTTGAGTTGAATTCAGGACTGTCGGTGATAGAATCGGATGATCGGGAGTGGTTCTTCTTCTGTCCGCGTGACAGGAAGTAGCCGAATGGCCACCGGTCCAACAGAGCAACTGATAAAGGGTACTGGAAAGCTACCAGCAAGGATTGAACCATCAAGTCAAAAAAATTGCTCATCGGCATGAAGAAGACCTTGGTTTTTTACAAGGGCCGTGCTCCCAAGGGCGAACGTACTAACTGGATCATGCACGTGTATCGCCCCATGACCAAGGACCGATGGCACCGGTCCTGGCCAGGTCTTCCATTTAGTTTTCTTACTGCAAATACTATAATGACTAAACAAATTTTGCTAGCTTGTGATTGAAAAGCCAAGAAAAGGAAGTTAAGAGAAAAATGGAAAGATTATGCAACTTTTGTATTTTCTTCCTTGCAGAGTGCTTTTTTCCTGTATAAGTTGTTTCATAAACAAGAAGAGAAGAATGATGTTGGCAAGGATGATGAAGTAGAACAACCTGGAGATTCACCTCCCATGGGCCATGACAAAGTCTTCTCCTGATGATACTTCATCAGATCTTCTCCAAGATACTGTGTCGTCCGAGATGCAAGCTCAAAGGCCAGAAAACTTAATGCATGATAGTCAAGTAACAGGTGACAGCAGCTGCAATAGTCATATGACATCCGATGCAGAAGATAATGCTGTTGAAGAAACTACGGTAGAGGTGAGAAGTGGATGATTTATCTTATATTTTAGCATTGTTGCATTCATCATTATATTGTGGACTATATTGTGAATTGTGATTCTTTGATAAGAATCCATTGTCTTGTTTTTTGAACACATAATTTTTCACTTCAGGGAGACAATATGAATTTGTTTGAGCCTCATTTTGGGGAAATCGACAACAAAGTCTTCTCACCAATGAACTCACATTTTCTGGATGATCTGCCACTCTGCATGGATTCTCCTTATGCAAATGATTTCGGCCATGATCAAAACGGATAGCAGTTCCAGGATGGGACCAATGAACAAGATTTATCTTTCTCGTTATTGGATGAGGTCCTCAATAAGCATGATGACCTCTGTGTGGAGTCAAATGATCAGAAGAGCTCGTTTCCTGGAAGTGGGATGCTCTTGTCTGATAGTTTATTCATCTCACCACAAACCTTCTATCTCAAACAAAATGGCATATACAGTGATACAGACGCTAAAATGCTGCTACAACAGGTAAAGGAATAACTTGATACTAGCTTTTTATGTTACAATGTAGGTAACTGTTAGCTGTTTTTTTCTTTTGGTTTCTCCCCATTGTTTGTGCTTATTTTTTTTGCTTCTATGGCAATTTGATTTTGTTCACTGTTGGATTCTTACATCTGTTCTATATTTTTGACTTCTTTACCAGTACCAATCAGAGATTGGAGCACCCAAGTGGTTTGGTGGGCATATCGATAATAAGGAATCTGTGCAGATGCAAACTTCCTTCCAACCCAGCCGTGCTCAAACACAACTTTATGACCAAGAGTAGAATGGAAAATATTAGTGATCTTGGAAATTATTCGGTTGGCCAAGCAACTTATTCGACTGATTCTGCGGTGGGTAATATTAAATTATTAATAATTTGCAACAATTAGCCAGTATGACGAGTTATAACAATGATGCTGGTGATCTTGGTGGAATAACTGGAATGAAGAGTAGAGCGTTCCAGCCATTGCAACAATCAAATTTTGAAAAGCTTTGGAACTGGAGCTGGAATCAGGATTAGGAGCCGTGGACCTCAGCAACGACCAAATTTAGATAACACCGTAAATCAGGGCACTACACCGAGAAGAATACGCCTGCAAAAGGAACTTTCTTGTGGACCAGTGAAAGTTTCTGCAGGCTATGTTGATAGCAAAACTAGAAGTCCCAGCCCTCGTAAAGAAGTTCAATTCGCTCTAACCGAGGTAGTTTAACCAGGATAAAACTAATTTTGAGACTTGATATATTGAAGTGATTTTGTCGTGCCTTTCTTTTCATTTTGGCTAAGGTCAAGTATAATGTAGGTTTTTTATTGAAGTACATCTGAATCATTGCTTGCAATGCAGGTCACAGAAGCTGAAGCTACAGGACGGACATCTAGCTCCGATGATGAGTCAGAGAAAGAGTAGTTTAAAGATTTTGGCAACGTATTTCTTGAATATCACATTATTTACATATAACATTTTTCAAATATTTAAATATTACCTTTCAGATGTGTTATTTATATGATTGAAGATAATATCTATACGTGTGTCGCCGTCGTTAGGCTCAGTTTGTACTCGTACTCATGTAACTATGTGTTTTTGACATACACCGTGTGTGTTTATTTTTTAAAAATAGAATTAGCATAATTTTTTATATTTTACATTTCAACCTTCAAAAATTCTGAGTGATATCTACTACATCAGTAGCATGCGTTTTATATCAGAAGTGTTTTTTTTTTAAAATATGCGTCTAACATGATATTTTTTTGTTAAAAGAATATTGATATAAAATTAATTTATAATGGGTGTTAGTAAAATTAAAAATGTATTTAAGTGAAAAAACCTATATCAATAAAAATCCCAAAGGAAAAACCAATCAAATGACATCTAAATGAAATGATTTGCATTTACTTGTATATATAATGTCAAAATGTAAAAAATAAATAATTGGATGATGAATGAAGTGGGGAAAGATAAGGATAAGAGGCTTCAACCATTTCAAGGCATCCATTATCATATTAATATAATGAATACCTAAAGCACAACCCTTTGACAACAATTCATGTGGGCGCATCTTCATCCTCCAGGTGGAGGAAACTCCCCAACCCGCCGCCGCCACCACAACACACTTAGCTTCTAAAACAGTTGCTGCCTCCCCCCCCCCCCCTATAAACACAATTCCCTCCACTCTATTTACAGGCCCAATTTTTTTTTTTTGCTAGCACAACACCCACCCGAAGTGATGATTCTGGTGGCAGTAGTGGCGGAGCTGATGGAGGAGTACACGGCGGTGTTGGCTAGACTTCTGCACCATTTGTTCCATGTAGCTCCTTTCCCGAGGCGAATCCGTTTCCTCATAACTCGCAGCCTTCCTTTTGCTTCTTCTTCTTCCTCCTCTGGTTGAAGAGACTTGAACTCCCCTGTTGTTTGTTTCTGTTTTTTTTTTCTTTCTGGGGTTATGGATATGGTTTCGGTTCATGTGTATATTGTGATCGTTCATGTAATATAATTTTCGTTTTGGGAATTCAAATATTTTGCATCTTTCTCGGTTTTAATATTCAGTTGGAGATGTTCAAGACTGCAGCTATGAAGCATTCAATGATGCATCCTAAATCTATTCCCACTCTTCAATTATCCTATTTTACTTGAATAAACACTCATTTCTTCATTTGATTTATATATTTTTTTTTGTAAAAAAAAATCATCATTTTAATTTAAATAAAAACTCACCCTTCTATTTTTAAGTTATAAAAACACACCATTAATATTATAGACATAATAATCTGTCTTATTATTCTATTTCACCTAATCTCAACTTTCTTATGCTATGTTTATAATATGTTATTATATATTTTATTTTATTTTTGATAGATAGTCATTAATTTTATTAAAAATAAAAATATCTAAAATTATAATGAATATTTATAAGTATAATCGCAAATATAAAATATAATTATGACATTTTTCTATTACTTGAGACAAAAATTAGACACATAGATCACAACATAAGGATCAAAGAAGAAAAAAGTTAAAACATATATCCAAAAAGCTCGAATAAAATAAAGATACGAATAAATATGATTGTATCGGTAAACAAACCATAAAAGAGGATGAAACTACTGAAAGACCACCGACAAATCGCAAATCAGAGTCAAGCGACGTAAGAAAACTATCTATAAACGTAAAATGCGTATTCAAATCAATTTGAGGGTCTAAAGTAGGAAAAATCATCATGATAATAAATAAGCACCATCTTGATTAGTCGTGGCGATGTCAAATTCAACCCTGAGAAAAAAAGATAAACAAAAACGACAAAATATCGTAAGTTACCAAAAAGCAGAGAAAAACATACCACAAAAACAGAGATAAACATGTCATAAAGACAGAAAACATGTTACAATAATATACTTATTCTTATTTAAAAAACCTAAAAAAATAAAGAAAAAAGATAATTGGTACGCGGCAATCAATATTAAAATTGGTGTCACCGCTAGTTAAACAAAATTAAAAAAGAAAATATTGGATTGATTAATAAAATTGACACAAGTTGTAAAGAAGAAAAAAAGAAAAAAGAGAAGAAGAAAACGACTAGATTTTTTTAAAAATATATAATATTTTATTATAATATATAAATTTAGATTTCATTAATGTTAGGGATGTTAGGGGTGTGCAAAAATATCCGACCCGATTAATCTGAATCGAACCTAAAAAAAAGGTAATTTTCTAAAAATATTTACCAGGCTGGGGCAGGTATCGACCCGACATTTCTCAGGTCGGGCCCGGGTCACAAATTTGAATTTTTTCGGGTACTCGGTTACCCGTGTACCCGGTTAGTGAGTTTTTATATATAAAATAATATTATATTATTATATATTTAATTACTATTAATATATTTTATATATTAAATATTATTATATTATTAATTATTAATAATATTCTAGTATTATATATTTAATTATTAATAATATTATATATACATTTAATTTTGTGTGCGTTTTTTAATTAATAATTTGAAAAAATGGGTATTTAGGTATCCATCATTTTGGGTAACCGGATTTGCACACCCCTAATTAATATACTAATTGAGGATTTATAATTTGAATTCTAAATTGAATGGGAATTAAAAATTTAATAATAACATAAATATTTTATGATCAGTTGAGATTTTTATCTAGCTTATTTTATTTAGTAGAAATGATTGGGACGGGACCAACCCATGCTAGGTTTTTTTTCCACTTCATAAAAATCTGAAAGGATAAGCCTAGGAAGCATGGACCACTCATCACCGCCTTTTTTTCAAATTATCATTGCGTGTTTGGTTTACGTCATATTAGATTATAGGAAAAATTGAATGTCATTCTTATGTTTAGTTGGTCAGTAATTTTATTTTTCGATAATCTTTTATTACTAACAGTAGTATTTTGAAGATATATTATCGAAAATGTAAATATCTCATTCTTTTAGGTATTGTTGGATTATCAATGTTTTGGATTAAAATACACTTAATTTTTTTTAAAAATATCCTTATTATGTCGTTAAAAAAATTCTACGAAGGTTAAATTACAAATTTATCCTTAAACTATTTTAAATTTACAAAAAATTCATAATTAGAATTTTATATGAAGTTCAGGTTAAAATAAAATTTTACCATTTCATTAAACCTATTTATCTTTTTAATTTTGTAAAAAAAATTATATAAATTTTATGAATTTAAAATTTTAAAAAAAATATATAAACTAATTATAGTAAAATTCAACTTGTTAAAAAAATAAATATATAATAAGGACAATTTTGTAAAATATACATTTCAATAATCTTTTATTTCTTTAACCAAACATTGTAATCTTACATTCTTGCTAAACGAACCAAACACAAAATACAACATTCTCAATAATCTTATTCCCGTTGGTAATCTTATTCCCACTAGTAATCTTACATTCCGTGAACTAAACGCGCCCTTAGAGATATAATGGGTAACCTACTACTAATTATTGCTTTTATTTTTAGTTTTACTAGTTAAACTGTTTTTTAAAATTATATTTAACATCATATTTTAATTTTATTTTAATTACTCGTTATTAAAAATATCATAGAGGTGATGATTTAACATTTTTTATTTCTTTTCAATAATGTTGTGATATTATATAATTACGATACATTGATGATGCTGTTAATTTTTTAATAGAGGATTATCAAAATAAAATTAAAATTAAATATTTAATATAATTTAAAAACAATTAAATGAATAAAATAAAATAAAATTTGTAATTGAAATATTAAAAATGTAGTTTACCTGAGATAATTTTATGGGGTCCAAATATTTTTGAATTTATACGACATATAGATACGGTGTTGGAGCTACAGATTAGTGAGGCAGTGCACGTTTTCACCCTAAAATTCGAATTTTCTTTGATTAATTATTTTTTTCTGATGGCGTCCACCCTGAAATCTGAGTTTTCTTCGATTAGTTACTTATTTTACGGACGATGTCCATCCTTAAATTTTAATTGTATCCATGCCATTTAAAAATTTTATATTATTAATATATATGTGGTCATCTTAAAAAAATATTTATGGACCGATTGAATAGATATACACAAGAACCAAAATGGACTTGAGATTTTTAATTTGGGATATTTTTGTGTGATTGAAAATGAGGGTTAAGGTCTAAGAAATAATAGATAAGGCGGGGTGGAGTGTTCATGTTTCTATGTTGATGTGCAAAGAAACCTTAGATGTCAACGTCTTTGTCAACTTAACAAATGGATTCCCTGTTCCTTGATTTTCTTATCATTATTTCGTTTTCACAACTCTAAATTATAGGCAAATTGTTTATATGTATATTCTGATGAAGTTGTTTATCATGTTAGATAATATAAAATTCTTTTAGTTTTGTATAGATTTAGGATCGTTGGATGAGTGAAAATATATGTCTGAGATTGACGGCTGGAAATGTGAATATATTTACTGAAAAAAATAAAGAGTCAATCTCATACATCTATTTTCACTCATCAAATGATCCTATATCTATGTAAAACTAAAGAGTTTTACATTGTGTAAATTGATCCTAATCCATATAAAAAATTTAAAATAAGTATAATTTAATAAAATAAATAATTAATAGAAAAATTCAAAATTTTAAAATGCAAAAATATACCCCTTAAAGGTAAAAAAATAATTTAATTTTTCTAAAATACTATAAAGTAATAAATTAATATAATAATAAAATTATACTTTTATTTTTTTTACAGTGTGATTTTTTTATGTTGATATCATTTTGATTGTTTTCTGCGTACGAAGTAGACTAGCTTTGTACCTAATGTTATCAACCCCAAAACAAATCCCATTGATGCAAGGTGGTTTCTATTGGAAAAATTATGATCAATTGGGTATTTTGAGGCATGTATTTTAAAGGCAAAATCGTAAATTTGAATAATGAATTTACTTATTCATATTATACTTCATGAGATATTTACAATGGTATTTTATATGTTCAAAACAGACGAGTGATGAATGAGAAATTGATGCTCAAAGTATGGTACATGTGAATTGTGTTGTGTAAGAAAAATGAGAAAATTTATATCCCACATCGGTATGATCATGAGAATGATTTATATATACTAACCCACTTGCTAATTATTGAATAGTTGAGATTGAAATTGAAATTGAAATTGTATCTTGTATGTAGGTGTAAGTAGTTGCGAATCTTGAAACTTAAGAATGAGAGTATAAAATTTTAATATTTTTTTCTTAAAAATAATGAGTATGCATAATTTCCCCCCATTTTCCTTAACATATTAAACTAAATCTCACATTTTCCCCTAAATAATGGGATGCACTTGACCCCTTAGGGGGTTTAGTGCATCCGCCCCTAGACGTAAAGGTGCAAATCCAAGCTTATTGAACCCATTGAGGATGGGGATGCACTCACCCAACATTGGGTGAAGCGAGTG
Organism: Hibiscus syriacus; assembly: GCF_006381635.1. NCBI lineage: Eukaryota > Viridiplantae > Streptophyta > Magnoliopsida > Malvales > Malvaceae > Hibiscus > Hibiscus syriacus. Next base: position 1,530,818 of record NW_024062798.1, on the reverse strand, counting down.
TCTAGACTAGTTTGAATATCACGATGTCTTGTAATTCACAAATAAACTATTAGGAATGGTTGAAGATATGTCTTAAGAAACTGGATAACTACCTGAACTAGTTTTCAGTTTGTTATTTTATTTATATTTGGATTTTTTATTTTAGGGTAAACTATACCAGTGACCACCCAATTACAGTCTCTTTTTATTTTAACCATCATTTTCGAATTCTTGTCAATCAGACCACCCAACAATTTAAATGCATTCAATCAGACTACTAGCAGTTAACAGTTAACGGAAGTGTTGATGTGACAATTAATAAAAATTGATCTAATTATACATTTAGTCCTTATTACTTATGGATTCTATCAAATTGATCATAATTTTAAATTAATTCAATTATTTAATACTCCAATCATGTGAAGACATGTGTCACAACATTATTAGATGGTTTTTCAAATTATTTTTAATATTTTAATTAAATAATATTTTCACCAATCATGTAGTGACACATGTCACCACCTAGTTAAAGGGAAACGAATCAAATAGAAGAAAAGCGCTAGGAGAATCAAACCATGGACCTAGTCAATATGAAACAAAGCCTCAACCACTACAACTAACCACATATTTGTTATTTAAGTTGCAATTTTTTTGTGTATTATGTTTTATATTATGGCAGAAAAAATGAAAATAAAAAGTTATTGATTGGATTTGAATAAAGGACAGGGGCAGGTGGGGGCAGTTGTCTCTCATAAAAATCTAAAATTATCATATATTTTAGATTTTTTCTATGTATTTTCTATTTAATATATGTTTTTAGCCCCCTAAAAATTTTATTCACCCCTTTAAAATTTTATAAGTTCAAGTTCGCCTTAACTACCAAAATAAATCTTGCGTCTGTCCCTGATTCGAACATGAAATTTTAAATATATAGTCATTTATAAAAATTATGAAAATATGAAAAAATAATTTATATATTTAATTTGTGTTTGTAACATGGATTCGTTAAATAAAATTTTAATATAATTTAATTTTTTAAAATATATATATACATATATAATAATTGAAAAATAATTATGAAAAATAAAAGGAAAATAATTTAATTTAAAAAATAAAAATTTTAAAGTTGTACTTTTAATAGATATTAACAATATATAAATAATAGTGTAAGTGTTTTTTTAAATGTTTGATTTATTTTGGTAGTTAAGGTGCACCCACTCCAAGCTAAAATTTCATGTTGGATTTCAATAGTTTTTTATTTTCATTTTTTCTGCCATAATATATAAAACATTTATAATTTAAGTAGCAAATATGTGGTTAGTTGTAGTGGTTGAGGTGTTGTTTCATATACACAAGGTCCATGGTTTGATTCTCTCTGGCGCCTAGATGTCACATGCCTTTTAAAATGTTTAATAAATAAATATACTTCTACTATAACATGTGTCAAAACCCATATTAAAACAATATGAACTCTTTTACACGTATACATGCCAACTAGAAATTTAAAACAACAATAGTATGTCATTACTGATACCAATAAGTAATCTTCGATGATTGATGCCAAGCTCAACTCCTTGCTCTACTTGCTCCTTTTACCTATGCGTGAAAATCATCACATGCTAAGTATACACTTAGTGAGGCATAAGAAGAGTGAGTAAAACATATTAAAACATAAGTAAGCCATAAAAGATCAAAATACGAATTAAATCGTATAAAATATATTTAAACGCATAAAACTAACTTGATAAGCCAAATTTCCGTCACATAACCTGCGAAACATTATTTCATATGCATAACATACTTATCAATCAATCTATTCAAAAATATCCATTCACAACCCAATGTATGACAGATGAAAAAGCATGGTACATAAATTGCACATAAGTGTTAAACGAAAGTATATGTATTGTAATAACAACACTATGCTAATATATCGAAATGGTAATTCACAAACTCATTATGAACACCATCAATGCACACATAGTACCATGGTACACAAAGTACTACTCGAAGTACACAAAGTACTGGTACGAAAATGTAATAATGCATTAAACAAAATCAACCGATAACCATCATACTCAAAGTATGTCGAAATGCACCTATGACTCTCAATGCACATACAATAGGCTATTATGTCCCAAAATACAAATTAAACATTTATTCTGAAACACCAATAGATGTTAAATAGAATAAGATACATCCAATTATTTTAGGGCAGTTCCTACCCTAAAATCCTTTAATAAAATCATTTTCATAAACTTTATGAAAATACTTCAGAATACGTTAAAAACATGCTTAGTAAAAACACTCAAGGTTGACTCATCGTAAGTCGTCCTCATATCATATAAGTACATATTAAATACACTCACTTTAACACTATTTATAAAAGTCAAAATATAAGCCTCACTAAGCTTTAAGCTTGATCCTCTGTTTTAAATTCACTTCTATTAAGAAGTTCATTACAATTTTGTATTCTGGCAGTTTGCATTACCTTTAAAGAAATATTATTCTATATTAATCTACTCACTCAAAAATTATTCTATTTATACCAATGGAAACTAGACTTGAATAAAAATTGAACCATATAAGGAACTTCTTCGAGTTCAATTTGTACAATTTATAGTGAATTTTCAAATTTGATTTACAGAAGTTGTTTTGAGCAGAATATGCCACCCTGTTTTTTGACATTTCCTCGATTAAAAATTCATATATTTTTGTATACTCCTCGAAATCAGTTTACGTTTGTTCTAAACAAAACTAGACTGATATACGAATTTAAAGGTATAATATTCATCCTCTAATAATTTCTTTAGAATTTATGGTGATTTTCTAAATTTACTGTTCAGAACAAAATTTCTAGGCGTGTTTCACCAACTTGCATTTTCAACTTATTTACTAATTCTATTATATCACCAAATGAACATGCATGTTTGAACCAAAAATCACATAACATTTAGGAATCACTTTTGACCATTTTGACAATGTCACTGGCTCATTGCAAGCCAATGTTTGTACTATAGCATAAATACGAATTGAATATGCATTCACCTGGCGTCCTTAGCTTGCAAACCTTCCTTAGAAATTCACATTCATCCTTAACTCTAATTTTGTTCGATCTTGAATTCAATCATAATCTAAATGAACATCATTATAAAACATAAATATTTCAAACAACATTTTAGAAACTCACTAACATAGGCCCACAATGGAAAATAAATTCCTAAAAATATTTCGATGCTCATTCGATACAATTTCCATGTTACAACATAAATGTTGACTATCACATTAAGCTGACCATTCTAACTCCTTTTTATCCAGTATATCCAAACTTCACATAACACTTTCATTTAAGTTCCAAACTTTTCCATATTTATGATTTTATCCTCAACTTTTCTCAACTTCCCAAAATGACCCAATTTCACATTTTAACATCAATTTCAACAATCTAACATAAATATCCAGCATAGTACAACAACAACTATTTAATAATTACACATTAACCCCATAACTTGTCATAATTATTAAATAGGTCCCCTAACTTTCACAAAATTATAAATTGGCTCAAATAATTTTCTAAAGCTTGTAGAACCTTCCGAATATCATTTCTAAGCTTAGGGAAATTTTTCACAAAATTTTCCCTAGTTTCTTTCTTAGGGAAGAACACTTTAGGAGTTAGGGTTTTAAGGTTTTCACTTGATTCGAGCATGAGATCAACCTCGATTCAACATTTCAAGACTTCTACAATCAAACCCCTAACTTAATTTCATCAAATCACAATCTTTCTCCAAATTTAGGGTTAGGCTGAAATCAACATGATCTTGAATATTCTTGTGTAAGTGTTTTTAATCATCAATCAAGCTTGTAATTGATTATACAACCTCAATAACATCAAAATCCATCATCATTTCTTAAAACTCTAACATGAACATAAACCCTAAAATTTGGGATCTTTAAAAACATGCAAGATTAGAATGCAATAATGGTACCAAATGATAGTGTTTTCCGAATAGAACAATTTTATATTTCACAGCTTGATCCAAAATCCAAAGGAAATTGCTTGAAAATGCAAAAATAAAATTTCTCACCTTATTCCATGAAGCTCATTGCTAAGGGACTGAAAAACACCCAACTTTCATGAAATTTCTCCTTAATTTCATGTTACTTTATTGTGTATTTAAGCTTAAATGAATTTAAAATTCATTTAATTGAGAAATGACAATTTTACCATTAATGAACCCTTATATTTACATCCATACCAAGCCACGTAACACTTATCATCTTTATAAAGTCAAAGTTGAACCAAAATTCTTTCACTTTACAACTTTGTCCATGCAATCTTTCCAAAATTTCAATCTTGTCATTTTTCATCCAACGGTCCAAAATGAACATGGAGATAAATTCTCAAATCTAATGGTCCATATTATTTTCTATAATTTTAACATGTGAAAATAAAATATTTTAAGTTTAATTTGATAACCTTAAAATTTTTTCAGAATTTCTATTCGATCCGATTTATCGAATTTTTATCGGACTTTAACACTTTGTAGCTTTTAACATAATTTTCGAATCAAGAATCTGATTTTTACCCGAACGTCATTCTTGGGGGTGAACTATTCATTTACGATACAAAATACATAAAATTTGAAAATTAAACTTTTGGTCCCTAAGCTTTTGGAAAATTACCTTTTTGGTCCTTAAACTTTTCTAATCTTTTTACTTTGGCCACCAAATTTTCAAATTTTACATTTTGATCACTAATCAAAGTTTGGGGGTATTACAACACATATCACCTTTGACAATTGTCATCATGTAATTGGAGGATATACTATATTGAATTAATTTAAAATTATGACTAATTTGAGAAAATTCATAATTTGTAAGGACTAAATGTATAATTAGACCAATTTTTTAACTGCCATGTCAACACTTCCGTCAACTGTTAAGGCTAGTGTCCTGATTGAATGCATTTAAATAGTTGGGTAATCTGATTAACAAGAATTCAAAAATGGTAGTCAAAATGAAAATGAGCTATAGTTGGGTGGTCAATGGTATAGTTTACCCTTTATTTTAAATTATACTATTTATTTATTAATAAAATATTTCTTTATTTTATTTTTCGTCTCGAATTATTTACTCGTAACAGTAGAAGTGATTAAGGATTAGAAGGACCAGAATTGTTAAAATGGATGGCGTTGCCTCCTCGGATATCAGAATCATTCAATTGATGTTTCCCAAGCAAAGCTCAACCAATTGCATCACTATTGATGCTTACTCGTGTTGGAACTTGAAGCTCTTGAGGTGTGTTGGAAACACTTCGTTCCATGGCATATATTCAAAGCCTGCCAAGTTTTTGGGGTAAAGTTGTGTTGAAAACTTATACGTAATAGTGCTGCGGAAGAGACAATCCATAAGTAACATGGGAGGTCCCCCATGCAAGCCATGAAAAACAGGGCAAAATATATGTTTTAATTATATGCATCGGAATTTTTTTAATAGTATGAGATAAATACAAGATAGTATTAGTTCATAATCTTTTTAACCGTTAATAATGCATACACACTCTAAACCAAAACCTCGAAAGAGAACAACTCTCTCTTTAACCTAATCAATGTGTTCAGATATCATAATCCTCTCTCTCAAAGTGTTGAGACTGTCGGAACTAATTATTGTTAGGGCCTGAATTAAACCTATACAAAGAAGATGGTTCATCTTTTTTTAAAGAGTATCAGATTACTCTGATATCAGCAAGAGATTGTCTCTTTCATCAGTTTCTCTTCCTTGGGTACTTCAGCTTATATATGTTATAAACTTGATTTGAGGCAGAATTGTGATCCCAAATTTTCAATGGCAACCCTAATAGGAAGAGCATTTGGGTCTATTATATCTGTTATTTCCCAGTGTTTGTTGGGTTACCGAGACAACAAAAAGGGGGTCGGCAACAATATTCATCACCACAACAAGACTAATAAGGGCCAACCACTTTCTTTGCAGGTTCCCTTTCATCCACCTCCAACAAGTATATGTATACATATTGGTTTTTTGATCCATCTTAAGTTATTGTATTGTTTGATAAGACTTTTTGACAGACACACGTGACACATTAGAATCAAATCTACCGTCACCCGATTGTATCCTCTTAATCTATTAGTTTATGGGTAGCCATCATATCTATACACTTGACAGACATACTAAAAACTCACTATAAAATCTCTGAGTATGATTGAGAGACGAGATGCGATCTTAATAAAATCATCTCTCTTATTCTCTTTTGTTCTACCTTTTATGAAGACAAAATATTTTAATACGATCAAGGATCAATTCCTTACCAATTACAACTCTTCACTCAAACTACAAAAGAAATAACCATCAATAACCTTAAAAAACTTAGTGTATCCCATCAACCATCTCCAACATACCAAACTTGCCTTTCTATTTTAATGATTTTCATACGATAAAATGAGTATTATCTTGCGTCGGTTTAATCTTGAACTATTCATGGTTTTTATATTAAAGTAATCTTTAAAATCTATGCCAATTTCCAATTAACTTTAGATTGGATGCTCAAAGATATTCAAGATGGGTTAGGTTAGATTTTCAACAATTTACACATTTAGTACATAATATTTTTAAAAAAGAACTTCATGATATATGAACGAGGATGAATACATAATTTTATGTTAAGAGGTGTGAATTTAAGAAGCTATATTAAAATTTTAGGAGATGTGAAATTAGATCATCAATAGAAAATATAAAAAAATATTAAAATTATATGATGAATTGCAATTTTAGGGATGCAATCGTACCCCTTAGTCTATCCCTATACACAAACTATGTAAATTAAAATTAAAATTAAATTTTACATAATCTATTTATTTGAATCCTAAACTTAAATTCTAGACCCTAAATTCTAAGAACCCTACAATCTTGATCCTATATACTTAAGTTTTTGCAAGAATCATTGCCTTTTGAGTTAAATATACCAACATAATAATCTTGTGTTAGTTAAATATTTAGTCATTTGAACCACTATGTAAAGGCAGTGTTCTAGGATAAGCTCCAACATCATTTTTTTTGGTCTTACTCTCAATAATATTATGATTAGAATTAAATTAAAATATTAAAGTTTCATAAAAATAATTAAATAAATTAATCGAATTAAATTTCAGATTCTTTTGTATCAATTTTATTTGAGAATCAACAGACAACTAGAGTTTAATACTATTAAGACCCAACATGGTATTTCTTAGTGCCATGGGTTTCCTATAATTGGATGGAGCACAAAGGGTCTTAAAAAGAAGGAACAAAAGAATAATAAGATAGCACAATTTTGTTATAAAAATTGTTATAATATTGGAACGATTATTGATAAATAAATAAATAAATATGATAAAAAATAAAGAACACCAAGATTTTCTACGTAAATCCAAAAGTAAAAAACAACGGGTAGAGAATAATAATTTCACTAATATGAAAGAAATAAAATACAAGAGGATTTTGGAAGAAGAAGAACTTGATATTTAACCCTTTACCCTTAGTATCTATTTATAAGGATAAATATTTTATTACAAAGTCAAACTAAGTAGAAATCTACTTTTAATCAAATTAGAATTTTTACTTTTTCAAATTTAAATATTAATTAATTTGTATCACTTCGAATTCGGTTAAACTCTACCAAAAATATTGTGCATCCATGACTTCAAAATCACAACTTGATCTCTCTTTTCACACAGTGGAGCTCAAAGTCAGGATGTGCTGCATTGGTTGTGAGAGAGCAGTCAAAAGAGGCCTTTACAAGCTTAGAGGTACATATATGAACTCGTAATTTTCTATCTCGTCTCTCGACATAAATTTTAGTTTCATCTGTTAATATATCATTAGGTATAAATTCGTTAGAAGTTGACCAAAAGTTAGAGCAAGTGATCATCGTCGGACATGTCGATCGTCACAAGGTGTTGAAACGAGTGAGGAGGTCGGGGAAAAGGGCCGAGTTCTGGCCCTACTCCGATGTGCCGTTGTACTTCACCTCCATGGGCGACTACTTTAGAGACACGAGGAACGAGTTCAAAGAGAGTTACAATTATTACAAATCCATGCATCGTGGAGACGACAACGTCAGTAACATGTTCAAATATGACAATGTCAATGCCATCTGCTGCCTCATGTAGATACTTGGAATTAAAACAATATAGTACAAATCCATTTTGATAATGTAAATATTATTCGCGTTCATGTAATACTTATTATATGCATTGTATATATAAATATTTATACTTAAATATACGATAATATGGTATTTCAAAGAACCTTTAAATACACAGTTTTTAAAACATTGTTTACAGGGCTGTAAATTAATAGAACGTCCCGTGAATTGTTTATGAATCTTTCATATAATATCCGTTTATGTTTGTTTATTAAGTTAAATAAATGAGTATAAACAAATTTTTCATGTTTATTTACTAAACGAAGAAACATTAGCAGAGGTATGTTTGGTTCGCTTATATTAACTAAAAGCTCGTTTAAAAGTTCCTTTATTGCTAGTTTATAAGCTTGTTTATCACGTTCTCATTTTCTTTTAATTTTTTACATTTAAAATATTAACGAAGGTGGGGTGAAATTGAACGTATGATGAACTTTGGAGTTTAAACAATGGAGCCTTAAGAGTTTAAAGACTAATGATGTAATTTATTCATTTTCTTTGACTTGAAAATGTAAGGATAAAAAGAGAGTGTTGATTGCTTAGAGAACTCAAACCATATAAACAAATATGTAGGTGAATTTTAAAGGAATATGTTCATGAATGCTAAACAAATCAAATGCATATATCTTAAAAAAATGAAGATATTAAAAAATTAAACACACAAATCGAATATAAACACTTTTAAAAATTAATAAACACAAATATAAATTTATTTGATTTATTTGGTCTCTTATTTATTGCTTTGCATTAATGCAAAGATGTAGGTCGAAGGATACGTCATTTATCGCATTATTAGACTGAAATAGTCAACCTCATTTATAAAAGCTTAATTACCAATTTTACAATGGGTAAATACGCGTATGATCCCTGACTATAAGGTCATGTTTTGTTGAGTCTCTTGACTATTAAAAGTTACATAATGGTCTCTCGATTATAAGATGTTTTGTCGAATTCCTTGACTATTAAAAGTTATAAAATAGTCATTTTGAGTACTCATATGTTACAAACTCATTATTTTTCATTAAAAATTGATGGTATCTGCGTTGGACATTAACATGCTAACTAAGATATGATAAAATCATATTTTAATGATGTATACTAGCATCGTCGTTACTTTCAAGCATTGACTCAAAAACATTATATTTTAAGCATCGACTCAACGACATTATGTAAGTGGAGAGTCGATCCACAAAATATAACTCAAACGGTTCTGGGATAAAATTTTATCATATCCCAGGTCAATAGGTCAACGTCTAACTCTCACGATTGTCAATATTTTTAATAGAAAATAACGAGTTTAAAACAAATGAGTAAAGTCGGTGATCATTTTATAGCTTTTAAGAGTCAATGGACTCAATAAAACAGTGTTCTATAGTTGAGGGATTCAACAAAGGATTGTCTTCTAGTCAAGGGACCATTTGTGTATTTTACCCTTTTATAATAAACATTAGTTTAATCGACGCTTTCATAGCAAATAAAAATTAACTTTGGAAAGCATGACGACAGCCTTCCTTTAAATTTATTCCCAATTTAAATTTAAATTTTTTGTTAATTGATAAATTTAATGATTTTGTTCTTTTAAAATAAAAAAAATTATGTTAATATTCATGTATTCTATGATTAAATAGAATGTAAAAGATGTGAAAGATAAAAGTAGTTAATTATTAAATAGTAATTTAGATCAGATTAAATTTGTGTAAATTATTAAATATTTAATCCATATATCCAAATAAATATATCCATATTCAATTAATCAAACTCGTTTAAAAATGATATTCTTATTTTAAGAGAAGTAAATGATTAAAGTATATTTGGACAATGGCGCTAGGCGCATGTATCTCATTTAATGATGATGCATCATTGCCCTGGTGATATGCATGTTATTGCATCTATCATCCTATTCTTCAAGGCATATTATATAGTAGTGGTAATGAGTCGGGTCGGACGTCTTAAATGGTAGTGTAAATTATATATTTAGCACTTATATTATTAGTTTTTGTTCGTTTTAATACTTAAATTTTTAATTTTTTAAAAATATATCTAATGTTTACTTTGTTTCATTTTAATACCCCAATATTAGAAATTTAACGTGTTTAGTACTTAAAATATCAATTTTGGTCCATTTTAGCACCTAAAATTTCAATTTTTAAAACTTAACGTTAAATTTTGAACGGGGTACTAAAATGAAACAAAAACTAAACTTTATGTATAATTTAAAAAAATTGAAAGTGTAGGTACTAATACGAACCAAAATTGATAGTTTAAATACTAAATGCGTAATTTATCCTAAAAAGTAAACCCTCCCACCCATATCTAACTCAGACTATGATTTGTAAGTAGAGGTGGGTATACGGGCTACCCGTCCATTTAGCCTGCGGGTTTTGATGGTGCGGGCTTAAACGGAGCGGTTTAAAAAGTCTGTAATTATAAACGAATTTGAATTTTAAGGCCCGCAGGCCGTCCATTTAACTCGCGGGTTAAACAGGTTTACCCGCAGCCCGTTAAATAAAAATAATTTTAAATGCAATAAAAAATAATGTTATAACTTGCTACACCTTTAAAAATGATCCAGTAACTTGAAAAGGAATGTAGCACCGTCAAAAAAATAAATAATATTTAAATTTTATTTTAAATAGCCGAAAATGATTATAAAATAATATTTTTTTTTAAAATTTTTTTAATCATTAATATATATATATATATATATATATATATATTAACGATATAATTACTTCAACTCAAATTAAAAAAAAAATAATATTCACTTATATCACCAAATTGAAAAACAAATAAAACAATAACCACATTATACTTTTATAAAACACAATTATTCAATGTTATATTATGAAGACACAAAATTGTCTGGAAGCAGAAATTCAAATAGAAAAATTCAACAAAGTCAAACATTATACAAATCTAACAAATTTTCTTTTGTAAAAGCCTTTAAAAGTTGAAAAATATGTTTTCAAATTTTCTTTTACTTTTCTTTCTTATTTTTAATCCAAATATTACGTGTCATGTGATATATTATTAGAATATCACGTGACTTTTTATAATTAAAGAACGAAATGGATAACATACTTCATGAAAAAAATAAATGTTAAAATTAAATAAAAAAATCTTTAAATACCAAAGTGATAATGATGAAAATTTTATAAGACTAAAATACTATATAAATCTTTTAATTTTTTTAAATGAAGAATATTTTGATACATTGTAAATGAAAAAAAATATCAAGCAGCGGTAGAATTATGACAAATATCCTAATAAATTTAAGAACTACAATGGTTATAAGTAACATCATATTTATAGGTAATTTATTTTCTTTTGCTAGAAAATTCTTTAAGTTTATTTTCTCTAAAATTTTATCAATTTTAAATTAAGCAGAATATTGCGAGCTTCGCGGACTACCCGCAGTTATACCCATTAAACCCGCGGGTTTAACGGTCCGGGCTAAAAAACCCGTAATTTAAACGAGCTTCAGTTTTTGATGTCCAAAACCCACACAAATTACGGGTTAAACGGGTAGCCCGCGGGCCTTAACCTATATACCCAGCTCTATTTGTAAGCCTCACTCGATTCAATTCTTAGGTCAAAAACCGCACTTGACATGATATATATATCTATTAGATAAAATAAGAGTTTAATTAAAAATAAAATAAAAAGAATTATTATTATAATGATCTTTCAATATACAATGGATAATTATAATGTCCAAACATATTGTTTCACCTTAAATCATGACCCAAATCCGGGGCTAAATTTTTTGATAAAAAATCAATCTGATTAATATGCAAACATACATGACATACATATATAAATGCATACATACACATGATGTAATCATAAATTGCTATCTTTGATCTATTCCTATTTAAAGCATATGAAACAGAATTATTAACACTTTAGACTCCATAATTAAAAGTACTCCTAATGCCCTTGTGGTCCAGTATCTTACAAGGTAGGTTTTCTGGGTTTGAATCATAAGGTAGCTTAAATTGCTCTAAATGTTGATTGCTTGTTAAGATATAACCCAACACTTCAAATGTCTCTTTCTAAGCATGTTTATACATTAATTAAGCAAAACTCATTACATAACAAATTGAAAAACTGACCCCTCTAAAAAGCATTTTCCCTACTAAAAATACTGCATTTTTTTTTTTGCATTATATTGCTTCATTTTTTGGCAATAAGAAAATTTATTGCAACAACCAAAATTGTTATATTTGGCTGGGATTATCAAAATTCATTGATGAAATGCCAAGACTTCGGTCACCTACAAGTCTAATCAATTGGGCAGTACTAGAGGAAGAAGAGGAGATGACACTAGCTACCTAACATAACCAAACTCTTTAAACAAGTTCAGTCACCTAGAAAATTCCAAGAAATTTTCCTGGGAAAATAAAGTTCGATATCGAATGATCATAGCATTATTATGGGGTTTGGGGTAGGATAATTAGTCTCTTTCAGTTCCCAGGAATATTTACATTGTTTTGTTGTTGTTACTGGTTATTTGCCTGTTGCTGTTAAAGCTTTCTCTTTCATGGCTTCTTTTTGTGACACTTGAAAAGTTTTCAGAGAAAAGAAAGAAGGAAGCTTTAAGGTATCTTAAAGCTGAAGTTATTTGGGATTTTTTTGGTGCAATGGGTTTGAGTAGTAGACCTCAAAAGCCTGTCAATGGAGTTCCCACTAAATGGGTGTCTCTCTTTTGCTTTGCCAGTTTCTTCTCAGGTGTACTTGTAGTCAACAGGTTAGTTTTCCCCCTTTTTCTAATTGGATTATGAAATGATCAAGAATTCAAAATCATGTTTTGAATAATAAAACTTTAAGATTTTATGTTCCTTTTTGATGGGTTTCTGTTTATAATTTAGAAGCTTTGAATATTGCTGCATTTTTCAGCCACCTTTTTCCTGTTTGCTGATTTGCTGCAGAATCATAAAGAAAAAATGGCTCTTTAGGGATAGATTTGGCTCTTATGTTCATAGATTTATGATTCCAATTCTTGAAATCAGTGTCCAGTAATGTGCATTTTTGTTCTCATCAATTGTGTAGCATTTGCATTTCTTGATTCAGTATGTTGTTGCATTGACTAGGGGTGTATGTAGCACTGTTTACAGATTTTGGGATATTTTGGATCCAGTTAGAACCGAGGGAGAGGCTTCTTCCGAGCCGAAACATCCGATGATCAATTGCGATAAGGCATGTTTACAGTTGAATGTTGTCATGAACTATTTTGCTTGCCTGGTTCCTGATGGAGTTTATGTATGTTGGAACAGGATGGTTCCGTTCACGCAGGCAATGTTCTTTCCCGAGTTTCGCAAACCCGCAATGTAATCAAGTATGTTTCGTATCCTAGTTTCAGTTTTATCCTTCGACGGAAGGCTTAAGTATGTCTGAAATGCATTTGGAAATTACGGAGGTTCGAATTATACGTACTTTCAGGGCATTAGACAAAACAATCTCCTCATTGGAGATGCAGCTAGCTGCAGCTAGAGCTGACAAAGCAGATAGTGAGGAAGGATCTCCGATGGTTACGAGATCGAGAACTTCCGGATTGAATAGACGCAGGAAAGTATTCTTTGTTATGGGAATTATTACGGTGTTAAACGGTAGAAAACGAAGGGATTCGATCCGGGAGACTTGGATGCCTCAAGGTTTGATTCAATACTCTTTTGGCATTGTACCAGGGAAGAGGTCTAGTCTAGTATTTATACTTGGAGGTTATTGTTCTTAGGGGAGGAATTAAAGAGGTTGGAGGAAGAGAAGGGAATCATAATTCGATTCGTCATAGGACATAGGTAAATTCGATCGAAAGCTCGAACCATTTAACTTTGACATTGCAGTTAGCTTTTTTAAAACGGTAATGTATCCATGGTCATCAGTTCAACCCCGGATGGTTCTTTGGATCGTGCTATCAATGCGGAAGAAGAGCAACACAAGGACTTTTTGCACCTGGTATGCTATCACTTCTGGCCCGGACCCGATTCAGAAACTCGAAATTTCTACCTGTTAAGTGAAGCTTATGTAGGATTGAATGTTCTGTTTGCAGAATCATATTGAAGGTTACCATGAACTGTCATTGAAAACTCGAAAATACTTTTCGGCAGCGACAGCAAAGTGGGATGCCGAGTTCTATCTCAAAGTCGACGACGATGTACATGTAAATCTAGGTTAGTATTGCCACATAATTAAGCTTCTCAATACTTTCATTTCTTCTCAAACTGATCTATATCTCGGTAACTCAATGTTGAATTATTCTATAGGTACGGTGAGTTCTACACTAGCTCGTCACAGATCGAAACCCCGTGTTTATATCGGTTGCATGAAGTCCGGACCTGTTCTGGCACAGAAGTAAGGAAGAACTTCTGCGAACTTTTCCGATTATCATTCGTGTTTCTTTTCCCGTCGTAGTCACCTCTTTTTTTTGTGTGCAGAGGTGTTAAGTACCGTGAGCCGGAACATTGGAAGTTCGGAGAGGAGGGAAACAAGTATTTTCGGCATGCAGCCGGACAAATATACGCAATCTCCAAAGACTTGGCCATCTATATCTTAGTCAACCGGTACACACTTTATCGGTAAACATGTTTTCAATCATGATCCAATATGTTATTTGCATGTTTTCTTTCCAGGCACATACTTCATACGTATGCGAACGAAGACGTCTCCTTCGGCTCCTGGTTTATCGGTCTCGATGTCGAGCATATAGATGATATAAATCTATGCTGTGGTACCACTCCCCCGGGTAAGATGGTAACCGTTATGCTTCACTTATATGCAGCTCGGCGATTTTCGTGATTCGTTAGCTTTCTCCCACCACGGAGAGTGCACCGAAACAATCTATCGATGACGACGATGTTTAAATTTGTTAAAACAGATTGCGAGTGGAAAGCTCAGGCTGGGAGTCCGTGCGGTGCATCGTTCGATTGGAGCTGCAGCGGCATTTGCAAGTCGACGGAGAGAATGGAGGAGGTGCACCGGCGTTGCGGGGAGGGCGGAAAATTACGTCCAAATCGAATTACTTAAATGACTTTCCAAATACATCCTTAGAACGTAAATAATGATACGGTATAATTTGAAAGTCATCAAAGTTAATTATTCGTGTAAGCCCTCAATCCTCAACCTTGTGTGAAAATTGAAAAATGTAGTTGAAGAAGATTGTAGATGAAAAAAGAGTTAATTGCACCACACATCCTCAAACCATGACCTAATTCTAACTTAATTCTTAAACTTTTAAATATTTCAATTTCATCTTCAAATTATGACTTCCATTTGATATTGATCTCCAAACTGTTGGATATTCTAAATTCAATTCTAAGCTATGACCCTCATTTTGTATTGGTCCCCAAACTTTGAATGTTTCAATAACATCCCCAAAAATCATTAAAAATTTTAGGGATGAAATTGAAACATTCAAAAGTTTAAAGACCAATATAGAATGAGGATCATAGTTTGGGATGAATTTGGAATGTTCAAAGTTTACGGATCAATTTAAAATGAGTCATAGTTTAAGAATAAAATTAAAATATTTTAAAAATTAAGGACCAATTAGAATAATGATCATGATACGAGGACATTTAATATAATTAACTCTAAAAAACTAAGGCTTGTTTAGGATGGATAATGAAAATTGTATTAATCAAATGGTTAATATCTATAACTACTTACTATCTTATAGTTTTGGATATTAATTATCTTATTAACAAAAATTTCATTCATTCACATCATGTAAAATCTTTTTTCTAAGTAGTTTGGGTGATTATAAGATAATATTTATTTAAAATCTTTCTCAATTATTAACAACGAACACACATGAGTTCATGTATAATATAGGATAAATTCTACATTTAGTACCTAAACTATCAATTTTAATCCGTTTTAGTACCTAAACTTTCAATTTGTTCAAAACCATACCTAAAGTTTAGTTTTTTTTTTTATTTATTTTAGTATCACACGGTTAACTTTAATTTTTTTTATTTTAGCATCTCATTCAAAATTTAACGTTCAGTTTTGAAAAAAATTGAAAGTTTAGATACTCAAACAGACTAAAATCGATAGTTTAGGTACTAAAGGCGTTAAGTTTTTAACAGTAAATACTCAAATGAAATGAAAAATAAATATTATATATGATTAAAAAATAAAATTTAAGTTTTAAAATAGATCAAAATTAATAATTTAAATATTAAATACGTAATTTATCCTAAAATCTAAATATTTAAAACATTGGTGTTTTAGAATTGGACGGTCGAACATTCAAAACGAGAGTGTGCGACTGTTCACACTAAACTTCATATTCCGACCATGTATTTTGGAGGAAAAAAAAAGTAGACCAAGTCAGTCTTTTTAGGCATGTGCGGAACTATGGGAGGGTAAGGGGAGCTTTCGTCCCGTCATTTATATTTTAAATTATTAATTAATATAAAAAATACAATTTTTAAAAAAGCAAATAATTTTTTTATTATGCCTCTTTAATTAAAAATATATTTATAAAAAATAAAAAATATTTAACTTCTACTATAATAAATTCATAATTCCGCTCTTTGACGTCTAATGTATTACGGTTGAATGTAAGGGGCCATTGCCAAACTCCATAACCCGGCTTCAATTGGAAGCACACAAAATTTCGCATGCCAAAAGCATGGTTGTTTTTTAGTGTTCCCGCATCGTTCAATTCAATAACAAAGACAAGCATGGAGGTTCGGCAGCTTGCCATAGGAGAAGAGAGGTTTTCACGAAAATTCTATAAAAAAAAATCTCCTACTTTGACCTTTTTAAAGCTAGTTAAAATAATTTTTTTAATTCAATTTAATCCAAAAAGTCTAAATTACCTTTAATAAATTCTAGAATTTACTCTCATGCCACTCCGTTATATCTATTTTAATATTATTAAATAACCATATAAATCTCATTTCTCAAATTTTCTTTTTGACCTCCAATTTCTAAAATTTTAATTTAATCACTAAATTACACTATTTCACTTTATAGTACAATTCTTGCCAAATTCCACCAATCCAACTTAAACTCCACTTGTTAAAAATATCCATATAATTTTTCTAACCAAAAAACTACCTCCTTCAAATTTTTATAAACTTTCGATTCGATTCGATTGGTAGAGTATTATACAGATCTTCATCCTTTAATAGACTTTTATGCAAATTCCATATTAAAAATCTAAAACCCACTAAAATAATTATCTTAGGCTAAACTACTTATCCACAAACCCAAAATATAAGTTTTAAAATTTTACATTTTTTATCTCTGAACTTTCAAATTTTTACATTCTAGTCACTAGTCCAAAATTTAGGATATTACACTAGGTCTCCCAAAACCGAACGAGTTTCATCAATGAGAGATCAATAACAGAAAATATTATCATTGCTCAGGAAGTGATGCACCCATGCAAATCAAGAAAGGCAAAAAACAGTCTTATGACTATCAAAATTGGCCTTGAAAATGTGTATGACCGCCTAGATTGGGGTTTTATTGATGACACACACAGGGATATTGGCTTATCGGATAGACTTCATAATTTGATTTTGAAATGTGTTTCGTCGGTCTTAACCCAAGTTTTATGGAATGGATCTTCTTTGGAATCGTTTTCCCTCAAAGGGTATTCGATAGGGTGATCTGCTTTCTCCAGATCTGTTCATCTTATTATGGAGAGGCTTGCTCAATCCATTCAGCAAAGTGTGGCGGTTAGTGATTGGAAACCTATTCGGCTAGTTCGCAACGAGCTGACAATCAGCCTTGCAAAAACAAGTATTTTGTTTTCTAAAATTGTAGACCAACGGTGCATAGATTCGATCATTGCTTTGTATGGTTTCAAGGAAGTTAGTGACTTTGGTAAATATCTCGGGGTGCCACTCTTTCATAATCGTGTTACCAAAGCTACTTATCAACACTTGGTTCAGAGAGTTCGAGATCGACTTACTGGATAGGTGACGAAGAGTTTGTCTCTAGCCGGTAGAATCATATTAATTCATTCCCTTCCAATTGATGCAATATACTCCTCTTCCGAAAGAAGTTTGTTCTGAGATTGAGAAGATAATCTGGGACTTTCTTTGAGATAAACCATAAACGAGAAATGGGATTAGCTTGGTGCATCAGGACAAGATTTGCTCCCCTATCTCCACAGGTGGTCTTGGTTTAAAGTAGTTGGAAAAAAAAATGATGCATTTATTATGAAAATTGCTTTTAATCTTGTTACTCGACCTAATCAATTATGGGTGCAAATGCTTCGCACTAAATTCAAGTGGGAAAGAAACATTCCGGAATACATTTCTCGAAATATCTGTTCCCGACTTTGGAGGGGTGTAAGTGTAGTTTGACCTGATGTTCGTTCCAGCTTAGTGCGGACAGTTGGAGATGGGTCGTCAATTGACTTCTAAAAAGATCCATGGCTTTGTATGATTGCAACGACGATCCCGCCTAAGGTACAAAAAATGGACTGCCTAGGGTGGAAATGGAATCCGAACCTCGTTCCCGGTCAGATCAGCGTATGATGTTCGGTCTGGAGGTATGTCAGAAACAACCGATAAATTGTGGACCATCATTGTGAAATACCGAGGTTTGCCTTGGGTAAAGGTCTTTTTATGGTTGCTAGCTTGTGATAGACTCCTCACTGACAAAGAGCGAGTCAAGCGTCATATGAGCACCTCTTCGAAGTGTGGTGTATGCGATTCAACTGATGAGCATTGACCACTTATTGCGTACTTGCCCAACTACACTGGAAGTATGGAAGCGTCTTTTAGTTAAGTTAGATAAGTTATTGACTGCTTATTAAGCTTATGAATCTGAGGCACTTTTTGATAGATGATAAAAAATGACATTTATTATTTGGAGCGGTTCTTTGGAATCTTTAGAAACATAGAAACATGTGCATTTTTTATACTTCAAGACTGAGGATTAGTTCAAGCAAAATATTGCAGACCGAAAGTATTAGATTCATGGAAGCATATGCAAACTGTAATTATCGTCTGCCTTTGAATTGTCCAGGCGCAACTACACGGGAGCCTCCTCCAGATGACTGCTTGAAGCTTTAATACAGATAGGGCAAGAGATGCGAATGACTATGCGTCTTGTGTGGGAGTGTTTCGCAACAGCAGAGGTGTGTGGATCGATCTTCGATTTTGCTAGAGCAATTGGAATATGTTCAGTTTTGGAAGCGGAACTGTGGGGGGCTCTTGAAGGATTGAGGAATTCCTGGAGTATTGGGACAGGGCGTATTATTCTTGAAGTTGACAATGGTGAGGTTTACCGAATCTTGAACCGGTCCAATTTGAAAGAAGTTTCACCAACGACTATTCGACATATAAGTGGGCTTTTGGAAAGGAACTGGGTAGTTTCCTTCTCGCAGGTGCGTCGAGTAGCAAATAGAATTGCCGATCATGTTGCTAAGATGGTCCAACATGATGATTTTGAGGGGAGAAGGTTCTGA
Source organism: Hibiscus syriacus (assembly GCF_006381635.1). Classification (NCBI taxonomy): domain Eukaryota; kingdom Viridiplantae; phylum Streptophyta; class Magnoliopsida; order Malvales; family Malvaceae; genus Hibiscus; species Hibiscus syriacus. The sequence continues at coordinate 1,511,208 of NW_024062798.1, read as the reverse complement.
TATGCTCCAACTGCTATTAACACGGTTCTTCTTGAAGAATGCTTAGGCGCAAATAGTTAACCTTGCTGGCCTTCTTTGTTTACCAAAAAAAATTATTTTGAATATAAAAAATATTCGAGGTCCACATTGATATTTTAGAAAAATTTGAGGGCTTTATATAGCAACTAATTAAAATAAAGAAATTTGGATGGAACACGAAAACCAAGGGAACGCGGCGACCACAAATTCAAGTGGGGGACGAATCAGAAACACAAAGGATAGGAGAGAGAAAGAAAGTGATAGTGTTGTCAGTTGTTTGTTACCGTCTAAACTTAAACACCCGAAACCATCGGAAGTATTATGTGCGGCAGCTTAACATATGGTTAAGTAAAATTGTTATCGATTTTATTATATTTTTAATAAAATCAATAATAATTATCAAAAAAATTATTATTTTATTAATTTTGTTATTATTAGATGTTTTATCAGGTTTAATAATATACTAGGTAAATATTACTAAGTTCGGTAAAGCGTTCAATAATATTTTAGGTATAAATAATAATATTTTCTGTAATTTTTATCAATTTTATTAAAATAAATAACAAAATTAATAATCCATTTTCTTAATTGTATATTAAAATTATTGTATGATAGAACTTCTCTGAAACCATGCAATGCTCCTTCACCCACGCCAACTCAATATATTATATGTTGTACATATTCCGAATAATATATTAAAATAAATACTAATATTAATGTCTAAAAATTTATAAATATATATTTAATTTTGTAAAAATATGGTTAATGTTACTATAATTTAATATTAAATACCATATAAATACAAATTAATTATTCAATCGTCTACCTTTAATTTTTAAATTTTTTTAAATAAAAAGAGAATATTCCAGTGTACTTATCCAGTTTTGTCCAATTATTTCCAAACATTTGGCAAACCCTGTCTGGATTAATTGGTAAAATAACAAACAAGATAAGCATGAACTATGTAATAATGCAGACATTCTAACTCATTATATGATTGAAAACAAAATAATATTAAATTGAAAAAAATCTATTAGTTTTATGATTTTTTTATTTAGATATTTAAAGATTCATAGATATTAGAGGGTAATTAGGAAAATTTCTATGGTTTAATAATATACTAATTAAACCCTTAATTTAATCAATGTTTTCAATAGCGGTAATAATAATATCCGAGTCTCATGAATTTTTTTGTTAACAATAATGAATTGTGCAAATATAGATACTTGGTATAATGATAAAAAAATTAATATTTGATTTGGATAATTTTATGGGATTACAAAATAATATTTATTTAAAATATTTTTTATTAAGTTAATGTGATTATAAAGTAACATATGTTTTAAACACTATATATATATCATTTAACAATGAACATTCAATTATCATGTTGTAATAGATGGTGTTCGACCTAGCAACCTCTAGAAATAACATCAATTCCTTTGACTAATGAGATAAGTTGATTCATATATATTTTTTAGATATTGATAATATATACACATCTTATTGAATTACATATTTAAATATGAAATATCTAAGGAGAATAACACTCTTTTAATCACTGATGTCAATTCTTCTAACATTTGATTAAATAATTAATTTGATCATTTCTTTTTATCTTTTAATCTCAATTTTTTAATTTAAGATAAAAGACCTCTAACATTTGATTAAATAATCATTTTAGTTTCTATATTTTTACAATATTTTGATATCCAATATTTTACTTTAGACCAAAAAAATCTCTTGTTAACGAATGATTTCTATCTATAAAATAATTTTATTGTTTGAAAATAAAATATTAAAAATAAAATACTTTAAAAAAATAACGATTAAAGTTTTGATGAGTGAGTACTTTAACGAAGATTTCTACATATACAAAAATTTAAATTCAATATATTTCAACGACATCAAGTTGTTTGTTACTTGAACTAATCCGTTGGTAAATGTTAGATATTTATATATGTGTATGTGTACGTATATTTTTATAGTATAAAAGTAAGGTTGCAGTGTGAGCATGAGTCCGAGTTAGTTTATGGGCCTACGGTAATCCAGTGAAGACGACTCTCCACCGCTTATCACGAAATCCTTATCTTTGAACTCTTCTCATCACTTTGTCATCTCCTACATCTGCACAACAATTCCCATATCTTTTCATCTCTTCACTCGTCCAATAAATTTCCTTCCCTCTTTAATACCCTTCATCACCCCCCTCTTTTTACTCTCTTTCAGCTTCAATTTCGGTGGTTCCCTTTGCTCTGCTCTTCAAAGGGTTCCTATCTTTCTCAACAGACCCTCGAGAAAGATCTCTGCGCTTAACGCTCCACTTTTGGAGGATTCTTGATGGGTTTGGTTTCAGTTTTCTGGGAGATTTTGAGTAAACCCTCGATTGGGGATGTGTTGAGCGAGCTACTGATTTTCATAGCTCCCTTGTGGGTTGCTGTGATTGTTGGGGTTTTAGTTGGCTGGGCCTGGAAGCCGAAATGGGCGAATTTAGGCAGAGAAATCTTCATGGATTCTTCTGCTTCTAAGGAGTCAACTGCTTCGTCTTCAGAGTCTGCTTCTACAGGTTTTGGTTCGCTTCCGAACTTGAATTTGATGAAGCTTCAGTTGCCCAGTTGTTTCTCTTGGAGTTCAGACTATGGGGCTCAAATGGGTTCTTTCCCTTTGTCTCCTACTCATTCCAATTGCAGGTTTGGCGCTTTTTATGTATAAAATTTTAGTTCTTTTGATAGGATTAGAACTGAGTTGTATTTGAATTTGCCAACCGCTAAAGTTTTTTTGTAAAGGTGCAGTTCTTCTGAGGGTGGAAAGGAAAATCTGGGTTTTGTGACTGATGAGGATTTAGGGTATTTGTTTAAATTAGCTGAAGAAAAAGATGGAGGTCCTGCTTGGATTCATATGATGGATAAGTCGACTCCGACTATGGCTTATCAGGCTTGGCAAAGAGATCTTGATGTATGTATTTTTCCCTCTTCTATGTTTAATATATTCTTACCTGTTTGGAATTCGATTGGTGTGTTGAATTATATGTTTTTATTGTTCCTTAGATTGGTCCTACGCAGTATCGTAGCCGGACTGTGTTCGATGATGCCACTCCTGAGATGGTGAGAGATTTCTTTTGGGATGATGAATTCCGAGCGAAATCAAAGTGGGATGAAATGCTTCTTAGTGCTGAAACTCTGGAGTCGTCTGCCACTGATGGGACTATGGTTGTCCATTGGGTTCGCAAGGTTCGTAAAAAGTTTTCTAATGGTTTCTTTTTTGTTATTTTTCATTGTCTATAACATTGTTTTATGACCTGTTCTTTGGTTTGCAGTTTCCCTTCTTCTGCAGTGACAGAGAATACCTGATAGGTCGTCGGATTTGGGCGTCTGGGCAGACATATTACTGTGTTACAAAGGTAACATCCTATTCCATTCCCCGGTTTTCAGCTTTAAAAGTCTCTCCTATTTTCCCCTATATAATAGTCGTGTTCTCATATTGCATTCATAGTTGAGAAATAACTTGGTTGCAACCGATATTTAGATCAAATATTAGTGGGAACAGTTTCACTTTAAGCTTAGAAATTGTGAAGTTGATTCCTAAGCTTTGAGTTAATCTGATAGTTGCTTAGCTTAATCGACTTTCATTTATGAACTCTATGGTTCATTTCAATTGAGTTTGTTATACTTCATGCCATGACTAACATTTTGGCCAATTTGTTGTCTAGCTTTTGAAGTGCATAAGCTAAATTCTTAACATGTTTTGTGCCGTTGCAGGGAGTACCATATCCCTCTGTTCCTAGAAAAAACAAACCTAGGCGTGTTGATTTGTACTTCTCAAGTTGGCGCATTCGTGCAAGTAACGGACCATTTTCCCGTCTTTTTTTTAAAATTGTTTTTCATTTTTTTCTGTACTGTTAGAAGGTTTGAGACTTGTATTTTCTGAGAACATCGGAGAACTGGTTTTGGTACAAACCATAAAGAAACCAGAGAATGTCTAAATCTTCCTTTGTATGTTTCCTAGGCATATCGTGTTAAGTTAATATAATCCCATAAATAACTTGTACTTGCTATGTTTTAAACAGTTGAATCAAGGAACGGAGACGGTCAGCATAGTGCGTGCGAGGTGTTACTTTTCACCACGAAAATATGGGTATACCATGGGAAATTGCAAAGCTCGGGGTCAAGCTAGGCATGTGGGGAACGGTCAGGAGAATCGACCCTGGCTTACGTGAATATCAGAAGGAAAAAGCATCCGGAGCATCCAGAGCATCCCTATCTCATTGCGCTTCCATGGCTCATATAAACACTGAAGTAACCACAGACTATCTGAGATCCTTGGAAAGCCACGAAAACGATTCCTCCGAGCTCGAAACGAATAATTCATCAGAGAAGCCTTCGGGGAAGAACAACATTCCTAAACTTGTAGTTGTTGGTGGGGTCATCGCAGTCGCCTGTATTCTCGATAGAGGGCTCTTGACCAAAGCTGTTATATTCGGAGTGGCCCGAAGGTTTGCAAAAATCGGAAGACGGTTATAATCCCGAATAGTTTTGTCCAGCGAAAGCAGATTGCCATTGCAATGAAGTGAGATGGTTATGGATGAATCTTCTCACTCCCTGCTTTCAAAATATTGAAGTACGGCGATTATATTAGATTTTCATAATATTTGGGCCATGCAGGAGACGTAGAATCCGGTAAAATAGAATTGATCGGATAGATGAGGTTATTTTAATGGCCGTGTTTGAGGAACGATCTCGTAATCGAATAATATGTGAGTTTCCTTTTATTTTTCAGTAGCTCATCTATTGCATCATATAAATGTTCCTTTTTTTGCTCCTTGATTATGGTCTTCAAATGCCACATGAATGGCTATAGCCAGTGATGGAATCTGGTGATGATGAACAGCCAGTCTTGGATAGCATTGTTTAACTTCAGAGTTGAGTCTAATAATGTATAGATACAATTATGTTGATCTGCAACTCGTATGTGCAAGTTGATTCATAAGCCAATTCTCTCCGTTCAATTTTTGAAGGCTATAAGCATACTCTTTATATTTTATATCGACGGTCGAAGGTAGGCTTAATTATCCACATATGTAAAAAATAGGATTAATTATTTCAAATACCATCAACCTTTTTAGCGCTGATTTATTTATATCATCAACTGACTTGTTTAATTTTATCAATTTTAGCACTAATGTTAATTTTTAAATGTAATTATACCACTCATCCGTTAATGATTTAACGGCACGATGACATGACAGTTCCGTGTCGCGACGTAGATATCTTATCAAAACGAAGTCGTTTTGCTTGAAAAAAATTATTAAAATATTATGGTTAAGAGGATTTGAAACTGAGACCTATAAAAATTGTTCTTAAAGGCTACCTTAAGTTTTTTGTTATTTTTTCTAACAAATTTTTGGAACTCTTTGTTCCCAGAAGAAATATTTCTCCCAAACAAAACTCATCATCGTCGTACATAGAACATGAAATCATGGTTCGTGATTACTTAATGAACTCACGTGCTGCTTCTTCACACCATCACCGTCATCTTGATACGGTTTTGTTTTACGATCAAGTCAAATCGAAACTCAGCTGGACTTCAACAAGAATCAATTAGTGGAGAAGCTTTTCTCATTCTGTGTTTTACATCTGAGCATCGATGTTAGAGACCGGAAAACAACTTCTTCACAAGGAATAGTGAGCCCTTTGTTGTGACCGAAACCAAACTCTTCTTCAGCTAGATGGAGCAAGGTCTGGGACTCGGGGAGGGTCAAGAAAGAGATGGGAACGATGTATCTGCTCCTGTTTTCCCCCCACATATACAACGACGTGGCCTTTGGGGACATCCACAAGGAGTCCTTATTCATCGTAGCCTTGTTTCTTTCCCAAGCTGGAGCTTCTTTTCAGGATTTGCTTCATCACTGCTGCTTGAGCCACTTTGTTTGGTTTCCTGATAGCCATTGTGCCCTTCTTTCGAGACTGTAAAAACACTAAACTTGATGCGATTAAATGAGCAAAGAGACAATGGCTTTGAGGTGAACGAAGAGTGAGTGGGGGGAGGGGTGTATAATGGTGTGAGCTAATGGGTGTGAAGAAGCAGCACTTGATCGTAAAACAAAGCCGTATCAAGATGATGATGGTGGTGTGAAGAAGCAGCACTTGAGTTCATTCTCAACGTTGAGTAATCAAGAAACCATGATTTCATTTTCTGCTATGAACGACGATGTCTTCTAGGAACAAAGATTTTTAAAAATTTAGTAGAAAAAAATAATAAAAAACTTAAGGTAGCCCAGCTGTTAAGCAGTAAGAACAATTTCCATGTGTTTTGGGTTCAAATCTCTTTAACCACGATATTTCAATAGTTTTTTTTTTTTTAAGTAAAATGACTTTGTTTTGGTAAGGCATTCGCGTGTGTAACCTCACAGTACAGAGCTATCATATCATCGTGTCGTTAAATCGTTAACGGCGGAGTAATATATTTACACTTAAAAATAAATGTTAGTGTTAAAATTAACAAAATTAAAACATTGATGATATAAACGAGTCAACGCTTAAAAGTTAATGGTATTTAAAATAGTTAACCCTAAAAAATAATACACCATAATGTTTATTGTTCATAATAATATCTTCCTAAAAGATACAATTTTTTTGTGTAACCCTTGAATTTCGAAAAGATAGGAGTAATTGATTGAATGTATTTTTTGTGATATAAATCATAGAAGTACCATATATTTTAAATAATGCATGGACTGTAGATGACTAAAACGAAATAAATTTTAAATAAATTTTATTCAACAAGATAAAAGAAAATATAAGTTAAGTAATTATAATATATTACATATGAGAGTATGGTTGCGTGTATCAAGATTTTTTTGGGATGAACGGCATATGGTGAGTATGAATTGAAGATCTATGGTCGGGAGGTGACACCGATGTAATGGTTGCGTGTGTCACCGCTAGGGGGTGTAAACGAGTCGAGTCGAGTTCGAGTATTGCTGAGTTCGACTCGACTCGAAAACTCGCATGTTTAAAATTTTCAAGCTCGACTCGAACTCGAAATTCTAAACTGAAGTTAGTGAGCAGCTCGAAAAGGCTCAAAATGAAAAAAAATCTTAAACTTAACTCGATTGAAGCCTCAGACTCAAACTCAAACCTTAAATATAAGAAAATCTTATTGTATTTTCTTTAAAAATCAATACTTAAATATTAATATTATTAATAATTTATTTTTAAAAAAATAAAATCTTAATATATTATATTTTCGAGCTGCTCACGAGCTTTTCGAGTTGAATATCAAGTAGATCGTTTCGGCTCGTTAAGAACTCGAGTCTAGTCCATTCGATCTGAGTATTTATCAAGTCTTGATTGAGTCGATCTCGAGTAGCTCGCAATCTGTCTCGTCTCATTTACAGCCCTAGTCACTGCTGACCGAAGGTGGTGTGAACAAGAACAAGAGAAGAAGAAAAATGAGATTTTACGAGAGTTGAATGTCACGTCAGCAAAAATTAATGGGAAGTTACGACAATGACCTTACGGAAAATGAATTAAAAGTTCGATGACTATATTATAATTTTGAAAAGTTAAATGATCAAAATGCAAGAGATTTAAAATATCGGGACTATTTATAATTTTACCCTATATATTATTTAATTACTTATAATAAATAAACGACTTTTCAAAGGGGCTTAACTACACGTGGTCTCTTCCTAGTGGCTAAAGAGAGATTTGGGATACCCTGGACTCGACGTGGCACAGAAGGAAACACAAATTATTTTAAATCTTAAAAATATTAAAACTGTACTATATTGGGGAATCCAGGAAAAATTAGTATAAAAAGGCAGAGGGATGATGAAATAATTCAGAAAGGGGGAGTTGACGGAAAACGGAGAGAAGTTGTGGGAGGGATCCGGCTAAGTTTCGTCGGATTCCGTCCATTTTTCTTCTAAATTTCGGAAACTCTCTCTTATTCTCTAAATTTTCAATCGACGGAATCGAAAGGAATACCGGAAAAATGAAGGGATCTGGACCTCTTGTCGCTGCTTTGCTCGCTGCTTCCATAGCGGCTCTCTCGTCATTTTCCTCCGCCGGAATCCATAATGCTTCGTTCCCTCTTACCTCTTCTGATCAGGTATTATTCAGTTTCATTAAAAGAAAATCTGATTCAATGTTTATCTGATATCCTTTTCAATCGCCGATGAGTTCAATAGATTTCCATCCGAAATTTTGCCTGCTTCAATCTATTGTTTCTAGATCTGAATTTTTCTATTGTTTCTAGATCTGAATTTTTCTTACATTTTTCCGTATTAATTTCTATTAGATCAGGATATATTAATCGTAGCTTTAATTTGTTAATTTTTCTGTTTTATATAAGCTGTGGATTAATAATTTTTTTTTAAAAATCAATTATTTCAATAGACCTGTTATGAATTTCTTAGATCTTGAGATTCTATGTCGATTATGTAGGGGACAATGAACGGTGCGTTGAGTAGTTTAACGGTATTGGAACGGGAAAAATTTGCACCACGATTTGATGGGCTGAGATTCATAGAAACATTGATCACAGCTCACAGATAGGGGGAAAGGGTGCCGTTCTTTTCTATCCGTTTATTTTGTTTTCATTTCTCTAGTTTTTGAAGTTTTCATCTGTAACCCAAAAACATTTAATTTGTTACATTATGAATGAAATTTTGAATTGCAGAGTAGCTTTTTCCTGCTTGTTTGATAATCCTCTCATAATACGTCTGGATACATCATAGTAATTTGGATTGTGAATTTAGATATAGATATATATTCTATTTACTTTTATGAATTTAGATATATTATGACTTTAATTAATCAAAAAAATATTATGAATTTAATTAATCAAAAAAATATTATGAATTTAAGGTGGATGTGGATAATCATTATAGGATATTTATCATTTGAACTAGTATTATTTATGTTTGAATCATTATAATACATTATTTAAATTAGAGTGAAGAATATATTTGTTTTTAAAAGGGTTTGAATATTAATCAGTAATTTTTAACGAAATTAGATTCAGATTTGAGCGGATATTCAACTAGATATACAGATTTTGTATTGATCTATTAAAGCAAATTTGGTCATGGGAGTTCGTTCTTTTTTATCTGTTTTCATATTAATGAAATTTTCAGTTTGAAATAAAAATAGTGTTTAATACACTTTTAGATGTCTAAATTATATTTCAAATTGATATATTTTAAATTGATTTTTAGTGCTAAAGATTCTTTATTAAAAATAAACGACTAACGTTTTCAACGTTATACTTTTAGGTGTTTAGACTATAACGATTTAATAGTCATTTATTTAACACATGTCATGAATATAAATTTTTAAAAAGACTTAATATACTTTTAGGTGCTTAAATTATATATTTTGGTGCCTAAAGAAGTTTTTTACTAAAAATAGATGTCTAACGTTTTTAATGTTACACTTTTTAAGTGCTTAGACTGTAATGGTCGTTAATTTTGATCGTTATTTGACATGTGTCACGCATATAAAATTTCAAAAAAAAAAATTAAAAAAGATACACTTTTAGGTTCCTAAATTATAGCTTAAATTGATTTTTGGTGCCTAAAATTTTTTCATTAAAAGTAGGTGTCTAACGTTTTCTCCGTTACACTTTTAGGTGGCGTTTGGTCCGCTGGAATGTTTATGAGGAAATTGAAATCTGTAAAGGAATTGAAATCTGTGAAGGAATTGGAATCTGTGAAAGAATTGGGATATGTAGGAATTGGAATCCAATTCCATATTCTGTTTGGTTCGCAGACATGTCAGATGAATTTGATTTCAGTAATGTAAAATGACAGAATTGCCCTTTTTGTTTTTTTGCTTTATTTTAGTTTATTTTACAATTTACATGTAATAATATATTATAAAAAATTAAAAATATTAAATTTTTATTTTATTGATTGATTATTCATTTTAATAAATTATAAAAATCATGCTAATAAACATTATAAGTTAAAATCATCGCAATCAAAATATGTTAATAAGTTACCAAAAGAATGAACAATATTTCAATACATTTCAATCGGAGTATGTTAATTAGTTACAAAAAAATATACCAAAAACTATTTTTATTCAATATATGAATTAGAAACTCGACCCGACATGACTCAAAATAATAAAAAAATTATTTTTATTCAATAAAAACATTGACTTAATTGAAAATATATATATATATAGGGGTATTATTATAATTATTCCTAAATATATAAGGTAAAATTATATTTTTTTTTTGGGGTCGGTCCAGTTTTTTCACCCTAAACCCGAACCCGACCCGAACTGACCCGAATATCACACTTAAAAAAACCCGACCCGAATATCACACTTAAAAAACCCGACCCGACCCGGACAAAATAAAGTCTCATCCGACCCGACCCGAATATATGAATTAGAAATCCGACCCGACCCGAAATAATAAAAAAATATTTTTATTTAATACAAACAGTGACTTAATCCATCCCGACCTGAATTATATATATTTTCGGGTCGGTCTGGTTTTTTTCACCCTAAACCCGAACCCAACCCGACCCGACCCAAATATCACACTTAAAAAACCTGACCCGAACAAAATAAAGTTTCATCCGACCCGACCCGAATATATGAATTAGAAATCCAACCCGACCCAACCCGAAATAATAAAAAATTATTTTTTATTTAATAAAAACAATGACTTAATCCAACCCGACCTGAATTATATATATTTTCAGGTCGGTCCGATTTTTTCACCCTAAACCCGAACCCGACCAAAATAAAAGTTTCACCCGACCCGACCCGACTCGAATATATGAATTAGAAACCCGACCCGACCCAAAATAAAAAAAAATATTTTTATTCAATATATGAAAAAATTATCAAAGGATTGATGAGGGTAATATGGTCAAATTTCAATTCCCTCCAACAAGGGAATTGAATTCCATCCATTTTTGATATAATTCACTTTCCCTCATTTGATATAATTCAATTCCATCATGGATTCCAATTCCCTTGAAAAACTTGAACCAAACATGGGAAAGTGGTGGAATTGGATTCCAATTCCCACCAATTCCAAGGAATTCCATCCAACCAAACGCTACCTTAAGGTGTGTTTGGTTCACGGAATGTAAGATTACCAGTGGGAATAAAAGATTACCAGGGAATAGGATTATTGAGAATGTTGTATTTTGTGTTTGGTTGGTTTAGCAAAAAAGTAAGATTACCGTGTTTGGTTGAAAGAATAAAATATTATTAGAATGTATATTTGACCAAATTGTCTTTATTATATATTTGTTTTTTTAACAAGTTGAATTATACTATAATATTACTATAAGATATTTATATATTTTCTTTAAAAAATTAAATTCATAAAATTTATTTAATTTTTTTACAAAATTAAAAATATAAAAAGGTTTAATGAAAGGGTAAAATTTTATTTTAACCCCTGAACTTCATATAAAATTTTAATTATAGACTTTTTTTGTAAATCTAAAATAGTTTAAGGATAAATTTGTAATTTAACATTCGTAGAATTTTAAAAAAAATTCAATGACAGAAGAATTATATTTTTGAAAATAAATTTTTTTAAAAGCATTTTGGTCCAAAACGCCGGTAATCCAACAATACCTAAGGGAAGGGAGGTAATGACATTCCCGGTAATATACCCAAAAACATTTCAGGGAATGAGATTACCGGCCAACCAAACGGGGGATATTTCCCGAACCAAATAACCCCAATAATATTTAAAAAATTCAAAAAAAAAATTAAACCCCCGATGTCCCTCTCGCTCCTATTACCCACCTCTGACAACGACGAAAGGTCATCATCGGTTGAGTTTTATTTGGAGCAGAACGAGAAACTTAATGGTGGTGATCGTATGACGTACGATCAGCTGTAGATGTTGAAATCGTCGGAAAATAACAAAGAAAAACTTAGAAAACCGATGACCTTTTGCAGCGATTTTCACGAAGATCAGTGTAGTTTCACGGTGGGTGGATGACTGAATTTTGGCCATGGCAACAAGACAATTTTGATGGTGTCAACGGTGACGGCCACAGACCAACGACAATTGATCGACAGTGAAATTTTAGGTTTTTCATGTTATTTTAAATTATAATATTAAATCTTTTTTTCTTTTGAAATTTTATGTGTGTGACACATGTTAAATAATGATTAAATTTAACGGCAGTTACGATCTAGACACCTAAAAGTGTAATGTTAGAAACATTAGACATCTCTTTTTAACGAAAAATTCTTTAGGAGTTAAAAGTCAATTTGAGGTATATTTAAGGTATCTAAAAGTATATTAAGCCTTAAAAATAAAAAAATATAAAATGTATTCACACCTAAAAATATAACGAATAAAACGTTAGATATTAATTTCTAATATTTCAGGCACCAAAAAACAATGTGATGTAGAATTTAGACCATTAAAAGTGTATTAAGCATAAAAATAATAATGGTTGCTCCACATTCTGTCACCCGACCTTTTAAATTAACACTTCCATTTTATATATTATTTTTAAATAGTTTAAAATAGGGATGGACATTGATCGAGTTGGATCAAATTTTTGGTCCACTCGATTTTACCCGAGAACAAATGAGCCTCCACCCGAGACCTGATCTGACCCGATCAAAACAAGAGTTCACCGACCCGAATCCGACCTGACCCGATCTAAAATAATAAAAAATATTATTTTTATTCAATAAAAATAGTGACTTAATTGAAAAAAAATTATATATAGAGGGATATTATTATAATTATTTTTAAATATATAATGTAAAATTATCTATATTTTCGGGTCAGATCGGGTATTTTTCAACCTAAACCTAAACCCGAACATTACACTTAAAAAAATCCGATCCGACCCGATCGAGTCGGGTTCGAGTCTCATGGCCATCCCTAGTTTAAAATGATAATAAAAGTAATATTTATAAAAAATAATCTTTAATAATGTATATGCATTTTATAGTCATATTAGTTTAAATTTGAAATTGTCCATCTAGCTAAGTTGGTAGAGCACAAGGCTCTTAACCTTGTGGTCGTGGGATCGAGTCTCACTGAGGACAATTCATAACGGAGATCTTTTACGGAAACTGTTTTCAACATAATGTTAGGGTCAACCTACTACATTACATCCCTTACCCCCATTACATATGAAAATAACGTCAGTTAAGAAAGAATTAATTTAAATTTGAATAAAAACAAACATGAAACCACCGACTTTCGAATACTAATCAAAATTTTCGAAAATGGCCATATAAGATCAAAATGTAAAGATTCTCTGAAAAAATAAAAACGCTTCTGCTCAATTTTTTTTAGAGAATCTCTATGCATCAATGAGGGAATACAATTATTCAGAAAAACATGAAATGTGTGGAGTTGAATTAAAAGATGAAAAATATGTTATGTAGATACTATTTTCTTTCTAGTAGTGCTGCAGGTGCTCCGTTGGTGGACAGGACCGGTGGTCGCAAGGGTAAAGAGGTTTTAGGGGACAAAGTTCGCGGGAATGGTACCAATCGTAAAGCATCTCAAGCTGTTCAGAGTGTGCCCTCGCCGTGGGACCAGATCGTCCCATCAGATACAATTTTTGAGGGAGGGAGCGAGTCAACGAGCACTGGAGTAAGTCCGATAGTACCATTGAATGGTGTAACTAATGTTAGTAACAGCCTTGGGGAATCTCCAGGTTGGGCGTGGAAGGAGTTTGACTCCTCAGGCTAAGGTGCTCAAAGCCAAGAAATAGACTGGCCATAAAACTCCAGGGAGGGCACTGCTCTCCGATTGGATTCAGTCAGCCACTCGATTGTTTGATAAATTAAGAGAAGATCCGAATAGGGATCCAGGTGGGACTACGGATGCGAACCATATGGAGGAGAACAACGATTTGGCTAGCGAGAGTTTAGCTCCGCCGGGTAGTACCTCTTTTTAGTTTGTTTTTACCCATGGTTAAATATCTTTTTTGGAACTGTCAGGGCGTTGCAAGCCCTACTTTTTGTCGCTTTTTCAAGAATTTTCTGAAGATTCATCATCCTTCGGTTGTCTTTTTGTTTGAGACAAGAGTTAGTGAGGTCCGGGCAGATGGGGTTATCCGTCAGTTGGGCTTTCCGAATTCGTTTAGAGTAGAGGCTTCTGGTTTTAGTGGCGGTATTTGGCTTCTGTGGCGGGATGAAGTTCAAGTTGAGATTCTCAGTCTTGCAAACCAGTACATCCATTCTAGAGTCCGCTATTCGAATCTATCGGATCTAATTTATATTATGGCTTCTGATTTTAATGCTTTGTTGTGTGCGTCGGAGAGAAAGGGTAGTGTTGTCGGAAGAACGAGAATTAGCCGTGGTTTTTCAAATTTTGTCTTTGATAATGGTTTGGTGGATCTCGGTTTCCTTGTTTTCCGCTTCACCTGGGCCCAGGGATCTCTCTATCAGCGAATTGATCGCTGTCTTGTGAACGCGGATTGGATTCTTCGATACTCGGCATTTTCTGTTACTCATTTGGGGAGGATTGGTTTGGATCATTGTCCTCTTCTTCTTCATGTTCAGTCCCAGGTGGTGTCTTTTAGATCCCCTCATTTCCGCTTTTTATTTGCTTGGCAGAATCATTCGGAGTTCAAGGCTTTATTGCGGGACTCCTGGCGGAATCAGGAAGATGTCATGGCAAATCTGGCTACTCTTCAATCCAAGTTGGTAGACTGGAATAATGCGACTTTCGAAAGTATTGGGAAACGAAAAAAAACTATCTTAGGTATTCAAATTGTCTTGGAGACCCGTCATTCGGATTCTCTTCGGGCTCTTGAATATAGTCTTAGAGAGGAGTTAGAGTCAGTTTTTCAGTGAGAGGAGAGTTTGTGGTTCCAGAAGTCGCGCTGTAATTGGAATATGTTCGGGGATCGAAATACAAAGTATCTTCATGCCTATGCGAAGGGGAGACGTGGGATTAACACAATTACAGCTTTGCGTGATGATGATGATGATTGGATCCCGGGGAGCTCCTTAATCTTACTTTACCCGTTAGCTCTGTTGAAGTTCGTCAAGTTGTTCATGACATGCAGTTGGGAAAAGCCCCAGGTATTGATGGTTTTCATGCTTATTTCTATCAACAGAATTGGGATGTTATAGGTCCAAGCGTGTGTGATGTTATTCGAAGAGCTTTTGAAAGTGGTGAGATCCCTGCGGAAATTAATCGAACCCTGCTGTTTCTTACTCCAAAGAACAATTCCCCCAAAATTTTCAGTCATTTCTTACCGATTAGCTTGTGCACGGTGGTGTTTAAAATCTTATCGAAAATTATAGTTAATCGGCTCAAGCATTTTCTTCCGAAATGGATTGCTGAATCTCAAACTAGTTTTGTTCCAGGTCGTTGTATAACGGATAACATAATTATTGTGCAGGAGATGGTTCATTCAATGAGGCTCAAACGGGGTAGAAAGGTATGTATGGCCATTAAAATTGACCTTGAGAAGGCTTATGACAGCTTAGAAATGGGACCCCAAGCGGAGATTCACTACCAAGTCTGCGTATGAGGCTCGAATGGGAGGTATTTCGACAGTAGGGGATTATGGATGGAGGATTATTTCGGGAGAAATTAATCTCAGTGACAAAAAATGACTTATAATATACGAATTTAACCAATTTTTTTTGGATTTTCCAAAATGACCAACAAATTCGCAACGCAAACTCCAATTTCGCAACCCAGTTTCCAATTTCGCAACGCGAATATGTAAATCGCAACACATAAGTTAAATTCGCAACGCGATATTCAAATTCGCAACGCGATAGTCAAATTCGCAACACAAAATCAAATTCGCAACTGAATTTCAAATTCGCAACTGAATTTCAAAATCGCAACACAAATGTTTTGGGTATATAACAATTCAGCAGCAGCAACTCATAACCTAAATCCCTAAATCGCAACTCATTCCATCTCCATCTATCACTCTCTTCGGCGACATCCGTTCCTATATCCAACGACATCCTTCCCCATTTCTAATTTTTTTTACATAATTTTATTTCTATATAATTTTTCAATGATTTCTCTCCCAAATTATCAACTATCAACTTAATAAAGGTATGTTTTTCTCTAAGTTAGTGATGATATCTAGTTTATAGCTCGTTTGTTTAGTAAATTAATTTACAATTTGTAGAATGAAATCATCTAATGTTGATCATGTTTGGATAGATTTGTGTTTTGGAGGGTTATGGGAGAATGTTCATGGTGTTTTACAATATGTGTCTTTACCCATGAATCTTCAACTAAAACTGTCATTAAAAAAGTTAACTTATGAAACTCTAATGTTACATGTTGTAAAGAAATTGAATTTAGAGCCTCTAAGTGGATTTATGCTATCTTATCAGAGAAAAGGTAATGTAACACCCCTAACTCATATTCGACCCGAATACAAGTCCGAGATGTCACATTGACTTTTCAAACTTTGATTCTTAAAGAAAAATCCTGGGAATTTAAAACTTTCATTAAAACAAAATACTTTAATTTACATAAAAGAGACCACTTAATACAAAATCGATCAGAGCATTCGTAATTAACTAATTATTACATACCAACACTTTATACACAACAAAATACCTACTTTGTTAATTACTTCTGATCTAATTTCTTAGTAATGTTGATATCCGTGCCATTGCTATTGTGAATCTTCTTATTTCTTGGTACCTACGTGTAAATCACTTACACGCTAAGTCATAGACTTAGTGAGGCAATAAATGAATATGCAACAATATCTTCATGAATATACATTCTTACCATTTCCTTCATGACATTTCAATATGCATGTATCTATTACACAATAACATATATAATCATATCATGCATGTACAAAACTTACCTTCTTGTACCACTTTCACTTTACTTTGTATTTCAATGGCCCATGTATATTATTGAGAATAGAGGTATGTGAGTGGATTGAGGTTGTGCACTAATGCTGCCACCACAGCTCGTATCAATTCCCTCATGGGGCACAGAACCTTAGTTCAGTATTCGTCCCGAAGGACTGTCATATATGTTCCGTAGGACCACTACATCTCGAAGGACTACGTCCCGAAGGACTATTATACCCTCGACTCTTAGCATGTCAATTACACCTATAGCTCTCATATCATATACTATGGGCATTATTCTTATATTTTATATGTTCATGTACTCATGTCATTTCTCTTGTGATCATGTAGTTCATGTCATTTCTCTTGTGATCATGTAGCTCATGTCATTTCTCTTGTGATCATGTAGCTCATGTCATGTTCTCATATCACATATCATATCACACGTGTATTTGAATCTATTCATATATATACATCATTTATCCAATCACATGAACATATATATGCCTTATGCATGTATTACAATAATTATCATGCATGCATGTTCACAACCATTGTACTATGAAAATCAATATAGGAATTAGACTTATCACAAGTCTTATTCCATTATACTATACATATATTATGCACTCACCTTAACTTTGCTTTGATTCGATTCTAATCCTTTGATCATTCCGGAATAAGCTTACTTTTAGTATCTACATAATAACACATGGATCTATATCAGTATTATAGCTAATATACTCTAATGGTTCACTCTTTTAGATTAAGATAAATGCCAATTTCCCCTTTTAATGAAGGTATGCATCGATGCACTACTTGTGCATCGGTGCATAAAATGCATTCGATGTTTTATTATTAATGGGATGCATCGATGCATGCCTTATGCATCGATGCACTAATTGCATTCGATCTTTTTTATTTTAAAAGAGTGCATCGATGCACTACTTGTGCATCGATACACCTTCAAACACTTTCTGGGTTTTAACCTTGATGCATCGATGCACTATGAATATGCATCGATGCACTCTGCCCAAAATCCTCTTTTTGAACCCGAAAATTATTCATTTTGGATTAAATCCTTCATGTTTAATCTTATTCTTAACTATAGTACACATCCTTAAACCAATTTAAACTCATTTATTTCATCTTAAACCTCCAAATTCTATCCTTCATATATAATTCAAGAATTACATCAATAAATCAACATGTTTGAATTCCACTTCTAACACTTCGTATATCTTAACTAGATTGATGACAAGTCAAATTTAACTTTCAATTCTAGTTATGAACTCTATTCCAAGATTTCATTTAAGAACTTCAAATCTTAAATCTCTCCTAACTCCATCATCCTTTGATGTTAAAATAACTTAAGCTTTCCTTAAGCTTAGTTATCATCTAATAATCAAAACCCAATATTAAATTTAACAAGAAACTCAATAATCAGAAATCTTACCTTTGCTTTGGTTCACACGCACAAGGAAGAAAGAAGAAGAAGAGAACTCTGGAAGTCTTGGGTGTTTTCTCCCCTTCTACCCACGTGTATCCTTATATACATACTTATCCCTTCTTTAATTATTTTTCCTTGCAATTACTCTATTGTCCTTCCATTCCTTCTTCCTTTCAATTCCAGCATACACAATAATTTACATATAAATCTTTATATTATTCATTCATTTTATTCTAACCATCAAATTCTGAGACTTTATAATTTAGTCACTAACCCGGTATTGAGGATGTTACAGGTAAAGTTTATTTGTTAACTGACAATAAAGATGTTGAACGATTCATTACTTACATTAGTGTTTCGCAAGAAGATGATGTTACATTGTATGTTGTTGAACCTAGAAGTAGTGAAGTTGGGTCAGTAGCGGGTAGTAATCAACTAAGTTCTTCAACCCAAAATTTAATGGTTCCACCACAATTTCATCACCAAGCAAATTTTGTTTCACCACATTTCCAATACCAAACACAATCTCAAAACCCACAACCTTTTCCTAATCCAAATCTCAATCAACTTTCAGCACCAAATTCCGGTTTTCGTATTGACCAGTTAAACGATTATGAGCCAACAGAAAAAATTGTGAGTACTAGTCAGTATTCGAAATTTGATCTTGGTCAATACCCGAACTTTGATCTTGGGGAATACTCGGATTTTGATGATGTGATGGAAAAAGAAACAGACCCTGCATGTAATGATTTTGATATTGGTCAATACCCGAATTTTGATGATGAAATAGCCGCTGCCGAGGAAGATGTTGTTGATGATAATGAGGAGGAAGTTACGACTGTGAATGAACATGTTAAACATCTATTCTGTAATTCATATAACCCTGAAGAAGAAAAAGAAGAAGAATAAGTTCCCGAAGAAAGGAAAAAGAAGAAAATGCCACGGGAGTATAACTCGAATATGCCAGAATTACTTCAGATACCGGAAGAAGAGTTTGTAAAGATAGCAGTTGATTGTTACACAAAAGTTATTCGTATCAAGAATGATGATTGTTTTGATACAAAGGAAGACTTGAAGATAACTTTGTATACGAAATGTGTGAAAGGTGGCTATCAACTAAAAGTTAACAAATCAAGCAAAGATCGTTTCGAAACAAGGTGTATGATTGACAAAAACTGTACGTGGCGTATGATTGCAAAGAGGATAAAAGATTGCGAAATGTTTCAAGTTAGGACTTTTATTGATAAACATACATGTTCAAGAACCCAAGTTTTTCCTCACCATAGACAGACAAACAAAAAGGTGTTGGGTGGTTTTCTGGCTGAGTTAATGTTTTTGAATAGAAGGGTATATCGGGGACATGCAATTATGACTGACATGAATGCTCGGTTCAAGATTAGTATCTCATATCTCAAGCTTGGAGAGCCAAATGATATGCCTTGGAATTGTTAAGGGGGTCGCCAAAAGCATCGTTTGCCCAACTGTCGGTTTATTGTCACAATTTAAAGCTGAAAAATCCTAGGTCGGTAACTCATATCAAAACAGATAGAGATGGACGCTTTGAGTTGTTGTTTATCACCATTGGTGCTGCGGCTAGTAAATAATTATAATTTTGTTGACTCATTTTTGTTAGTTGTATGCATTTCATGTTTAAATGATTATATTTATTGTGTATATGATTTTGTAGATTCGTTCATTTATTACTTGCATGCGCCCAGTTATTATAGTTGACGGAGCACATTTGAAAGGTCGATACCTTGGAGTAAACTTATTAGCAGTAGCCATGGATGTTAATAATAGGATACTGCTAATAGCTTACGGGGTTGGCAAATCTGAAACCTCTGATTCATGGACATGGTTTATGGGGCATCTTAGGGATTGCATAGGTCCTATTAGCAATATGACAATCATATCTGATAGGGCAAACTCAATTGACAACGCTGTTAGAAGGTGTTTCCCAGATGCTTTTCATGGACTTTGTTGTGTTAATTTGTACATAAATCTAAAATCAAGGTCTAAAGGTATAAAAAATCACAAATGGGCATACTGGAAGGCTGTAAAAGCTTATCGGGAAGTAGATTTTAATAAGCATATAAATTGTTTAAGACGTGTTTTGTCTCAATGTGCTCAAGCACTAGAAGATTTCGGGTTTGAAAGATGGTCAAGAGTACATCAACTTGGAGCAAGATATGGTTTCATGACGTCTAATAGTGCAAAATCAATCAACGCTCTAAGTCGTCATTCCCGGAAATTACCCATTACTATGTTAATGGAGTTTTTTCGAGCCTCTATTCAACAGTGGTACTACAAGAAAAGAAACCATGCAGGTATTATTTCTTTAAATTCGTAACTTATCATATATTTTACTAAGTATTATTTATTTAAATTTACAGGAACATTGGAACGTTGTGTTACACCATGGACTAAAAAAAGATAACGAAACGTGTTATGAAGTCAACGTCATAGAGAGTTGAACCATGTTCAAACACTTTGTTTGAAGTATTGGATAATAACTTAAATGGGCTTGTCGATCTAAATGCAAAGACGTGTAGTTGTAAGAAATGACAAACATCTGGTTATCCGTGTGATCATGTTATAAAAGTTGCTCTTCATCTAAACCAAGATGATTCAAGCGCATACGCTATGGATTGCTACACTACAGAAGTATATCGACAGACTTATGCCGAGATTGTCTACCCATGTCCACATCCTTCTGAGTGGGACATACCAGATGACTTACAAACAGTTTTGCCACCAGTCATGGACAACAGGCTACCTGGCCGACCAAAAAATCACGATCGTATACCATCTAAGGGTGAAGAGAATATGATATCGACATGTAGTCAGTGCAAGGAAAGTGGTCATACAAGGTTGACCTGTGGATCACTAGTGCCATCACAATCATCTTTTCCTCTACAAAAAAATGGATCCTCATCAAAATCCAAAGCTCATGTGGTGCCAAGCAAAAGGAAATCAAAATCCCAATCACAACCGGCTTCACCTTTTGGGACTTATTAACTTAGGTGATTTTTAAATGCAAACGTTGTATTATGTGTATTTTATGTGTGAATGCATACATTTTCAATTAGACATTCATTAGTAACTTGAGTTTGAACATTGCTATGATCTATTCAGTTTTTATCATGTTGGGATTTTCTCTTGTGTTTGATTGCTTGGATAGTTGTTCTCTTGCTTTTTCAAGTGTCCTTAGCTTGTATTTATAGCTTGGAATGTGTTTGATGTTGTATATAACTTGATGTTTATGTTGCGATCAACGCGAAAGTCAAATTGGCAACGCGAAAGTTAAATTCGCAACGCGAAATAAGCGTTGCGATAGTCAAATTCACAAACCGAAAATCGCGTTGTGAATTTAACTTTCATGTTGTACATTATTTGAACATTGTTATGGGTATATTATTTGGAAAATAATGTTCTGGACTTCTTTAGAAATAACCCTTTTTCATCGGATTAATTTTGTTTTTGTGGGTATATTATTTGAACAATGTTATGTATAAATTTGTTGTGTATGTATGTTTTAGTTTGATTATATTGTATGTATATTTTCATTCAGATGAGATGGGTTGTGTATAACAAAACAATCTATCTCTTCCATGTGAGTACTTTATTCCAACCATGTGACAAGTGTGACAACCCCATCAACTCACAACTCAGCTTTGAACTCAATCAATATTGTCTTTTAGCTTGATGGTTCATAAAGCATGTTACTTGAACAGTATGAATCAATTATGCAATTTCCATGCTCAATTTAACATTGCATTTCAAATTCATTTCATATGTAATTGGAGTTTGAATTTCAATTTCAATTTGAGTTTGAATTTCAATATAAATTTCGGCTCCACTATAAATATTAGCCCAAGCCAATATGCATGTTATCATTGATTATTCCTAATTTCCATTGTTTTTTTCAACTTTAAACGCGAGGGAAATCTCGACCATCGTAATTTTTGGTTAACTTTAAAGCGTCAGAAACGTTTCAGGCGTATGATCAGGGTGATATACGAGAAATGCAATAAATGGCAACTAAAAATCTTGATAATTGAGGGCTACAACTTGAAATAATAACAAAAATAATAAGTCTGAAATGCTTCCGAGTACCACCCAAATCATATGTCCGAAATGCTTCCGATGCTCATCAAAATCCAAAGCTCATATGGTGCCAAGCAAACGGAAATCAAAATCCAAATCTCATATGGTGCCAAGCAAAAGGAAATCAAAATCTACAACTTGAGTTTGAACATTGCTATGATCTGTTCAGTTGTTATCATGTTGGGATTTTCTCTTGTGTTTGATTGCTTGGATAGTTGTTCTCTTGCTTCTTCAAGTGTCCTTAGCTTGTATTTATAGCTTGGAATGTGTTTGATGTTGTATATAACTTGATGTTGTATGTTGTGATCAACGCGAAAATCAAATTCGCAAACCGAAAATCGCGTTGCGAATTTGTACCTTCACCAGGTCTTTTTTTTCCTTCAAACATAATGCAGATTGAATTTTTTAGAAACAACAAATCAACTTTTACAAATCAATTAAACAAGCAAAAAATAATTCTTATTTACACATCAAACTTTTACAAATCAACTTTTATAAATCAATTAATCAAAAAATAAATCTTATTTCCTCATCAATTAAACAAATCAACTTTCAATGTAAAATTCAATTAAACAAATCAAAAGAATATACCCTGACTGTTGTTTATGCACAAATACATCAATTTCACGCAGCTCACTTCAGGATTAACCTGCAGAAACCAAACATTTGCTCAAACAACACTTTCTACACATCTAAAACCAACAAACAACAAATTACTGAATTCTAGGTACTTAACCAAATATTTTCAAACCAATTAAAGAGTATATATGTTAACACTTGCTCAAACTTACTAATTGTTTATGCACACTTTCAGCACGCGGATGCAGGTAGGCAGCGTCTCGTATATATCGATATGGCCATATAATGCCGAAACCACAAGCCTACTGCACCTCTATCTCTATCTGTGGGAGGTAGATACTGTTTACTTCCTGTCGTCAAACGTTCCAAGAACAAGCATACGAGAGGACCATAATCCCCTCTGGCTCCCTGCGTTTGTTATGGCGCAGTCTCGTCTTTGATCATTGTAATTTTGAACTTCTTTGGCTTCTTGTTTCCAGAATTTGTCCAATAATCAATCGCATCCAAGTATTTAGCCATGATCGCTCCATCCCTTTGTAATAATATCTCTCAAATTAGACAATGGTATGTAACTCAACATGTTGTCATATACCACTGTCTTCAGGGATGGGAGCTGAAGCTCGACGAGAAGCCAATGACGACGTTCCAAAACAGGGATAAACACCTGCAATCATAAATAATTGCGCACATCAAATAAAATTTATGAAAACCTTTAAAATATTCAAAAAATAAATACTAACCTTATCGACCTCCCACCACGCAGGATAAAGTTTAGCTTTTCCATTACCCAACGTATATGAAGCATCTCTCTGATCCTTCAAGTGAGCTGCGTGAAAAGACGTCGACATAATAGTCCATCGAGTATTTCTTTTCCTCAATTTCCTTATTATTATAAGACGTGACACCTATGCATCAATATGATGTTTTATAAAAAAATAAATATATTAGTGAATTTATTAATAATTTTAAAAAAATTAATCAAAATACAATATAAGAAGAATATAAGACTTACCACCCCTTCGAGATAGCCATTATCTTCAACCCCTAATAAAATAACCCACCAAGACCGTTCAAGAAACAAATGAATAGCATCGTCGATTTGGCATAAGTCAGAATAACACCCCTTGCTCCGCTCATGTAGATAAAAATCAACTACAGTCTTAGCCCAAAGGGTATTATCCGTAATTATTTCAGGTAGTGTTTTCCTCTCCTGCTAAGGAATGGTACTAGCCAGTAACACATATGAAAGCCAACTCACATCCATCATATCGGGCACGGGAGGGGGTTTATCAATATGTCGATATATGACGCCATGTGAATCGGGCTCTTGAACGGAGGGCATGACCTCTTAAACGATGACAGGGGCCTCTTGAACGGTGGGAGGGGCTTCTTCAATGATGAGAGGGGCCTCTTGAACGATAGGAGGCGCCTCTTGAATGATGATAGGTGCATCGGGCTTATTCTTACGGAGTCTTGGCACTAGTGTGGTGAACGGAGACGTAATGACACGTGCACGACGTCTGATGCGTGAACCCCGTCGTGCAATAAAAACTCGACGTAAAGCATCTACCTTATCGGGCCTCTGAAAATAAATTAATACATAAATCAGTAAATAAATAAATAAATAATGGCGAAAAAAGGTTATTTACATTTTTAGTATAGTATTAAACAAATTTATCTTATTGCGTAGAGAATGAACCTCATTCTGCAACAATAAAACAATCTCGCGTAGAGCGGCAACCTCATCACATAAAGTAGATACCTCATCGCGTAGCGCACCATTGTCATCGCGTAAAAAATCCACCTCACCACGTAAAAGATCGAACCTCATCACGCCATGCACCATTATCTTCACGTAAAGTACCGACCTCATCACGTAATTCCCCTAACTCATCCCGTGGAGGTGGAGAACAGGGAGATAAATGTCGTGGTCTCTTTGTCAGTCGCCTATCATGAGGTGATGGTGGAGAAGAGGCTCGATCAGGTGATGGCTCCGGGTGTCGAGCTGTAGAATTAGCCCGATCAAGTGATGGCTCTCGAAGTAAGGGGTTCTCATCATCCGTCCCATCAAAAAACCGCTTACTAGCTTGCCGCCAATCAGTGAGCGTGGCAAGCTCAGCCTCTTTGGGTGTCAGCCTCTGTAATGGATAGTTGGCCTCCTAACAATATAAAAGCTCAAACAAAGTTAAACTTGTACTAGTAATAACTTGTTTATATATGGTATTATTTGTGTGTTAACTTACATCATTCATCGTCGTATATGGGAGTAACTCTTCCCAATCCAACATGCGGATCCTCTTCCAGGTAATAGCCCTAGGAATATCATTTGATCTTTTTATCGCATATGTCTGCATGCTGGGGAAAGCCTCAAATATCCAAATCTACAAACAATATAATACACAAACATTAGTAATTGTTAAATAATTAATTATAATTTTGGAAATATTATATAGAAATTCTTACCTTAAAGGCCCAAGTAAAGCCTGCCAAAGTGTATTTAGAACCATTAACCTGCAAACTTTTTCGGTCCTCAAAGGCAGACGACAACTTCTTCCAGGTAGCTTTCCATAGATATAAACCTCACAGAAATAGGTTCCATGCATTTAGGTCCTCTACCAATAATATTAGGTCCTCGAAGATAGGTTGTCTTCCCTCTTTGCCTAAAAAGCCGGCATGCAAAAGTAATAAATGGCATACTCGGACAACATCAAGGTCATCCATCCGAGTAAAAACCATCTTTATCAAATAATCTCTTCAAGTCGTCGAGGTGTAAACTCGACTTCGACTTTGCCAGCTCAGGAAAAACCCGAGATAACCATGAAGGGCGGGCGATATGACTAGTGTACCGACCTATATCATCGTGTCCGAAGCGTAGACCAGTGATTAAGCAAAACTCCTCCCGCCCAAAACAAGTATGTGCCGGAGGAAAATGAAACCATATCTCCTCATCACCACGTTGTATCCCCTCGGGTAGATCGTTAGTCATGGTCTGAAGAAACAAAAGTGTCAGCATAGCATCTCCTCCCGTATGTTGCACTTTCAGCCATGGCCCGAAGCAAGTATCCTCAAACAATTTTCTTTGTAGAGGTGTAAGCGTCGACGCAATTTTAGTGGCTAAGTTTAATTTATTCCTTAAGGTCAATGCAACCAAAAAAATTTTCTACAAAAACAATAAACATACAGTTAGATATACCAAAAACTCCTTATTATACACTATAAACAGACATGATATTAAACAATGAAAACAAAGCCAAATATGTTTCAAACTAGCACGGTATTCAACCAAGTCATTATTCTATCATAGTTCACAAAATGCATCAGATAACATTCCAGAAGTAAGAACTTATATAAACATTTAAAAGGATAACATATAGGTTTAGTGCAGGTTCAAGGACAACATAAAGAGTAGTAGTTTATTCTTGAAACTTAAATTAGCAAAACTGTGAAGTTAGTATTTGTCTTTGTTTTTTAGGGTCTGTTTGTTTAGCTGTAATTGGTTTTCCAGAAAATGAATTACTGGAATTTGAATTACTGAAAAATGAATTACTGGAATTTGAATTCTGGAAAATGAATTACATTTCTGTAAAATGAATTACATTTCTGGAAAATGAATTACATTTCTGGAAAACATCTGGAAAACGTTTTATGATGTTTGGAAGATGTTATTTAAACATTTTTTCGGTATATTTTAGTGAAATAAAATTTTATAAATTATATTAATTATTTATTAAAGTAATAGTACTATATTATATTTTAAAAATATTAATTAGTATATTTTAATATCTTTACTAAAATATTATTGAAATATATAAATAATATTATTCATTATAATATATAAAAAATTTATTATATATTATTAAAATATAATATCTTATATTATTATAATATAATTGATTATTTATATAATATTAAAAATATAATATTATATTATTATAAATATTAATAAATATATTTTAAATATTTTAATAATTAATATTTTGATTAAAATGATATTAAAATATTTTATTAATATTAAATTCATAAAATAAAATTATTTTGAGTATTTTTGCTTTGAAGTGAAAAGTTCGGAAAATGACTTACGGAAAATGAATCCGTAAGTCATTTTACAGAAAACACAAAGGAAATTCTGTTACTAGGAAAATGAATTACATTCCGGAAAACGAATTACGTGAAACAAACACGGGAAAACATTTTCCGGAAAACGAATTACGTGAAACAAACACGGGAATTCGGGGAAAACCAATTCCGTAATTCTAATTACGGGAAACAAACAGACTCTTAGTTGAAGTAATGCAATTCATTCAAGTTTCAATTTGCAGAATAAAAGAAGTTTCTGAAACTTAAATTCGCAACGCGAAAATGAAAATCACAACGCGAAACTAAAATCGCGTTGCGATTTTCGCATTGCGATTTAGGGTTTCTTCAACAAAAATACAAAACAAAGATAAATACTAACTTCACAGTGTTAAAGACTAAACAGTTTAGTAGTATTGGCAGCAACCGAATGAATTTACTAAGCAATCTCAGTGAAATGGTTAATCTATATATATATTGAAATTACCAGTAAATTTATCATCAATATAAGAAAAATCTAATAATAAAAAAAAATCAAAATAAAAATAATAGATTAAAAAAACTAACCCTCGGTGGTTGATTTTCCATTTCTGACCGTGAATGGTTGTGAGGGTTGCTCTGAGAGATGGAGATAGACGGATTTCGTCGGAGATGGAGACGGATGTCGCCGTAGAGAGTAAGAGATGGAGATGAGATTGAGTTGTGATTTAGGGTTTTAGGTTAGAGATGATTTGCGATAATATTGTTTACATTTTGTGTTGCGAAATTAATATTATGTTTCGCGTAAAAACATTTGACTTTCGCGTTGCGAATTTGACTATCGCGTTGCGAATTTGACTATCGCGTTACGAATTTGACTATCGCGTTGCGAATTTGACTTTGTGTTGCGAATTTGACTATCGCGTTGCGAATTTGACTTCTGTGTTGCGATATACATATTCGTGTTGTAAAATTGGAAACTGGGTTGCGAAATTGGAGTTCGCGTTGCGAATTTGTTGGTCATTTTAGCAAATTCAAAAAAAGTTAGTTAAATTCGTATATTATAAGGCATTTTTTATCACTGATATTATTTTCTCTTATTTCGGCGCACAAAGGTTTGCCTCGTGCTAAAGCGTTTATCTGGCTGCCCTACCACGGTCGAGTTCTCACGAACGAAGAATGTTCTCGTCGCCACTTAACTGATGATACAAGCTGTGGTGTTTGTGGTAGTTACGTTGAATCTTTGTCACATATTTTCCGCGCTTGTCTGGTTGCCAAAGGGACTTGGGAGGGACTCGTTCATCCCCACCGGTTGGATGAATTTCTTCGCATGGAATTCCGTGATTGGTTGGTAAGGAATCTCTTGCGCTCGGATTATTTTTCGATCCATGGTGAGGGATGGGTGGAGTTATTTGGGAGCATTATACGGGTTCTTTGGAAGCGTAGAAATCAGAATATATTTAACCCGGATGTGCAACCCAGAGATAGTGTTTTAGAGTGTAGCCGTCGAATGCAGGAGGAAGCACGTTGAATCTTGCAATTCGGGTGCTGTTAAAAGCGATACACAGCTGTTCGGCTCAGAACGTGGGAGCCGCCGGATTTGAGTTGGTTCAAACTAAACACGGATGGAGCTTGTCGACCGGATTCTAGGCTAGCTGCTAGTGGTGGAGTGATTCGCGATCACATGGGAGCTTGGATCGTGGGATTTTCGAAAGCTATTGGGATGTGCTCGGCATGGGAGGAGGAGCTATGGGGTGTTTATAATGGACTGCGTTTGGCTTGGGACATGGGTATTCGAAGAGTATTGATAGAAACGGATTGCAAGGAGGCGGTGGCTGATTTTGCAACCGAACTTTGGAAGGGGCTGGGAGCACCGCTGTTACACCTTATTCTCGGCCTGAGAGACCGTTGCTGGACTGTATGGATGGCTTGTACTCCGAGGGAACATAATTGAGTAGCTGACGGCATGGCGAAGTTGGCATGGTGGAGACCTTTCGAGCTGGAGGTGCACCACGTTCCATCACAGGAAGTGTGGCAAGCTTTTTATGCAGATAACTCTAGTTTCTAAGCTCTGCATGGTTTCTTTCCCTTTATCATTCAAAAAAAATATATTAGTAACTATTTAAATGGGTTATCTACAAATTTTTTTTAAGTTTCAGTTAATATCAAGTTTTAAATCTCTATCCTGATACATGGATAGTTCTATTGATGCCGAATCAGAATTTTGCTAATTAGATTTTTTTCTAATGAAGTTACACTTTGAGTAATTTGCAAAACAAAATATGTTTAAGTACCTAATTGAATATAAAAAAAAAACTCAGGTACCAAAAACAATCTTGAAGCCAAATTTGAGTACAAAAAATATGTATTTATTTAAGCTCACATGAATTTTGAGAAGCTAAAGACCGCTCGTTCCCGGCATATTCCTGATTCTTAGTACAGTGATACTGCTACAGGCCCCACTCTAAACATGCGAAATACGATCTTGAGGTTCATACACAAGGGGAGGATATTTAACCATTCTCGTGACGCCACGTGTAATTTCAGCTCAGCCATGGATTCTCTTACAAATTGGCTCCTCCCTCTGCGAATTCATTTGACCGACTTCAAAGTCCCCAATACATTTTCTGGGATTCTTTCAAGTGTACTGGTGGTGAGTTAACTCAAATTGTTTAGTTTTTGTTATGTTTTCTTTTATTTAATTTAATGGTTTTGGAACTTGGGTTTGAATCATTTGGTTGATCCTCACAGCTTGAAGACTACCCAAAGCAATGGCGACAGTGACTGCTTCTCACTTTGTTTCGATAATTTCCCATGGAGGAACCAAGGCCAATCTGAGTCAGATTGGGTTGAGGAATCAACAACAACTCGTGACTCACAATGGTTTGAGGCCTTTGAACTCACTAGACAGGTTAAAGATGAGGACCAGCGCTGTGAAAGAAGCTCACCCGACTGCAAACAACAAGCTTTCTGGGAGAATTGTTTGTGGAACAGGGATGAATATTGTCTTTGTGGGAGCTGAGGTTGGTCCTTGGAGCAAAACCGGTGGTCTTGGTGACGTTCTTGGGCTTCCTCCTGCAATGGCTGTAAGTACCGGGTTTACAGTGTTTGATTGTTTGGTTTTCATTTTGTCTGTTAAGTGTTTGATGTTATTCCCCTTTGATTGAACGTTGATTAGGCTAAAGGACATCGTGTTATGACCGTGTCTCCTCGGTACGACCAGTACAAGGATGCATGGGACACCCGTGTCTTCGTTGAGGTAAAATAAGTTCAAAGTTTGAAGTGAGTTATTATGGGTTTGGATTGTGTGATTGAACATCAGTTACTAATATGCAGCTGAAAGTTGGGGACACAACTGTGACTGTTCGATTCTTCCACTGCTACAAACGTGGAGTCGATCGAGTCTTCATCGATCACCCTATGTTCCTCGAGAAGGTTCGAGACTGTCATTTCTTTATCAAAGATTGAATTGGTTATGTTATTTCCAATAATTTTGCTTCGTGATTCAGGTATGGGGCAAAACAGGATCCAAAATCTATGGCCCAAAGGCCGGTACGGACTACAAAGACAACCAATTGCGATTCAGCTTGTTGTGTCTGGTAAAAATCTCCAAAGTTTAATATCGACTCTTTCAAATTCTGATCATAGTATGAACCTGATCCTTAGATTAATTAGTTAAAGCAGTCACCTTTGTGGTTTGAATCTCATCATTTTTAAACATCTTCGCATAACTACAGGCTGAGGCCTCCTTTGCACCGAATTACGGTTCTTGATATCAATCAAGCTCAATTTGCATAAATTTCATCATTTTCAGGCTGCTTTGGAGGCACCAAGAGTTCTGGATTTAAATAGCAACAAATATTTCTCAGGACCGTACGGTATGGGCTCTTCTTCTTTAAGACTTGATCTTTAAAATTAAAACTCCACTTTCATGAAATAATGGTTCACCATCTTCTGCAGGAGAAAATGTTGTCTTCGTTGCCAATGATTGGCACACCGCTCTTCTTCCATGCTATTTGAAAAGCATGTATCAATCAAGGGGCATCTATATGCATGCCAAGGTATGACGGCCTCTTTTCAATGTGAAATTGAAAAAATTTGGACATGCTGAAGCTTAGAACTTAACGGCGTGTACGAAAAATGAATTTTGTAGGTTGCCTTTTGCATCCACAATATAGCCTATCAGGGAAGATTTGCCTTAGCAGATTTTGCACTTCTCAATTTGCCTGATCAATTCAAGAGTTCATTTGACTTCATTGATGGGTATGAACAAAAACAATATTTTCTTCTTTTTATATTTATTGTTGTTATATAGTTCCGTTAAATTTTTTTTTAATGAAGGACTTAAAACGGTTTCGATTGTCAGGTACACTAAGCCTGTCAAGGGAAGGAAAATCAATTGGATGAAGGCTGGAATTTTGGAATCAGACAGGGTCTTGACTGTAAGTCCATACTATGCACAGGAGCTTGTTTCTGGTGAAGATAAAGGTGTCGAACTTGATGGCATCATTCATAAAACCGGCATCACTGGAATTGTGAATGGCATGGACGTTCAAGAATGGGACCCTGCCACTGACAAATACATCAGTACCAAATACGATGCTACAACTGTTAGTGTGCTTTCTTTAACTTCCAAGTCCTGGGTTTCTTTTGTGGTATTATGAAGGCACGTTTTTTAATATCGACTAGTGTGGTTGCAGGTAACGGCTGCAAAGGCATTATTAAAGGAAGCTCTTCAAGCAGAACTTGGGTTGCCTGTTGATAGGGATATTCCATTGATTGGCTTCATTGGTAGACTTGAAGAGCAGAAAGGTTCAGACATTTTGGTAGCAGCTCTTCCAAAATTCATTGGAGAAAACTGCCAGATTGTTGTCCTTGTTAGTATCGAATTTCAATATGGTCCCTTCTTTTTAGCTATGTTTCTCCAACTCCTCATTTTTCTTTATTAGTGTCCGACGCATTCGGACATGGATACAGAACTATGTCTCTCCATATACGAGGGAAAATTTAGAGAAGAAAAAACTAATTCCTGTGCTGGTTGAATACTTGTATCTGGCCATCACACCCGAATCCGAGTAACACATGTTGCTAATGGAATTATTTTTCTTTTCAGGGAACTGGTAAAAAGGCAATGGAGAAGCAGCTTGAACAGTTAGAGATCCTATATCCCGGAAAAGCAATTGGAGTTGCCAAATTCAATGTCCCATTGGCCCATATGATTTTCGCTGGTGCTGATTACCTTTTGGTCCCAAGTAGATTTGAACCTTGTGGTCTCATTCAGCTGCAAGCTATGCGATATGGAACTGTAAATCCTTTTAGCCTTACCCTTTTATGCAACAAACCGATTTGACTTTACTCGTGAACTTCCATAATCTGTTTCCTTTTGTGTTTACAGTTGCCAATAGCGGCCTCTACCGGTGGACTTGTCGACACAGTCAAGGAAGGATTCACAGGGTTTCATATGGGAGCCTTCAACGTGGAAGTAAGTAGTAAGAAATAGATTGTATAAAGTGCAAATTTAGATTTTGACCATTCATCTTCTATGAAGTATGTTTTTGCAGTGTGATACGGTGGATCCAATTGATGTAGATAAGGTAGTAAAAGGTGTAAAGAGAGCTCTTGCGGTATACGGCACTGGAGCCATGAGAGAAATGATCCAGAACTGTATGGCACAGGATCTTTCATGGAAGGTTCGTTCCTATATTGCTCCAACCATTCATTTGTTCCAAAGTATTCGTGTCCAACGCTTATATCCTAATATGTTCATACCTAACACTTAAACCCGAGTTCGAGTAAAACGGGTTTTTAAATCGAAACATGTTTGATTTATGCAGGGACCATCAAAGTTGTGGGAGAAGATGCTGTTGAGCTTAGAGGTTGCCGAGAGTGAACCGGGTATCGAAGGAGAGGAGATTGCTCCACTTGCTAAGGAAAACATTGCCACTCCCTGAGCATGGGTGGAATCTAACGGTTCTGCGTGTTCCATAATAGACGTTTGCAAGCAAACCGCTGTCAACGGACCGTCGACAGCCATTTACTAAAGAGGTGGAACCAACTCCCCTGTTCTGCACTATATAGTAAAAAGCTATTTTTGAGGTTGAGAACATGAAAAGTTGGAAGAATTGTATAAAAGATAGTATAGTATACCATAGTAGTAGCAGTCTAAAGGTGTTATTGATGTTTTTCAGGACTACTGGAGAATCAATTCTGCTGCATATGGCTTTTTGTACGGTTTCTGTGAAGTATATATACGAATTAAGCTTTTGATTCAGGTGCTTTTCAGTAGAAATATTATGTATACCATTTGAATAGGTTAAGAATTATTCATCCGAGTATATTTCTGGAAGAACAAGAGAAAGGGAAACAAATAATAATAGATGGCTGGCTGCTATCACCAAGGCTCATGATGAACAGATTTGAGAAATATGATTATGATATTTCTCTAACAACAGATTACATCTTTTAAAGTAAGAATTAGTACGAAAAATAGGAAAAAATCCCTAAAAATTAGGAACTACAATTAGAGACATATTTACACTAAGTCAACTCCTAAAAATAAGGAAGAAGATTTAGTCCCTTAATTTTAGGATTTCTAGCACTCCCCCTCAAGCTGGTGTGCAGATATTTATCAATCCCAGCTTGCCAATAAAATCTTCAAACACATTCTTACTCAAACTTTTAGTTAGCAATTCTATAACCTGTTGCTTAGTAGGAAGATAGGTGATACAAACTTCTCCTGAATTTACCTTCTCTCTGATGAAATGACGATCTATCTCTACATGTTTAGTACGATCGTGATGAACTGGGTTAAGTGCTACACTGACAGCAGCTTGATTATCACAATATACCTTCATAGGTTTAACATAGGATACTTTAAGTTCCTTCATTAATCTTTGTAACCAAATTCATTCACATATACCATGAGATAAAGCTATATATTCTGCCTCTGCATTGCTACGAGCCACAACGGACTGTTTTTTACTTCTCTATGTTACAAGATTGCCCCACACATAGCTACAATAACCACTTGTAGATCGTTTGTCACACACTGATCCTGCCCAATCAGCATCAGTGTAAAGTTCTATGTCACGACTGGTGTTTTTCTTGAAATCAAGACCTTTACCCGGTGTTCCTTTCAAATACCTTAGCATCCTGTAAACCGCCTCCAAATGTTTTTCCTTTGGAGCATGCATATACTGACCGATGACACTCACACCGAATGCAATATCAGGTCGGGTGTGAGATAGATAAATTAGTTTTCCCATGAGTCGTTGGTATCTCCCCCTGTCTACGTCTTCCCCATCATCATCATTGCCTAGCTTAGAATTGAACTCCATTGGGGTCCCGGCAGGTTTACAACCTAGCATGCCAGTTTCAGCCAATAAATCAAGAACATACTTTCGTTGGGAAATATAAAATGCTTGTCCGAGTCCGTGCTACTTCCATGCCAAGGAAGTATTTGAGACTCCCCAAATCTTTAAGCTCAAATTATGTGTTGAGGAAGTCTTTTAGTTTCAACAGCTCACTCGAATCATCCCCTGTTAGAATAATATCATCAACATAGACGATAAGAATAAAGTATTTCCCATTTCTCGAGTGTTTGTAAAATAGTGTATGATCTGCTTGCCCCTGGGTGTAATTCTTGCTGGTCATAGCCTTAGCAAACCGGCTGAACCAAGCTCTTGAGGATTGTTTTAGTCCGTATAGTGACTTCTTTAATCTACATACTTGCCCTTTTTCTTCTTCAAAGCCTGGTGGAAAGTCCATGTATACTTCCTCGCTCAAGTCTCCATTGAGGAATGCATTTTTTACATCAAGTTGTGTAAAGGGCCAATCAAGGTCGACAACTAAGGAAAGTAACACTCGAACAATATTCATCTTTGCAACGGGGGCAAACGTCTCATCATAGTAGAGACCATAGGTTTGAGTAAAGCCTCTTGCCACAAGTCGGACTTTGTACCGATCAATACTCCCATCAGGCTTGATTTTTGTGGTGAAAATCCATTTACAACCCACAGTTTTCTTCCCTTCTGGCAGATCTGTAACTTCCCATGTCCCATTATTTTTTAGAGCATTCATTTCTTCAAAAACAGCTTGTCTCCATTCGGTTGATTCCAAAGCCTCTTTCACATTTCTTGGAGTCTTTACACTGTCAATATTAGTTACAAAAGTTTTGTAAGCTTTAGATAAATTTCCATAGGATACAAACTGAGAGATTGGATGTTGAGTACAAGCTCTTGTGCCTTTACGAACAGCGATAGGAAGATCCATATTCGACGAACCAGGAGACTGATCTGAAACAGGACAGTCCTCGGAGTTGGATGAATTTGGCACTGTTGATGTGTCATTTTTAGGAGGAAAATGTTTCCGAGAATAAACAATGATTTCTGGATGTCGTAGCTGGGGTTTCTCAGAAGGATTAGGTTGTTGAAGCTTACTTCCAATGGGGATTTCATCGCTGGAAAATTCATTTCTCTCCAGTGGAACACTCAAATCTGGTGTTATGAGGACAGGGTCACCCTTAGAATTTTGTGTGACAGTGGTGTTAAGGATAGTCTCAGGGGGTATAATAAGAAGAGTATGAAGAGTCTCATCTTCACTAAGAGTCTCCCCCTAAAGATGAGTGGCAAAAAAATACGGGTCGGTTTAAAAAAATGTGACATCACGAGAGACAAATATGCGACGCAAGGTGGGTGAGTAACATTTGTATCCTTTTTGTGTGGATGAGTAGCCAACAAAGACGCATAGGTGTGCTCGGGGATCAAGTTTGGATTGATTAGATTGGTGATTATGTACAAAGGCTTTACAACCAAATATCTTGGCTGGTAGGATAAGAACACGAAACAGGGGAATGTTTTTTGTAGGACATGTAAAGGAGTTTGGAGATTAAGAACTCTAGATGGCATACGATTTATTAAATAACATGCAGTAAGGACAACCTCCCCCATATGTATTTTGGAACTTTCATGGTAAACATTAAGGCTCGAGCAATAACTAGTATATGTCTATTTTTTCTTTATGAGATCCCGTTTTGTTGAGGTGTGTCTGGACAAGAGCTTTGATGAATAATGTCTTGTTCAGAGAGATAAGAGCTTAAAACATAATTGAAATACTCCCTTCCATTATCAGTGCGGAGCGTGTGTATGTTTGAGTCAAATTGGGTTCGGATCATGGAGTGGAAATTCTGGAATACCTTTGGTGTTTCTGTTTTTTCTTTTAGAAGGTAAACCCAACATACTCTAGTATAGTCTTCAATAAATGTTATGAACCATCTAGCCCATGTGATGTTTTTAACACGACTTGGCCCCATAGGTCACTATAAATCAAAGAGAAAGGTTTGGATTGTATATAAGGCTTCAATGGATAAGGAACACGAGTATGTTTTGACAATTGACAGATTTCACATTTCAGGGAATTGATTTTTTTATTTCGAAATAACATAGGGAACAAATGCTTCAAATACAGGAAATTTGGATGTCCTAACCTATGATGCCACATCATGATAGTGTCTTCTTTTGAAGCAGAGAGAGCAAATACTCCTTTTTTATTCTTGTCCTTGTAGTCATCCCAAATATAGAGTCCATCATCAACCTTAGCAGTGCCAATCATCCTCCCCGATTTCTGTTCCTGTATAATACAACCATCAGCAGAAAATTCAGCACAAACAACCTTGTCTTCGATAAGTTTACTTACTGACAGTAAATTACAAGATAAATTTGGGACATGAAGAACTTTCTCGAGTGAGAAGTCCTTAGTGAGTCGAATAGCCCCAATTCCAGCAATAGATGAGTATGAACCATCAGCTATCCGAATTCGTGATTGGTTGTGGTAGGGGGCATACGTATGGAATAATGATAAATTACCTGTCATGTGATCGAATGCTCTCGAATTTAGAATCCAGGATGGATGGTTACTAGATTCAGAAATAATATTAAAAGCGATACCTTGAATAGCCAATGAACCATGGCTTATTGGTGCACCGAGTAACTTGTGAAGAGTTTCAAGTTGGGACTTTGTTAGGCGAACATCCTGAATGGCTTCAGTAGGTACAGGGGTCGCAGTGGATGAGCTGTCCAAGGATAAAAGAGCCTTGTTTTCCTTCTGAATTTTTGTTGTACCGGGATAACCGTGGAGCTTGAAATATTTTTCCTTTGTGTGGCCGGTACGGTTACAATAGCTACACCACAGTAGATCTCCTGAGCGACTTAGTTTTGAATCATTCCCTGCTCGAATTTTTTGAGATTGAGGGCCCCTTGAGACCAGGGCAAATGATTCAGTAGGACTATGACCATAATTGGTCACAGGTTTTGGTTCCTTGGAATCTCCCATCATTACTCGACGACGATTTTCTTCTCTCCGAACCTCTGCAAATGCTTGTCCAATGGTTGGAAGAGGGGTCCTACCCAGAATACGGCCACGAACTTCGTCCAAGTCTCGGTTCAACCCTGCTAGGAACTCATAGAGCCGTTCTTTATTGAGATGTGACATGAACTTGGTGTGCTCCAAGCCTTTACCCCAGTCCACTTCATAGTACATATTGAGTTCCTGCCATAAGACTTTTAAGTTGTTGTAGTACTGTGTAACTTCAAGAGTTCCTTGCTGAATGTCTTTTAATTTTAGCTTGATTTCAAAAACTTGAAAAGCATCTCCTAGATCAGAATAGTTCTCCTTGACTGCATCCCACATTTCTTTTGCAGTCTTGAACAAGAGGTAGGTTCGACTTATGTGACTCTCCATGGAGTTGATCAGCCATGCCATGACAATAGAATTATTGAGTTCCCACGTAGCATATGTAGGATTAGTATGGTGAGGACGTGAAATTTCTCCACTGATATATCCTAGTTTCCCACGACCTCGAATCACCATGAGTATCGATTGGGATCACTGTAAAAAATTATTCCCATCTAATCGATGATTAGTGATTGTGAGGGACAAATTAACATCACTATGAGATAGTGTTTGGTTGACATTCTGAATTACTTTGAAGTCTCAGAATCAGAAATATTTCCAGTGTTTGCCATGATAGAAAAACAAGATACGGGAGAAAAATAAAAAGTAGAATATATCAGAAATATCCCTACAGCTCTGATACCATGAATAGATTTGAGAAAAATAATTATGATATTTCTCTAACAGCAGATTACATCTTTTAAAGTAAGAATTAGTACAAAAAAATAGGAA
Organism: Hibiscus syriacus; assembly: GCF_006381635.1. Taxonomy (NCBI): domain Eukaryota; kingdom Viridiplantae; phylum Streptophyta; class Magnoliopsida; order Malvales; family Malvaceae; genus Hibiscus; species Hibiscus syriacus. Next base: position 1,473,003 of record NW_024062798.1, on the reverse strand, counting down.
ATAACCCCTAAAAATTAGAAACTATAATTAGAGACATATTTACACTAAGTCAACTCCTAAAAATAGATGGTTGGCTACTATCACCAGTGCTCGTGATACATATTTAAGTATTTAAGGCCCGTATTACCAAAACTTGCTGGCTCCCTACCATCCCCAAAATTTCCTTCAAAATGAATAACATAATTGGAACTGATATTCTCCCCTGCCCTGAATTTCGCCATTCTTTTGGTGTGAGTTTATCTTCCATAAAATGGGGGGTCGGGTGGTCGGCTTGCTCGGCCAAGTACTGTCTGCAACATAAACTCAAATGGAAGTAGCTCCAGAAAAGCGAAAGTATTGCAGAATGCTTCTCTCAACTAGGTAATTAAGATACGGAATGACTATGCGACGAGGACTCCGTCTCCATCTCGGATTCACTTCTAACTCTCTTGTAGAACAACAGATAAGCAGCTGAAGTCTTGATGTCAGAATCGTTGACGGGAGAAACATGACTATCATCAAAATGATACCAACTATTTTCATCAACCAACTGCAAGAGTGGAAAATTAAAGACTCTTTAGGCATCGTTCGAATCAGTAACTCGTATGGAAGCCAATCCTAAGTACCATCAAATCATCCATGATATAGAGACAGTCACAAATTTGAAATTACGAGTGAGACGCATGCTGCTTAAGTATTATCCATGAGAGATGACTTTACCTTAGCATATGCAGTGTAGTGGCCGCCTCCTAGTCCACCATAGTGGTTACTGATGGCATATGGCTCATATGTATAAGACTGTCCATCTTTGTTCAAGACATATTTACTCAAATCAAGATTGTGAATAGGGAAATTCACAAAAGTGTCTATCTTGTTCTTTAGGTATCGGCCGTAAGTGAAGCGTTTCAAGTGAAAAACAATAATCTCTGGTAGCATCCACAAGTCTAGCTTCTTTATAGCTTGCCGATGTTCCTTGCATCGAGGACAATACCTGCATCCATTGTTTTGGTCACATCATTAAGGTATCAATACTGTTTACGAGACAATCCACAACTTTGTTATATCAAATCCATTTAAACATGTTTACATTACTTACCACATGTCATCAGGCCCAAGTGGTTCTTCCACCAGGAAAGCGTCTAAACATGAAGATAGAGAGAAGGATTCCTGACGTGTCTTTTTAGCAGTAAACCCTGCTTTATTAACTTCAGGGAGGTCTTTCAAGTAACTGGCATCATAGAGCTCCTGTTCTTTGTCAGTCCAATCCAGCACAACCCTTAAGACTTTCCCAAAGATTTTCCCAGATTCAAAGAGGGTATCCTTCTTAAGAGGCTTGAAGGTCATTACCCTGTCATCTGTCAAATGGAGCCAGAGTGATAAGTCCGTGTTCGATGTATCCTCAAATTCTGCATTTTCAACTGAGTGAGTTACAGAACTGCTGCATGTTTCATTGAGACCATCCGAGAGGAAGTCATTCTCTCTGCCAATATGAAACTTAGAGGAAGAACACATTCTTTTGAAAGGTAACAATACTTTAGAAACAGCAGTTTCAATATCAGCTCCACTTATTTGGTCTCCTTCCAAATAAGTAATCAGTGGAGTTCCGAAAAGCTCCTTTCCTCTTTTAAGATAATCTGATTTGGATCTGGAAAGCACAGTATTTTAGTACAAAATCTTAATAAAAGAAGAAAACAGTTTATTTATTCAATAAATTCATCTCCCCCCTTTCTCTCACCAAGCTTATTAAATAAATACAGTTGATGGATGAACTGCATGACACAGATGACAATAACCAGACAATGGCAATGATAGATGATAGATGATACTATGGATCCCTTGGTTTCCAAAATACCAGAATGCCTAAAGATGGTAATAAATCAAATTAAAACAACATAATTTGCTTGACAGAATCCAATAGCTAGAGAGAAATAATCTTTTCATGCCATCGATGAAAAATTACTAGTTTTTTTTAATAGGAATGAAAAATTACTAGCTTAGTTTTCTCCATCCCCTTTTTCTGATACCGGAAGGCCACAATATGTTCATTGTCTTTTATCGAAACCAATGGCTCCAAGGGTATCTCCAAAAATCGGTAAATCTTGTTTTCATAAACCTGATATAGAATATTGAACACATCAAGCAATCAAGGTAACTTATACCTGAAACAGTTATAATGAAAGTAAGAATCAATTCAAGAAACGTTTACCTCCGCAAGAAGGTTTTCATCAGTCTTCAAGGAACAAGCAGTACGCAAAGCCAGAAGGAGATCTTTGCAGAAACCATTTTTCAGCACAGAGACAGAATATGGCATTGGGAGACCACTTCCATCACCATAAAACACTGTCACTACCATAGTCCTAGTGACAGTGGAAGGTAGTGGGCTAGTGGCAATGACAGATACATGAAAGGGTCAAAAGTAATTGAAATTTTGCTGCAAACTGGGCAAATCAGTGTCGACTTATATTGGCCCTGAGAAGCAAGAGCATTATAAAAAATATTCCAGTTGTTAGTAGCATGGGAGAAAATTGTCTTACATTTCCATGCTCAGAATCTAAAATAACATGAAAGATGAGGAAAAACAAATAGACAAGGAAAAGTACTGCAAAGCACTAGGCAGTATGCACCTATAGACTGAAATGCCCAAATCTTAAAGAATGTAAACAAAAGCCAATCCTAATAATGCTAAAAAATGGATTTTGTTATCAATCTGCTTAAAGTGGCACTAGCAACAACTGTTAATGAGTAATTGTATTTTCCAGACAATAAAACCCTAATATGGCTCTCAACTTTCTGACAGAACTTTAAGATTGACTAAAATATGCAGCTCTAAATCAAAAAATGCAGATCAATAAGAAAATTTCTCACTTGAAAAACATCCACGATATCCGAGTCATTTCGGGCCTTGTGATTTTTCCAAGAATCAGCCGCTACTTCCTCATCAGGACGATTGTCAGCATCCTTCATTTCAATATAAGGTTTTTGTTTGACACGATTCAAGTCTTCATGCAGTCCATCCAGTAAGAAAGCCAAAAGTTCCTAAAGAAAAGATACTCCATCATTTAGAAAAAAAAGCATAAATCTCATTAAAATAGTAGATGTACCCCTTAAAAGCGATAACTATTATACCATTTAAACAACATTTGAAGTTTACTTAATCCTAAGTTGCTTTTAAAATATAATGCAAAAGTTTTGTGCCAAGCCTATAGCATAAAAAGTCATATCAAACTAAAGCTAAGGATGGTTTTGAACATGCATTACACTATTAAAAGTAGTGACAGCTAAAATAACTCATCCTGCATACGGCATTTTGCTAAACAATCATACAATCATTAACTGACAGACCTTCCTAGGGGCACTTTGAAAGTACCAAAATTATAATTGTAAGCCAACCAAGCATTCAATCTGTTATTTTTCACGAAAAAAAAAGCATTCATCACTTCCTTTTGAACTAAATATTGTTGCGGTAAACATAATCTAATAACATAATGCCCACTGATTTATACAAATTACCAATTGCTGATGCTTCAGAAGTTCATATATTAAAAAAATGGTACTTACTTGAGAATCATGCTGGTTATAACCACTGAACTGTGGTGCAAATTGAGCAAGTTTCCCATTAAATACACGCGGAGCAATTGATGTTTGTCCCGAGGACCATAATTTCCGTAACAACTCACCAAAAGCAAGTGCAAGCTCACCCTGCACGAGTACAACTTAGATTGGAGATTTAGTGAAGTGCTCAAGAAAAAGGTGCCAAAATTGCCCATATGTATAATTCACAGTAAACTACAAAAACAATGGTTGATAGCACTACAGCTTACATGCATTCCCAAAGGATTTTGGGTGTTGGTCTCATTACTGTAATCTTTCAAGAAATACTCAACAAGAGGCGGTGTGTGCACTAAACACTGAAGAGCACTATTCATAAAACAAGTATTTCCTAGATTCTGCAACCTGGTCAAACCCCTTGTCTCTCCTTTTCTAACGGAATTATACGCATCAAAACTATCACTACTATCTATTAATCCTTAGCCTATGGAGCTTCCTGGGTACAGATTTGATTTGTAACCAGAGGAGTGACAATTAGACAATGCTGGCCCTCCAGCAATTGTAAAGGACGATCTTGAAGGTTCCACAGAAACAAAAGCTAGTTCATTTCCTGTAGAATCCATCCCAAATCTTGAGTCCATCAACCTTGCTCCAAAAGAATCTGTAAAGATTCATCAAACATGCAAATAAATAAAATCAAAACCAAATAGAAATGGAAATAGTGAAGGGAAAACAAAAAGGTACTCACATCTTGGTCCATCTGCAAATTTGATTCCTCTAGGCTTTTGTTTGAAGCAAACAACTGTGCATGCTTTCTCTTCTTGAAGTAATCCCAAATGTGAACCTAGAAATATATAATGAACCAAAACATGTAACTGAAGTTGATTTAAAGCATACAAATCTTCTAAAATAATTATATTTAAGTATACATGTTTAAAAGGAAAAAGAAACAGATATTCTCACCTTGTCCTGCTCTACTCCCCTGAGTGCACAGACCTTCTGGAAAAGCTCAGTTACCGAAGCCTAAAATGTAATCCAACCAAAAGTTAGAACCGGCATGGTCTACCACAAAGATGAAAATTTTCATGGACAAAAAAAACTTGAAAGCAAAACTCAAAAACCTAAAGGAAATGCGATATCACTTGAGAAATTGAATACAGTTGGAATGATTTTCAGTTTCATCATAGATTTCAAAACTTCAAATGAACACAAATCAAAAGTTGAAGCTTATGTTAGCTAAATTTTTTTTCACTGTTACTTTCCATTTCGCAGAACAAGATAAGACAGAATGGAAAATCCCTCACTTGGGCAGAAAAAAACCATACCATTCTACTTAACCATATAACTGACTGGCTTTCATCCCTGGAATCAATCAAGTTAAGACAAAGTGGGTAAACCTCAACATCAAATTTCTGTGATAAACACCCTGCATAATCATCTTTCTCGGCAATGCTGGCCCGCCTTTATACCTAAAATGATATAACAAGACAAATAAAAAACAGAAACAAATTTTACCTGTTATCTTACTGTACATCAGGCACATTGCATAAAATCAAGTTGCTTATGTTAATTGCTTTAACCAGTAAAGAAATATACATAAATCTTCGGAGCAAAAAATGTGTTTGCATAGTGCATATTATTTTTAATAATATCTGTTTTAGTAACATAAACTACTAAATCTCAATTAACATTGAATAAATACGGAATGGCTTACACACTTTTAGATAACTACATCACTTGATCTAAGTTTTTTAATAACTCAGCAAACCATTTAAGTGGTCAACGCATATACGATATACATTCTATTTATCAATGCGAAAATAGCCAGAGGTGAACCATTACCATTCATGAAGCTTTTCCCAAACTTTTTGAGGCACCAAAACATAATCCTGCCCTTCCATCAACATTCCATGGAGCAATATATCATCTTCCTTGCAATTGCCATCACTCCCATTTTTAATTATATCCGAGTTATCAATAGGGCCAGGCATTTCCGTCACATTCAAAGAAGCCATATTTGAATGTCGAGAATCAGAAAACTGATTCAAATTTCCATTAGCATCTATCCCAACATAACTCTCCCACCTTCGAAACCACCTGGAAAAAAAAAGTTGGTGATTTAAACCTAATTTTAATTGAATATTCACAAATAAATTGGATATTCCAAAATAAAACAAATTACCCTCATAGATTTTCCAAAGAACAACAAGAAAAGAAAAGAAACTTTAAATTAATTTTAAAACGGACCTGCTCGAAATAACGAAATACAAGTTTCCTTCCTTCAAATTGCGCTCGGATTCGTTTTTCAATTCAGTAACGATCCTCTTTTGCTCCTCAGGCGTCCCAAATCTTGAAGACTGATGTCCATCAACTTGCTCCAAAAGAATCTGTAAAGATTCATCAAACATGCAAATAAATCAAAATCAAAACCAAATAGAAATGGAAATAATGAAGGGAAAACAAAAAGGTACTCGCATCTTGGTCCATCTGCAAATTTGATTCCTCTAGGCTTTTGTTTGAAGCAAACAATTGTGCATGCTTTCTCTTCTTGAAGTAATCCCAAATGTGAACCTAGAAATATATAATGAACCAAAACATGTAACTGAAGTTGATTTAAAGCATACAAATCTTCTAAAATAATTATATTTAAGTATACATGTTTAAAAAGAAAAAGAAACAGATATTCTCACCTTGTCCTGCTCTACTCCCCTGAGTGCACAGACCTTCTGGAAAAGCTCAGTTACCGAAGCCTAAAAATGTAATCCAACCAAAAGTTAGAACCGGCATGGTCTACCACAAAGATGAAAATTTTCATGGACATAAAAAACTTGAAAGCAAAACTCAAAAACCTAAAGGAAATGCGATATCACTTTAGAAATTGGATACAGTTGGAATGATTTTCAGTTTCATCATCGATTTCAAAACTTAAAATGAACACACATCAAAAGTTGAAGCTTGTGTTAGCTAAATTTTTTTAACTGTTACTTTCCATTTCGCAGAACAAGATAAGACAAAGAATGGAAAATCCCTGGACTTGGGCAGAAAAAAGCCATACCTTTCTACTTAACCATATAACTGACTGGCTTTCATCCCTGGAATCAATCAAGTTAAGACAAAGTGGGTAAACCTCAACATCAAAATTTCTGTGATAAACACCCTGCAAAATCATCTTTCTCGGCAATGCTGGCCCTCCTTTATACCTAAAATGATATAACAAGACAAATAAAAAACAGAAACAAATTTTACCTGTTATCTTACTGTACATCAGGCACATTGCATAAAATCAAGTTGCTTATGTTAATTGCTTTAACCAATAAAGAAATATACATAAATCCTCGGAGCAAAAAATGTGTTTGCATAGTGCATATTATTTTTAATAATATCTGTTTTAGTAACATAAACTACTAAATCACAATTAACATTGAATAAATACGGAATGGCTTACACTTTTCGATAACTACATCACTTGATCTAAGATTTTTAATAACTCAGCAAACCATTTAAGTGGTCAACGCATATTATTCTATTTATCAATGCGAAAATAGCCAGAGGTGAACCATTACCATTCATGAAGCTTTTCCCAAACTTTTTTAGGTACCAAAACATAATCCTGCCCTTCCATCAACATTCCACGTCAACATTCCACGGAGCAATATATCATCTTCCTTGCAATTGCCATCACTCCCATTTTTAATTATATCCGAGTTATCAATAGGGCCGGGCATTTCCGTCGAGTTGAAAGAAGCCATATTTGAATGTCGAGAATCAGAAAACTGATTCAAATTCCCATTAGCATCTATCCCAACATAACTCTCCCACCTTCGAAACCACCTGAAAAAAAAGTTGGTGATTTAAACCTAATTTTAATTGAATATTCACAAATAAATTGGATATTCCAAAATAAAACAAATTACCCTCATAGATTTTCCAAAGAACAACAAGAAAAGAAAAGAAACTTTAAATTAAATTTAAAACGGACCTGCTCGAAATAACGAAATACAAGTTTCCTTCTTTCAAATTGCGCTCGGATTCGTTTTTCAATTCAGTAACGATCCTCTTTTGCTCCTCGGGCATCCCAAATCTTGAAGACTGATGTCCATCAACTTGCACCAAAAGAATCTGTAAAGATTCATCAAACAAGCAAATAAATCAAAATCAAAACCAAATAGAAATGGAAATAGTGAAGGGAAAACAAAAAGGTACTCGCATCTTGGTCCATCTGCAAATTTGATTCCTCTAGGCATTTGTTTGAAGCAAACAACTGTGCATGCTTTCTCTTCTTGAAGTAATCCCAAATGTGAACCTAGAAATATATAATGAACCAAAACATGTAACTGAAGTTGATTTAAAGCATACAAATATTCTAAAATAATTATATTTAAGTATACATGTTTAAAAATAAAAAGAAACAGATATTCTCACCTTGCCCTGCTCTACTCCCCTGAGTGCACAGACCTTCTGGAAAAGCTCAGTTACCGAAGCCTAAAAATGTAATCCAACCAAAAGTTAGAACCGGCATGGTCTACCACAAAGATGAAAATTTTCATGGACATAAAAAACTTGAAAGCAAAACTCAAAAACCTAAAGGAAATGCGATATCACTTTAGAAATTGGATACAGTTGGAATGATTTTCAGTTTCATCATAGATTTCAAAACTTAAAATGAACACACATCAAAAGTTGAAGCTTGTGTTGGCTAAAGTTTTTTTCACTGTTACTTTCCATTTCGCAGATCAAGATAAGACAGAATGGAAAATCCCTCGACTGGGCAGAAAAAAGCCATACCTTTCTACTTAACCATATAACTGACTGGCTTTCATCCCTGGAATCAATCAAGTTGAGACAAAGTGGGTAAACCTCAACATCAAAATTTCTGTGATAAACACCCTACAAAATCATCTTTCTCGACAATGCTGGCCCGCCTTTATACCTAAAATGATATAACAAGACAAATAAAAAACAGAAACAAATTTTAGCTGTTATCTTACTGTACATCAGGCACATTGCATAAAATCAAGTTGCTTATGTTAATTGCTTTAACCAGTAAAGAAATATACATAAATCTTCGGAGCAAAAAATGTGTCTGCATAGTGCATATTATTTTTAATAATATCTGTTTTAGTAACATAAACTACTAAATCTCAATTAACATTGAATAAATACATAATGGCTTACACACTTTTAGATAACTACATCACTTGATCTAAATTTTTTAATAACTCAGCAAACCATTTAAGTGGTCAATGCATATACGATATATATTCTATTTATCAATGCGAAAATAGCCAGAGGTGAACCATTACCATTCATGAAGCTTCTCCCAAACTTTTTGAGGCACCAAAACATAATCCTGCCCTTCCATCAACATTCCGCGGAGCAATATATCATCTTCCTTGCAATTGCCATCACTCCCATTTTAAATTATATCCGAGTTATCAATAGGGCCGGGCATTTCCGTCGCGTTCAAAGAAGCCATATTTGAATGTCGAGAATCAGAAATCTGATTCAAATTTCCATTAGCATCTATCCCAACATAACTCTCCCAACTTCGAAACCACCTGGAAAAAAAAGTTGGTGATTTAAACCTAATTTTAATTGAATATTCACAAATAAATTGGATATTACAAAATAAAACAAATTACCCTCATAGATTTTCCAAAGAACAACAAGAAAAGAAAAGAAACTTTAAATTAATTTTAAAACGAACCTGCTCGAAATAACGATATACAAGTTTCCTTCCTTGAAATTACGCTCGGATTCGTTTTTCAATTCAGTAACGATCCTCTTTTGCTCCTCAAGCGTCCCAAATCTTGAAGACTGATGTCCATCAACTTGCTCCAAAAGAATCTGTAAAGATTCATCAAACATGCAAATAAATCAAAACCAAATAGAAATGGAAATAGTGAAGGGAAAACAAAAAGGTACTCGCATCTTGGTCCATCTGCAAATTTGATTCCTCTAGGCTTTTGTTTGAAGCAAACAACTGTGCATGCTTTCTCTTCTTGAAGTAATCCCAAATGTGAACCTAGAAATATATAATGAACCAAAACATGTAACTGAAGTTGATTTAAAGCATACAAATCTTCTAAAATAATTATATTTAAGTATACATGTTTAAAAGGAAAAAGAAACAGATATTCTCACCTTGTCCTGCTCTACTCCCCTGAGTGCACAGACCTTCTGGAAAAGCTCAGTTACCGAAGCCTAAAAATGTAATCCAACCAAAAGTTAGAACCGGCATGGTCTACCACAAAGATGAAAATTTCATGGACATAAAAAACTTGAAAGAAAAACTCGAAAACCTAAAGGAAATGTGATATCACTTTAGAAATTGGATACAGTTGGAATGATTTTCAGTTTCATCATCGATTTCAAAACTTAAAATGAACACACATCAAAAGTTGAAGCTTGTGTTAGCTAAATTTTTTTTACTGTTACTTTCCATTTCGCAGAACAAGATAAGACAAAGAATGGAAAATCCCTGGACTTGGGCAGAAAAAAGCCATACCTTTCTACTTAACCATATAACTGACTGGCTTTCATCCCTGGAATCAATCAAGTTAAGACAAAGTGGGTAAACCTCAACATCAAAATTTCTGTGATAAACACACCCTGCAAAATCATCTTTCTCGGCAATGCTGGCCCGCCTTTATACCTAAAATGATATAACAAGAAAAATAAAAAACAGAAACAAATTTTACCTGTTATCTTACTGTACATCAGGCACATTGCATAAAATCAAGTTGCTTATGTTAATTGCTTTAACCAGTAAAGAAATATACATAAATCCTTGGAGCAAAAAATTTGTTTGCATAGTGCATATTATTTTTAATAATATCTGTTTTAGTAACATAAACTACTAAATCACAATTAACATTGAATAAATACGTAATGGCTTACACTTTTCGATAACTACATCACTTGATCTAAGATTTTTAATAACTCAGCAAACCATTTAAGTGGTCAACGCATATACGATATACATTCTATTTATCAATGCGAAAATAGCCAGAGGTGAACCATTACCATTCATGAAGCTTTTCCTAAACTTTTTTAGGCACCAAAACATAATCCTGCCCTTCCATCAACATTCCACGGAGCAATATATCATATTCCTTGCAATTGCCATCACTCCCATTTTTAATTATATCCGAGTTATCAATAGGGCCGGGCATTTCCGTCGAGTTGAAAGAATCCATATTTGAATGTCGATAATCAGAAAACTGATTCAAATTCCCATTAGCATCTATCCCAACATAACTCTCCCACCTTCGAAACCACCTGAAAAAAAAAGTTGGTGATTTAAACCTAATTTTAATTGAATATTCACAAATAAATTGGATATTCCAAAATAAAACAAATTACCCTCATAGATTTTCCAAAGAACAACAAGAAAAGAAAAGAAACTTTAAATTAATTTTAAAACGGACCTGCTCGAAATAACGAAATACAAGTTTCCTTCCTTCAAATTGCGTTCGGATTCGTTTTTCAATTCAGTAACGTTCCTCTTTTGCTCCTCGGGCGTGCACGGCAAACAACTTACCCCTTCCTCCATTCTGAATCCTGAATCCTGAATCCTGAATCGTCATGGTCGATGAAATTCGCTGTTCTTCAAAATTCAACGGATTTGGATCGGAAACGGAGCCGATGATCGATGAGGTCAATGAGAGAATGTAGGGAAATCGGAAGAGACAATTACAAACTTGTCCTCTACCTTTTATAAGCCTGGTAATAATTCTCGCACACAAGTATACATCCTAATATATAATTATAGTGATACATCGAAACATTTCATTAATTAAATTATTTTTATTAAATAATATTAAAAATGTAAATTATACATTTATCACCTGCACTATCATTTTTATTTTATTTTAGTACCTTAACTTTATTTTTTTCAAAACTATTAACGATAATACTAATATGGTACGACATGTCAATTTTATATTTTTTTCTAGTTTCCATATCACCTTTCTATTTCTCCGTCAATATTTTTTTAATTAATTTTATTCAACTAATTAAATGTTGACACGTGTCATCAATTATGAGATAAAATAAAAGTAATTATTCTTACTCCTAGCATGAATTGAACTTATGCCACTTACATGAAATGCATAGCACTCAACAATTGAGTTAAACTAGTAATTTAAGTTAATTTTACCATATTTTATATTTAACTTATATAATAGTATCATCACAAAATCAATAATTATAAAATTTGAATATGTGACACTTCAAAAAAGCTTAGTAATTCAACTATAATGTAAATATATTTTTATTATATCAAATTTAATACTTGCTTATATCATTATTAAATTAAAGAATAATTTTTACTTTATTTGAAAATAAAAATAACTAAATAATTATTTATATATATTTATAAAATTTATATTATTATTTTAAAAAGTATATTTATAATATTATGAAATTATTTTAAAATATTTATTTAATTTTTAAAATCACATTGGTTATTTATTTGAAATAATATTAATTATTTATTTTATATAATATTATTTTAAAACTATCTATTTAATTTTAGATAATATTGTATGAAACCAAAGTAATAGTTGTATACTAAACATATAATTTACTCTAAACTTAAAATTATTTAAAATTAAATAGATAATTTAAAAATAATATAAATAATTTTATTTTAAAATTAAATAAATATTTTTATAATATTATAGATATATTTTTTATAATTATTTCATATAATTTTTCTAAAATATATAAACTATTTAATTATTTTTTATTTTTAAATAAAGTGAAAAATTAGTTTTTTAATTTTTTATTTTTTATTGAACTAATGTTATTACAAATTAATATATGTTCTAAATGTTCTCAACCATTTGACAATGACCGCTCAATTCCTTGCTACTACCACTGGTGCTCAAGCTCATAACCTCTAGGAACAACAATGATTCTTTTAACCACTAAGGTAAGTTGATTCGTGCAATTTGTCTTTTAATTTAATAATGAGTAAGTGAGTATTTTTAAACAAAATATTGATTTTGTGATTAAACCATTATATAAGTTAAATACAAAATGTAATGAAATTTAACTAAATGACTAGCATAGCTCATTGCTTAGGTGATTTGTTTCTCATGTAAAAGACTTAAGTTCAATTCATACTAGGAGCAAAGTGATTTATAGTTTTTTATCCTCATGATTCAATAAAATAATAAAAAAATACCAACGAATAAATGAAAATGTGTAATTTACCCTTTTAATATTTACCCAATGTCGACAACCTTTTTATAACACAATAAAAACAGCACGACTTTTGAAAATGATAGGGTTTTGAAAATAAAAAATTTGGAGTCTCCATCGACCTTTGAGTTAGGTAGGTCAAATACCTAAAATTATTTTTAAAATAATTTTTAAAGAGAAATTAGGTAAAAATATAAAAATAGCCTACTTTTAACCAGAATCTCATTTTGAAAAGGTTTGGGAGTCGATTACGCATAAGAAATGATGAGCAAGTCCACAATGTCCAAAATTGGTACTTAAGCAATTATATATCATCTTTATGTTTGAAAATTGTAAATTCAAATGATATTTAAATTATGATCCACTTTTTAAAAAAATTAAAAAGATATTATTTTATACGAACAATTCTTAGAAACATACTTTTCTTATAGTCAGGAAACATTTCCATAAATTCCTCATATAAAAGATTATTGTCTTAATTTTTACTTAATACTAAAAATACTATTAGCTCATATAAAAAACCTCAAGAAAAACATTCAAATAAAAATATATTCTTTTATATAAACAATCTTAAGAAACGCAGTTTCTGTCAATTTTAAAATCCCTCGCCCGTCTTACAATCCCCTTCCGTAGTACGTTCACACCATAAATTTCCATGAAATTCAAGTGAGGCGATGCCCCCAACTTGGCCACATTTTAAATTTAAGGTTAGAGATTTAAGAGTTTAGGTATTTAAGGATTTGAGATAATAATAAAGATGTAGTTGGTTCTTGGATGGGTGATAACAAAGGGGAGAACTACTCGGTGACGACAAGTGGGGAATTATTCGGCGACGAGGTTGTGGTCGGAGATAACCGACTATAGTTGTAAATATCATTTGATATTAAAGATTTTTGGATTTTGATTTTTTTTTTGTGATTTTAAAGAGATTTGAGTTTTTTAAAATAATAATATTTTTAAATAAAAAATTTTAAAAAATATATAAATGTGACACGAGTCACTTAACAATTTTTAACGACTTACGGTATAAGTATCTAAAAGTGTAATATTAAAAATGTTAGACACCTATTTTGGGTAAAAAATTCATTAGGCGCCTAAAGTTAATTTTAGGTATAGTTTAGACACATATTTTTATATCAAATATTTTTATTAAATTGACTCAAATGTATTAAATAATTGGCTTAATTTAAAAATAAGTGCTCAAACTATACCTTGAAATATAATTTGGTGCATAAAGAATTTTTGGTTAATAAGAGGTTCCTAACATTTTATCCATTATCATTTTAGGTGTCCGAGCGTTAACCGTCGTTAAAAATATTCGTTAAGTGACATATGTCATGTTTTGGTAATTTTAATAATTTTAATTTAAAATAAAAAATATAATTTAAAAAACCTAAAAAAATCAAATCTTAAAAAATAAAAATTTTAAAACCTTAATTTTAATCTTTTTGCCACTGTCAGTCGCCACCAATGCCTTCAATTAATTGAACACCCAACACATGTGACGACCAACCACTCACGACCAAAACCTCCATACTTTCGCAATTGATCAAACACCCAAAAACGTGATTTTAAAATAGTTCTCTAATTGTGACGGTGTTAAAAAATTTTGTTAAATAACACATGTCACGTTTTGATAATTTTAGATCTCCAACCGTGACAGTGTTAAAAAATTATGTTAAATAACACATGTCACGTTATGATAATTTTAATTTTTAAAAAAAAAAACTTCAAAATATAATATATTTAAAAAAACTCAAACACTTTTCTATTTTACATAAAATGCCCCCCATTTCATAAAACCCTAATCCACAAATCTCAAAACCCTGATTTCCTATTTGACTGAAAATAATGGGTGGTTGAAAGTGGAATCTGATGATTGGTCGATGGGTTTCGACGATGACAAAATGGTGGTCAAGGAGTGGTGCTACGATGGTATGAATTGGAGAAAGAAAGGGAGAGAGACGCAAAAGAGAAGAAAACGAAGCGACGATGAGTGGTGTTGCAATGGTGATTGGAGCACTGCTGGGATTTGTCTCCATCCCTATTGACGATGACATTGCTTCCTTGTTACCGTTAAACTGGCCGGGATGACTCCATTTAACAAATATTAATATGGGGTGGAATTAGAGATTTAAGAAGTTTTTTTTTGTATTTTTGAAAGAAAAAATTATGATTTTTTAAAAATAAATATTTTATTTTTTAAATAAAATTTTTAAAACTACCTGAATATGACATGTATTACTTAAAGAATTTTGTAACACTATTATGTTTGAGATAATTAAAATGATAACGTTTATAACGTTAGATATATAAATTGACTGAAAAATAATTTATACACATAAATTTAAGAGGATAAAATGTTATTGTACGTTTTAAATTGGCTTAAATATAAAAAAAGATGTCCCGTGTACTTTGGTTTATGTTTGGTGTTAAACGTTTTTTTTGTTCTAATTTGATGTTTAATGTTTTATTCCGTAACTTAGTTTGGGTTAGACCGTGACGGACCGTTAATTCCGATCGTTAAATGTCATCTGATATTTTTTTAATATTTAAAAATAATTTCTAAAATAAAAAATTAATTAAAAAATTTATTTCCCTCTCTTTCTCTTTCCCTTTCCCTTTCTCTTTCTCTTTCCCTTTCCCTTTCCCTTTCCCTTTCCCTTTCCCTTCCCTTTCTCTTTCTTCTTCACCGAAGGCTGCAAATCCCATTTCCCTCTCTTCCTAAAACCAGTTCAAGTGGGTAAAGATTTGACGGACAAAATCCCATTTCATCACCAACCAAAACACAACAAAAAGCCAAAAAAAATATAGAAAAAAGAAACCCATCAAATGGGTTTTTGTACATTTCCGCGAACTCGGCTGCCGACTCATCCGATTCTAAATTGCTTACAAGGGTTGATCTATCCTCCTTTGAATCTGTAAGAGTTGACCCAACAATCTGCTTCACTTTCCCCTGGTAATAGATCATATTGTAAGTGTTAAGAACTACAGAGAAATCCCAAAGCCAATCTCACACAAGCACCAATACAAGAATCGAAAACTGACGGCGCAACGAACAGGGGAAAAACAAGATTCTACAAGAAAAAATTGGTCAGATTCGAGAAATCCAGTAAGGAAAAAGTTAGAGAGAAAACGGTAAGGAGTTGTAGAAATATTAAACTAAGTAAAGGAATGGCAGCTCTGGGAAATGGAAGGTTGGCAGAGCCATAAAACGAAGACTTGAAATTGCTGCCATGGGAAATATTACTAAGCTTCCTTATCGAACAACTCCCATGGAAGTTGCTGCTTCCCATCTTTGAAATCGCTCTTTTCTTAAAATTTTCACAAAACCCCTCGGCCAAGATGAAGACTGAAGAGGACATTTGAACCAGCAGGCAAATCTGGAAATGATTTGGGTTAAAGAAGAAGAAGAAAAAGAACGAGAATATAAGAGGGAAAATATTTTTTAATGTTCAAAATTAACTGTCCGTCATAATTTAATTTAAATTAAATTACGAATTGAAATGTTATGTATCAAACTGAAATAAAAAAAAAAAGTTAATTGCCGTATTGAAATCAAAATACACGTTGGAACCTTTCTTATGTTTAAGCCTTTTAAATTAGACGTTATTTTTACTTGGGTTCCACTCCCACCCGTACTGCATAAATGAACCCTCCCCACGTAGTTCACTTAGTCCCAAAGCGAGAGGCATAAATGAAAAGGTTTGTTCATTAAATTAAATAAATAAATATGAATGTACAAAAATTTTGTATTCATTTAACAAACATGAACAAAACATACAAGGGCGGACTCCAGATTTTATGTGAGGGAACGAATTTATAAATTTTAGAATGGAGTGAACCTATAAAATTTTAAGGGTGTAAACCGATTATCAATAAAAATACATTAAAAATGTCTAAAATATAAGATAATTTAAAAATTTCAGGGGACAACTGTCTCCACCCCTCCTCAGTTCACGCATAAACCCATTTGAAATATTGGTAAATGTATAAACCAAATATTGATAAATGTATGAACTAAATTGAACATAACGTGAACTTTGAAGTTCAAATTGTGATGTTTAAGAAGCTTGATTAGGGTGTATTTCACCAATTTTGATGAACATATTCGCCAACGTTTGAACATATAAACTAACATGTTCCCGAATGTTAAATAAGTTGAACACAAATACCTTTATAAATAAACAAATAGTCACGATATTATAAGTTTAAACGAACATAAATAGAACATAAATATCGTTAAAAATAAACGAACAAATACGAACACAACCTTATTCGCTAAAATCCAATTTATACCACAATAGCATGTGATATGATTCATTGTCCAAGTTACTACACCAAATACTCATAAAAAATGTCCTTTCCCTACGCGTAGTGTTGGGCCAAACTCTCACAAATAGGCACTTGATGTTGGCTTGTAATAAGCATGCACCATTAATAGTGCTCTAATTTCTTATCTTTTTTTCTCTTTACGCTTGTCTGGATTTGTATTGCCATCTTTTGGATTAAATAAGGAATCTCTGAAGAAGAATCCCACCACCGACGCTATATTGTCTTTCCCCTTTCTTTAAACCTCCACCATCCTGCAAGCACGCTATTTTCTTTGTCATTTTACACATGGGAAACTGCCTGTTCGGGGGCTTTGAAGAAGAAGAAGAAGCCGACGGACTGATCAAAGTCGTAACATCGAACGGCGGAATCATGGAGTTTTCGGCGCCGATATCGGCACGAAACATCGTCGATGAATTCCCTGGAAATGCTATTTTCCGAAGCAATGATCTGCTTTGTAAACCGATTTGTCACCATGAAGAACTCCTCCCCGGGAAAACATACTATTTACTTCCGCTCAACGGAAACGGAAGCAGCGTAGATAACGGCGACGGCAATAAAGGGCACGTCCGGTCCAAGTCCGACAAAGTCCAGCCGTCGTCGGCGTCGGCCATTTCTCCATACAGGTTGTCGAGTGATGTCCAGGGGGTTTTAAAGAGATCGCATACTGATGTTTTCTCCAGGTACAACAACAAGAACAACGGCAGTCGTGGATTCTGGAAAGTGAAGCTGGTGATCGGCACGGAACAGCTGTCGGAGATTTTGTCACAAGAAGCTCGAACTCAAGAACTGATGGAGAATGTTAGGACCGTGGCCAAATGCGGAAATGGGGCATCGACAGCCGTTGGATTCTCCGGTCGACGGAGCCGGTCGAGCATTAGGAAAACTTCCTTGTTCTTAGAAACGTAATGAACAACTGAAATACTGTGTTATTTGATCTTTTTTTCTTCTGTTCAATGTTTAAATTTGTGTATATATAAATACTGTGTAAGCGATTATCTTTTAAGAAATCTAATTCCTCGAAATCATCATATGAAAATTATGCCTTCAACTTTTTTTCTCGAAAGTTTTTTTCTTTTCATCACTGAAATTTAAATACTAATGAGTATACAATTATTGTTTTATTTTTTTAATGAGAAAAATATTTAATTTAGTCAAAATATTAATCACCGCCTGTAATTCATCTTCTTTAACATCATCTCTTCCATGAAAACTCGTCAATTTTAGCAAGCTTCTTCCTTAATTATCAACCATCCATCCTCAAGCCTTCCTCCTAGGCTCCCAGTGTTATTGTCTTGCAATTTACATAACCCTAGTAGACAAAGATAGACACATGTGTTTATATTAAAGATGAAATTTACAAATTATTTTAAAAGTGAATTTATATATTTTAAGGATAAAAACATATTATTAATAGAAAATTTTAATAGATACTTGAATTATATAAGAATTTAAAACTTTTAAATAGAAAAATGCCTCATGAGTCCCCTAATACATCTCTACTTCTCTACTTCTAGACGGTTCGTTTGTTACCACACCAACATTCAAATAACTGACCTTTTTAGTTATATGGACGACAACGAGGGCAACATCGTACCAGATGCCTCCATTCATGCCAGCAGTTACAAAATTTTTTTTTAAAATTTTATAAGTTCATCCTCTTAATATTTTATATGTTCGTTCTCAGTCATATCTTTCTCAGTCATACAGTTTTGTGTCCATCCCTACTACATCTTATTCACCCAGAAGTGGATTGCCACCGCTGTCTGCTTTTCAGTCGATTGATTCAGAGTCCAAAACCACTCAAAAATGAGACTTTCAAGTGTCAATAGTCCAAACAATAGGAAACCCTACAAAAATTCTAGTTGGAGAGTGGAAGAAGCCAGTAAATTTCACAAAATTTGCAAACTTTAAACAAAATCCAATGGAGAAACAGCTGAAAACTAACACGTAAACTGCTACCCAATCACTCGATTAACAACATTGTTACCACTGGAGCAAAGGAACAGCTTATCCCTCCCAAACGGTAACGCATCCTCAAAAAGCTTTTCTTCAATGGATATTTTGAAGAAAAATGTTGTCTTATAGTAAACAAAGAAGAAGAAGAAGAAGTTAATGATGGTAATTCCTTTGGGTTTGCTACTTGAAGTGTCGCCATATTTTACATAGAAAAAAAAATATTTGATTGAATGAAGAAGAAAAGAGATAGGCTTTTAAAATTTTAGTAAATTTTCATGTGTAGGGAAATTTTCATGTGTAAGAGAGCATTAGAACAATGATGTCATTTTACTAATATACCACATCATTAAAATAATGGAGGTCAAATGTCATAGTGATTAAATTGTAAGAAATCGATAATGTAAATGATCGAAATTGATATTTTGACTAAATTAAGATTTTGATAAAAGTTTAAAGCCAAATTGATATTTTGTTTGAAGTTATTTTATTTTACTAGAGGACCACATGATTAAAGTAATGGAAGTTAACATTAAAGTGACCAAAATGTAATAAATCGATAACGTGTGAGATCAAAATATATAATCCAATTGTGACTAGTTAATAAAAAGATTAATATCTAATTTGACTCTTAAACTATTGTTAAAACACTAATATTATCTTTTAAATCTTCTAAAACATAAACCGTGACTCATCGGATGGGTCTTCACAAGTCAATCCCCTTCGTTCACCCATCATAAACTCTAATTTCATGTGATTGGCTTGTGTAGATTTACACGACGAGTCACAATTTATGTTTTAGAAGATTTAAACGATCATATTGTTTTTTTAATAACACTTTAGAGGTTAAATTAGATATTAAATTTTTATTAACGAGACACATCGTCAATTCAATAGGAATTGATAGTGGAACAATCGCTTTGTTACAAGCCAATAACGTTAATAATCGTAACATAAATTCTCATATTTCATGATGTGTGCAGTCTAATGAGCTATACAATCTAGAAATCGTTAGGTCATCCGATCATCTTCCCAAATACGTCTCCACCACCCCATTTGAAACTTTTTTTCCACCACTCCATTTGAATATTTTTTTACATTGTATTATCTAAAGACTTTTGTCGGTCATAGACTAGAAAAATGTATAAATTATCTATTCATTTGATGATATCTTACCTATCATCAAAGGCAATGTTTGTAAATCACCAAAATCACGTGCTTTCAACGTCTTTTTAGTGTCACCGTAACAAACACCCTATTTGAAAAAAATAAATTTTCATCACCCCATTTGAATTTTTTTACAATGTATTATCTAAAGAAATTTATTGGTCATAAACTCAAAAAATGTGTAGATTATTTATTCATTATCTTACCTATCACAAAAGGCAACATTTTTAATATTATTTTAAAAGATACAATTACATATGGTTAAACTTTCTAGTTTGTGCATGTAACAATATTTTTTTGTATATGAGCTGAATATGAGTTAGAGATGTCACATGATACTTGTAAAACACTTCTTGTATGAAAATCGGTACAATTTTGTTTCTTTAACATTTATGCAATTTAATCTTCTAAATACAAATTTAACCTAAATTCATGAATCACAAAGTCACAAAATATTCAAGAGTCACTTCTTATCATAGTAACTCAGCCACTGGCTCGTCGCAAGCCAATGCTTACATTTAGCATGGATACACCATAAACATGCACTCTCCTTCATACTTTAAACACAACCAAAATGTAGTCTTCCCAAAGGCTTTATAAGAGCTCTCATCATTTCCTTTGTTAATGACTTGACTCTAATTGAACTTGGATGGTTTACACACATCAATTACAGAGCAACTAAAATCAAAAGTAAATGTTATATTCCATTCTAACTATGCATACAAATATAAAGAATTCTCTCAAAATTCTTTCGATGCTAATTTCATGTCACAACATAAATGTTGAACTTAATTCCAAGAATTCATGTCAAAGTTTAACATTCTAAAATATAAAAATAATATGTTTAACCTCTTTACATCATCCTTCAATTTTTCCTAATTTTTCAATCATGTTATTTGAATATTTTACCGAACTTTACTATCTTATAGCTTTTAATACAAATTTCGCATCAAAAATCTAATTCCCACAAAAGCATCTTTCTTGGGGGTGAACTATTCATTTACGAAATAAAATTCTTCTCAGGAAAAATACCACTTTGGTCTCTAAACTTCCTCAAATTTATACTTTAGCTACTAAACTTTCAAAAATTATGTTTTGGTCACTAGCCAAATTTTTGGGTTACATCTTTTTATGATCATTTGTTAAAAGAAATTAAATATTGATATTAACAGTAAAAAATGATAAGATATTCACTAAAAAATGAGTTAATCTCAACCTTTGATTTTTTTTAATCCAACGGTCCTAAAAAGTGTAAAACTAAAAGAATTTTACACTGCATACGTGAATCCTAACCCCCTCTCCCTCTCTTCTCTCTCTCTCTAAATATATATATATATTGTGTGGAAATTGGGACTCGAAAATGTTCTTTTGAAAAATGGTCGACAACTCAACTAAAATTTCACGTCTGTTCCCTCTAATCCCTGCATATCGTATATTTTCTGTAAGGGTTTTTCAAAACTTTGTACCTTTAATTGACCCCAATACACATATCCTATGCTTTATAATCATATTTTATAAATTTTAAACAATTTTGTGATTAAATTTGATGAAAAGAGGGTCTCACACATCACCTCAACGAACATAACTTTGGAAATGTGAAAAAAGACTGCCCAACCAAATATCGGTGCTAACACTGTCGGGGTATTCTTCATTGGATTTCCATGTTTCATAATGGTTAATTATTAGGTTTAATTGGAATCTTTTTATATTAGACTTTTATTTTTTAAAATTAAAGTTCTCAATTTTAAGTTGTTCGTTCTAATTTTTTTTATTCAGTAATTATGTTATGTGACAAGTGATACTCCCTGCTTATTTTCGCTTATTCATTTTTTAAGAAAAAATATAGAGTAAATTATAATGTTCATCATTGAACTATCTTCTCATTTCTATTTTGATTATTAAAGTTTTAAAAAAATAATTTAATCATTAAACTTTTGAATTTCTCCTATTTTAATCCCTCTATGAGGATAATGTGATTTATTTTATTATGAGTTGTCTAATTTATTAATATTTAATTTTAAATATAATTTAAAACAATGAAAATAATTAAAATATATAAACTACCTATATCCCAAACCCTTTTGGTTGGGGTTTCATCCGACCCCTATTTTTAATTGATAAGGAAAATAATTGAGGTGTGTTGAGGATTGGTGCTAGATTCAAAAATATTTTAGAGAGTTGACATATATATGAATAACATAAATTTTTTATATTACGATAGATATAAATAAAATTTCAAGACAGACATAATCAGTAAAATAGATAATTAATATAAAAAGTTTGGATTTTATGGTAAATACGTAATCACATTGGACAATATTTGCATTCATCGCTGTTGAGGGAGTGGTCGTGCTTTAAAAATTTTAATTGAAGGAAATTTCTAGAATGCATGCCATTTATTGTAATTCACCACTAATTTTATAAGGTAAAACTTACAAATAGTCATTAAACTATGTCAAAATTATCTTTTTGAACGTTTAACTTTTAAAAGTTACATAATGAATATTAAATTTTAATTTTGTTAGAAATGGCACAAAACTATTAAGAAATAACTCACTTGACCCTTCAATTATAACTAAAATTTAATTTTACTCTTAATTTTAATTTGAAATATTTTTTATTAGGTTCTCTGAATTGAAAATAAAATAGATATAGATAAAATAAATATCATCTTTTAATTATAAATATTAAATTTGTACCATATAAATTAAAAATTATTTGATATGATATTATAATATTATGGATATATGATTTTAAAATTACATTTAGTTTTTTTAAATAAAAGTTAAATACTTAAATCAAATCATTAATAAAAAACAATTTTATTATTTGATAATATAAAATTTCGGACAACAAAAAATATAAATTTTTTATTTTACAAATACAACAACAATTAAATGAATAATTAGTTCCAAATAATTTCTTTAATAAAAAAATTAATTTCATTGTTTGATAACTGGATTTTTTTGAAAATGTTTTTTTTTAATTTTAAAAATAATTTATTTTGATATATTTTAGAAAAATTCTAAAATTTCTATTTTTTAGAATTATTTCTTAAAGTGTTGAAAAATATTAAAATGAAATTTTAGTTATAATTGAGGGTTAAATAAGATATTTTTCATTAATTTAATATGCTATGTCGCCCTTTAATAACATTTAGCGATTGTTATTTATTTATTTAATAAAGTTTAAAATTTATTGTATATTTTGTAACTTCTAAAAATTTGTCACAAGACATGGTATGCATTATTCAACATGATTTGCTACAATTTGTCCGATGGCTTTTAAAAAAGGAGATACCAGTTTGAGGGTCATTTGGAGGGCGTTGCAGGTAGAATTTGTCCATTATTTAATAAGGACTGTATAGAATTTAATAATATAAGGTTTAATTAAAAAAAATAAGTTTTTAAATTATATTTTTTATTTATTTTAAGTACTTAGAGTCTTTTTATCGAAGTATGTGCCAAATCGCAGGGCTTACGAAACAATAAGCACTTTAAATTTGAGGCAGCATGGTTGTATGAATATTATTATTAGGGAATAATCTATTTTTAATATAATATTAATATATAAAGAGTTTAATTTAATAAAATATTAATAAATTTGAGTATTTAAAATATTAACTAGTTGTAATTTTATGAGGTAAAAAGTATTGTAAAAAAAGTAATTATTTAAAATAATATATAGCTTTAAACTATTAAAAAATAGATCATATACATTGAAGAATAATATATTTGTCCACTCGAGATCATAATATTATTTTTTCATAGTATATTATATTTTATATAAATAAATACTATACTTATGAAAATTATTTAAAATATAAGTTTAATATACTAAGTATATATTAAATATATTTTTTCAAAAATTCGATAGTATAACGGTTAAAATATTTCTATAAATTTTCATTCATATATTTATAATTTAATATTAAAGTTTATTAAAAAAAACATATATCACAAGGATAATTTAGTAAAATATACAAGTAATCTTATATTCCTCTGTAATTTTACATCTATGCTAAACAAACCAAACAATGTATTAAAATATTCTCATAGAAACGTTACATTTTAGTAATATTATTTTTAAAGTAATTTCTGAATCATTTTGTCAAGAATTTCATATAAATGGAATGTTGTTAGTATTAAGCGATTTTTTCGAAAAATCACTTTTTAATACTTTATATACCTGCCAGACACCCTTCCATTTTTATTTACCGATCTAACACTCTTTGCAGAAAGGCACGTTCCTGAAGCGCACCTTGTGAAACATGTAAAAAATCTGGGTATTAATTTTGTAAATATTTTTAAAATGGTGTCTAATATGTAATTAATTTTTATTAGAGTGATATTTATATAAAAACGTCAACTTTATTTATTTATTTTTTGTGTGTGAAAAAAACTTTCCACATTAAAATCTTTAAATATTCTTTTACAAATTATTTTATAACTCGAATTTTTTATTTTTGCATAAAATTACACAATACGTATAATCTAGTATATGAAAACTTTGAGAGTAAGTATTTTAAAATATGAATAATTTTATAAAAGTTTTATAGCTAGTATTTCTTTTTCAAAATGACGACGATGATAATAAAATATTTTATAATTTAAAAAATTATAAATTTTATTTACTTTTAAAATTAATTTTTTAAAAATATAAAAAATATTAAAATAAACTTTTAAAATTTTTAACAGCAGTTAATAATGTTTATTCGTTTTTAATAAAATTAGAATTTTATATTTGTTTTATATTTTTAAAAATTAATATTATAAAAAATATTTTAAAAAAAGAGGGGATATGTTTTAGATTTATATTATTTTTTTATTGAATTTTAACTTTTTATTGCATTTTTATTGATTTTTTAAAAAAGTGAATAATAATTCATTTGATCTATCAATTGTAATTAAAAGTTTATTTTTATATTTTAAATAATTAATATTAAAAGTAAATAAACATTATTAATTGTTTAAAAATATAAAAAATATTAAGATAAACTTTTAAATTTTTTAACAACAGTTAATAATGTTTATTAATTTTTAATAAAATTAGAATTTAATATTTATGTTATATTTTTTAAAATTAATATTATAAAGAATATTTTAAATAAAGAGGTGATATTTTTTAGTTTTATATTCTTTTTTATTGAATTTTATTCAAATTTAATTTTTATTGCTTTTTTAAAAAATAAATAATAATTTATTTAATCTATCAATTATAAGTAAAAGTTTATTTTAATATTTTTTTATTTTTAAACAATTAATATTAAAAGTCAATAAATATTATTAACTGTTGTTAAAAAATAATATTACACAAAAAATAAATAAATAAAGTTGACGTTTTTACACAAATATCATTTAAATAGAAATTAATTACATATTAAACATCATTTTAAAAATATTTACAAAACTAACATCTGTAATTTTTACATGTTTCCTAAGGCACGCTCCAAGTGGCGTCTTACCCCACATGGTGCCAGATCAATATAAAACACGTTTCAGGGGACACCTTTCTACAAAGAATGTTAGATCAGTAAATAAAGATGGAAGAATATCTGAATGGTATATAATGTATTAAAAGATGATTTTTCGAAAATATCGCCTTAGTATTAAGCTTAATAAAACATTTAATTGCTACCCAAATGATGAAGATAGATGAAAGGTCGAGTGGTTGTCCCATCAATTGTCCCCCAATACAAATCATGCTTAGGTCCAAGAAACTAACACCCACCCCCAAATTTTCATTTAAACTTCATATTAATCCTAATAAATACCACACATGATTTCATTTTATGCCAGTAATCTATTACATGATTTTATATCTACACGCGGCAGATCACTGCATGGCACACCTGAATCACGAGGTTTAATTTTTCCTGTTTTGTCTTGCTGCTGCTTTACGTTCATAGCAAGGAATCATGACCATGACCATGACCATGTCCATTGCTACTTGCTAACTTGTTGACCTTATGGCTTCTAAATATTAGTTTTTATTACATTCCAATTTTAAAATAAAAGTTCACGACCCGACGCATATATAGTTTTTATTTTTTATCGTATTTAATGTTACATATAAATTTAATAATGTAAAACATTATATATTTCGATAAATTTGCAACTGAAATCATATATAACTTGATTAATTTTTGGAGATGATTAGCCTGGTTTCCTTTTCTAAGCTAAGCAGTCAATCTTGACGTCTACAAAAAAAATAATATCACTTTTTAATTATTATTATTATTTTTGTTGTTACGTTGTCGTGTTGATGTCTCTTCAAATGTTTCTGATCTTAGCCTTTAGTTATTCTAGATAACACTGATAAATGTCAGTTGTTCTTAGGGTGGGGTAAGGCAATGGGTTGTATAATCTTTTGAGATGGCGATGTAACTCACAATTTTCACATCTCAAATAGAAGAAAAGCAAATAATACAAAACTACACAAATGTAAAACATGGGTGACCCTTCTCCCTTCAATCGCAAAGCAGTTAAGTATAAGATATGATATGATAGGATAGGATACGTTAAACAATGTAATTCATGTTTTTAAATAACGATTTATTTTATTTTATGTTAAATATCGATTTTCATTCTATATTCGATTCGTATTTTATCAAAGGGGAAATATTTTTTACGGATAAGAAATAGTCGAAATAGTTTTTTCGAAGGAGGATTCTAATCTCAAGATTTCTTTTTAAGTTAAAGAATTTTCTCTAATTAAATAATTCAATTCAAATTAATTAAATCTCAATAAACGGGTCATAGGTTAACTTTATATTCGATTCATCATTTTCACCATTTCGACAACATGTAAGAGACACAATACTAATTTTGGGCGCTGTAGGAGTGCTAATCCTTCCCCACGTATAATCGACTCTCGAACCCGTTTTAATCGAATCTTTGTAAATGCAGACCAGTTTTTTGTCTAAAAATGATTTTTCTTAAAATTATTTTTAAAAGACGTTTTTTAGTATTGGACCTACCTAACCCAAAGATCGATGGCGACTCCTTCCAATTTTATACAAATCAATTTAAAACCATCTAAATTTTCAAATAAAAGTCATAATATTTTAAAATAATATTTAATTATTTAAAAAAATGGTTACGGCAAAGTGTATATATATTTATATGTACAATTCTTCAACAATTTATTATATTTTAAAATGGTAAAGGGCTTGTATGCAGGTTCATTTTGTCGTGTTTAGGACATTAAAAAGATACTTTTTAATTATTTTATATAAAAGTATTTTTAAAACACATTACTCTTAACACACATCTTCCCTTTTGGCCTTTTTCTCTTTATCGGTCGTTTTGTCTCCCATGGCCGATGATCAGTTCCATTTTTAAAACCATTATAAATTCATGTGGAATAAAGCCAGCCTTTGTGTTTCCTTATTCATCTAAACACATTCGAAAGACATGAATCTATCCATTAATGGACAATCTCAGGTGCCTCCTGGTTTTATATTTCATCCGACAGAAGAAGAACTCCTTTACTATTACCTCAGAAAGAAAGTTGCTTCCCGGAAGATTGATCTTGATGTTATACGTGAAGTTGATCTTAACAAGCTTGAGCCCTGGGATCTACAAGGTACTCACAAATCTTGTTGATCGGAACAAGTTTATTTGGACACTTCGTCCATTCTAATTTAGACGGAGAGTCGTAGCTGATCAAGATTCAATCGTGAACCGGATAGGAGATATGAACCGTTAACGACTGACGAAATAAATTTGTTCTTGTCAACTTATATCTATATCTATAAGTAAGAGGATTTTTTCTGTTTTTTTTTCTTTTGGTGCAGAAAAGTGTAAAATAGGTTCCACCCCGCAGAATGATTGGTATTTCTTTAGTCACAAGGACAAGAAATACCCGACGGGGACCAGGACGAACCGCGCGACGGCTGCCGGATTCTGGAAAGCGACAGGGCGAGATAAGATTATCTATAACGGTGTTAGAAGAATCGGGTCGAGGAAGACGTTGGTGTTTTATAAAGGAAGAGCTCCCCATGGTAAAAAATCTGATTGGATTATGCACGAGTATAGACTCGAAGACACCATTAACCATGACTCTTATGTGTCCAATCCCATTGGAGATTGTGTGTGTGAAGATGGCTGGGTGGTTTGCCGTGTATTTAGAAAGAAGAATCATCCGAGAAGCACCCTCGAGAGCCCGAAAACTCCGCCGATGGTTTGCTCCGGTAACGACGAGGCCGTGGATCGAATTCTTCGACATATGGGAAACACTTGCAAGATGGAGAATCCAAGCTTTACCGATGCAAATAAGCATGCAGTGTTTACGCATATTCCCGGACTTGAAAGTCCACTTCTCGATCAAGAAACGATAATCGAGCCCTGTTACCGATCCATCGACGACATGCCGATCAACGACGGTGCTAGTGATCGTCATAATGACTGGGCCACCCTGGACCGATATGGGGCATCGCAGTTAAATGGCCAAGTAGAGACGAGCAAGGAAGTATCCTGTTTTAGTGACCCTAACGCGGTGTTCAGTCTTTGTCACCATGATGGCATTCAATTATCGGACGTAAGTTGGCAAATATCAAACCAAAACTCACAGCTCTATGCCTACGAGAATGAGCTATGGAGCTTGACGATATAATCTTTACCGTCTACAATTTAGATCAATCGATTAATAAATTAGATATCGATACAATTCAAAGACATGCATCGAGATATCTATAAATGCGAATGTGCTTGCATAAATAAGGGTGAAATCATTATCATGTAAAGTTTTATAATTTTAAAACTAGTTTAGATTTAAGCTAATGTTGCATGAAATAATCACGATCAAATAAAGAGCAACTTTTTTCTTTCCTTTCTTTTTCAAATTATATTTGATCGGTATATTTAATATTAGAAGTGTACATTTTTATATTTATTTATTTAATCACGCATTCTCCATTAACCTTTTTATCGTTACATTAACCGTTAACTATCTTGATTAAAAAGGGGACATAAATAGCCTAATTATTTTTTATTATGTTTAATATTTTTTTCGCATTAATTTAGAGAAAATTTATATATTATTTCATGTTTTATTTTATTATATATTTTACATAATTCAATATAAAAAAATAAATTATCAAATGATCAATTGGTTCTGTCAATTGAATAATGATTGAATTGGTTTAGTATTTCCCACTTTCTTTTAACATTATTCTCACTGAATAATATAAAAGTTGCAAAAACCAAATATAAATTTTCTGATTGTAAATGCTAAAAAAGTTTTAATAATTACCAATAATTTTGTTTCCATGTTCTAAGAATCTGTAAAACATGAAACATGGCTGAATTGAAAAAATGGGACCATCACAATCAATGATGAATAAATGAATATTATTATTATTTTGATATAAAATATTATTTTTTAAACTATATATAATTTATTAAATTCTTAAATAGAATGTAATAATATATATATATTATTAATCTGGGGTAAGTACAATGCAATATTTGTTCAAAGATAACTCTCAATTATTAGACATTAAACGCTTACACCCTAACTTTTCTGGTGTTCGAACACGAAACCTCAAGTAATAACAATAATTTATTTATTACTGAGGTCATTCGATTCATACATATAATTATATTTTAATATATAAACTCAGGATCTTAAGAGATATCGGTTGAAATAAGATTAATCCACGTATTATTACTATCCAATTCAACATAGTGGTAAATTACATAATTTTTATACAAACCCTTTATTTTATTCAGTCTCTGGTTCACAATTCCAAAAACTCCATGCGATGCAAATTCAGCTAGCCTAACTCGTGAACCAAATAGACGATTCCCCGAGGTTTATAGCATGCAGTTGCAAGCATGAATGGACCTACGTGAGAAGGTAAGAGAAGTTGTCTCTTTAAAAAATTCAGTTTTCTATATATTTTATATATTTTTTATTTTTTATTTTTTTATTAAAAATCTATTTTCGTTCTCCTAAAATTTTATAAATTTGTTTCCACTTAAAATTGTATAAGTACGGAACCTCTAACATAAAATTCTATATCCGTTCCTGATCGCAGTAACGATTAAGGTGATAACAGTTTAATTCATTTCTTTTTTTAATATGAATAAGAATCAAACTAAAATCGAATTAAAATTACGAATATGGAAACAATTTTTACGTGATGGTTGAGGAAGATGTGAATTTGGTCAGGTGAGCATGGGACCAGATTAGAAGGCAAAATGTAACATCGAGGATAACAGAGTGTAAGATGCCACAGCATCATGAAAGCCTATAAAAGAAAAACAGTAGGGTTTTTTTTTTCATTTGGAAGCTTCGTTGGGTAAAAAAGGGAACCCTTTTCCCCAATCTCATGTGACTGTAACTCAAAAAGCTATTTTTTTAGGTTTTATTCTACTTAATAGTCT
This sequence comes from Hibiscus syriacus, assembly GCF_006381635.1. Classification (NCBI taxonomy): domain Eukaryota; kingdom Viridiplantae; phylum Streptophyta; class Magnoliopsida; order Malvales; family Malvaceae; genus Hibiscus; species Hibiscus syriacus. The sequence goes on along the minus strand of NW_024062798.1, from coordinate 1,442,419 downwards.
AAATAATTATAAGATAATATTTTATTTTTACCGATATAATATGTCAGCTCAATTATCTTAAAAGAACTTTTTCCAAACAAATCAACCTTGCCTCAATAATTTGTCTAAATTAACTTAATCATAAAATCATGTGATGCTTGATAAGAGACCGTCTCTTGATAATCTAATCATACTCGTAATGATTTTTCCAATAAATACAAACTACATATTAGTACATAAGTCACAATGTATTCCAAAGGTAACAAGGACTCTTGGATGGGATAAGGGCGGATGCATATGGCCTCAAATGAATACCAATTATTTTAGATTAGATATTAAATATAGTTTAATATATCAAAAGAAAAAGGAGAAAAATATATTTTGCATACCCATTATATTAAAAAAAAGTATTAAAATTTTTAGACTCTATTTTTTTATTTCTAGATCCGTCATTGAATGGGAGATCACACATACCTAGTATTTATCCTAGATAGATAGTATATCATCCACTTGGTTCCATGCCAGCACACTAATTAGATCCTACGTCAACGTAATAGTAGGTGGCTTACTCCATGATAGCTCGAATGCTAGCACAAGGTGAGAGGAGATCGATATATTCATCCCATATATACAATTACCCTTAAACGTCAAGCTTGAATTTTTTAAAAATAACGACATTTTCTTTTACCATTAAGTTAAGAGTTGAAACCAAACCTAGGGTTCCTAGGGTTTGCTTGTCCTTTGATAGCTTCCATTGAAAAGGCTTAATGCTTCACCCATTTGTAGTGGACTTAAAGCCGTCAGATCTTCCATTGCTAGGCCAATGAAACCTAGAACACCAAGTCCATCTAGGGATGTTAATTTGACGTGTAGATTTGGATGTTTAGTGCTCACAACTTTTAGCGGGTCCTTTTTTTTATTAATGTCAAAGAACTGTTCATAACATCAACTCATGTACGATCTGTCACCATAGTTTACAACCACAAAGCAAATATATTTACTCTTTTCTTATAATCTATCAAGAACAGTATCGTTTGGATATGGGGAGTGATCAATTTTGTTAAACCATTCAACAAGAAAAAAAATAAACAGTTTTTTTAGGCGATTTTTTTATATATCATCGTTAAATAGTATAATTACTGATCAGGTATCGTTCAAATTATATTTTTTTATCTAACACCTTTTAAAGAAATACGCGCCCTTGCAACGCGTTTTACGCTGATTTGGTACTACGTGGGGTAAGGTGCGCACCATGAAACGCGCCTTATGTTGACTTACCATACACGTGTGTAAAGCGCGGCCCCGGGGGCGCGCCTTAGGCCACCCAGGAGTATAGCGCAGGTCAAGGGTCGCGCCTTATCTTTAACATAATTATATTAGGCGAGAAACAGGGGCCGCATTTTAGCTTTATCTGATATAATTATATAAGGCGCGGTGCAAGTACCGCGTCTTGTAGCTTTTCCCGGCTAGAAATATAGTTTTCCAGGGGAACTCCTCACATCTTCTCTCTATTATAAAAAAATTAATACAACAATCTGACAATCTTTTCATATTTGATTCAGAAGTTCCTACGATTTTTCGTTATAAGGTAATTTTGTGATAATTTTTTTATTATACTTATTGTTTATTATGATTATTTGAAAAAATATTATACTAATTGTTGTCAATTAATTTTTGTGTTTGTAAAATTAGAAAGCGAGAGTATACGTCGAAATAGTTTTACGGTACAAGTAATAATATAAAATTATATTATTTAAATTATTTACGTTTATGTGTAAAAAATTTATTGTGTTATATTTTCGTTCATATATTATTTATTTAATCAACATTGTTTCAGTTGTTTTTTTACAGATATAATATTGCCGCACTTTTAAACTCAAAGAATGGCGCGACTTTCAGCTATTGTTTATTATGATGGTGAAATTCGAGAAGATGAAACCGATGTTGTTTTCGTATCAAATGAGCGTGTTAAAATATCATTGAAGATAAACATAACTCTTGAGGAGCTGATAATGAAGATTTCGAGGAAGATTCATGTTAGAAGTAGTTAGAAGAATGTCGTCGTTGCAATACAGATTTCCAACATCATTGTTGCCATTAACTTATACAACGTTTGAACTTTTGAACAATGATGATGTTGAAATGATGGTTGAAGCTCAAAGTAATTATTCAGACGCCGATATTGAGATGTATGCAAATTTTATTCAAGTGTGTGTTGTTCGGGGTCAATCATTAAGCTCCCACTATGGGCTGGCTAAACAAGTTGATAAAGTTGATAGCCCGACGACAGTAATGTGTAATGATTTTAATGCCATAATGGAGAGACATTCATTCGCAACTCCTTACGATATGTACCGAGGTGGGTCGACGAAAAATCCGTATGGTAACATCGCGTCCAGTTCAAGGGGAAGACATTCATCTGCAAATCCCTTTGACCTTAATATGGATATGCCATCGACGCAACAATCTGTGCAGTTTCCATTTGACATGATGGCTTCAAGCTCCAGGGGAGGCATTCGACTGCGACTTTTTTTGATATGAATGTCGATATGCCTTCCAGTTCAAGGGGAAGGCGTGCAAGTAGTAGGTTCTTCGACCTAAATGTGGAGAGCATGGAGGAACCATCATCTCCACCAGAAGAACCGCTTCTTGAGCCTGGTGCGGATGGTGCTGAGACTAGACTATTCATTCACCCAGAATCATCGCAATTCAACTCCGATGATGATGATGATGTGGATGAAGTTCCAGCAAATGTGGCACAAACTGACCCCGCAACACACATGTATGAAGCTGATTATGGTGCAATGTACAATGTGCAATGTATGAGCCAAAATTTACGGATATACCTCATCTCGGTGACTATAGATATTACTCATCAATAAATAATGGTGAGTTATATTTAGGTATAGAGTTTTCAAGCAAAGAAGAAGCGATGATGGCTATAAAAAATTACAATATCCGTAATTCTTTTCAATCGAGAGTTGACTGCTCCACGATAGAAAAATATGTATGCTGCTGTGCCCGACGCGAAAACGGATGCAATTGGATGGTTCTCGTATCGAAGAGGAAAAGGAAAAACAACAGATGAAAACTAACATTATACAACGATCCTCACATATGTTGTGCTAGAGAGGTCAACCAAGATCATCCCAACTTAGACTCTGAAATGATATGCCAAGCCATCATGCCCATGGTAAAAGCAAACTCTCATATAGTTGTTGTTGTGTTGATTTCAGCTATACAATCGCAGTATGGATACACTGTCTCCTATAAAAAAGCTTGGTTGGCAAAACAAAATGCTATTGTCAAACTTCATGGCGAATTAGATGTATCTTATAACGAACTTCCAGGCTGGTTTAGGCTGGTGAAGAGGTTGAATCCTGTGACAATTGTGGACTTCAAAACTCCTATGCATACCATAATGATCGAGTTCTCCGCGATCGATGGCAATTCTATCGGGTTTTTTGGACTTACCCACAGTGCGTTAATGCTGTCAAATACTGCAAGCCTGTGGTCCAGATCGACGGGACTTTATTGTATGGAAAATACAAGCAAGTTGTATTATTGGCAGTTGTCCAAGATGACAATCGCAACATTATTCCCGTTGCTTTTGCTCTTGTCGAAGGAGAAGATACAGATTCTTAGACTTTTTTCCTCCGAAATTTACGTGCACATGTTATCACGAGGGAAAAAATCTGTGTCATTTCAGATCGCAGAGCTGAGATTAAAACAACAATGGAGTCTTTGGGTCCAATGTGGCAACCACCCTTTGTCCAACATAGGTATTGTCTCCGACACATTGCTGCGAACTACCTGGAAGATACAAGAAGAATGATGAGCGTCAATTACTTGTGCGCATGAGTAAGTGAAACTGATGTAGTTTGTTTTCTTTTGATCATTTTGATCAGGTTAGTAAGTTATACATTTATCACAAAATTACCTTATAACGAAAAATCGCACGAACTTCTGAATCAAATATGAAAAGATTGTCGGATTGTTGTATTAATTTTTTTATAATCGAGAGAAGATGTGAGGAGTTCCCCTGGGAAAAAGGGTATTTATAACCGGGAAAAGCTACAAGACGCGGTGCCTGCACCGCGCCTTACATAATTATATCAGATAAAGTTAAAACGTGGCCCCTGACCTGCGCTATACTATTATGTGGCCTAAGGCACGCTCCCGGGGCCACTAAGTTAGCATAAGGCGCGCTTCAGGGCGCGCCTTACCCACGTGACACCAAATCAACGTAAAGCGCGTTGCAGGGGGCGTCTTTCTGCAAAGGGTATTAGATCAAAAAATATAGTCTGAACGGTACATGATCGGTAATTATATTGTTTAACGGTGATATATCTAGAAAATCGCCGGTTTTTTAAACCCCAAAACTAAGGTTAACATGAAGCAAGAGGTTAATTAGGGTTCCTTTATAGCAGTATTAACAATTAGTTAATTAGCATAAAAATATAGACAGATGATAATTTTGATTGTAGATTCATATATTTATTAATATCCATTTTATTTTTTACGCATTTGAATAATATTCATTACCCGTATTACTAATTCCAAATTCTTCACTGCATCTAATGAAAGCCTGGTGGAGTTTCTCAAAGGCAAAATGGAAATCAGATAAGGGGATTCACTTTTCCCTTACCTGCTTGTACTAATAATGAATGTTCTGTCAAGGCTGTTGGATACTGCTGCTGGTGAGAAGATAATTCAGTATTATCCTAAATGCAGAAGAGTGATGCTTATTCGTCTGTGCTTTGCAGATGACTTATTGATTTTCTGTAATGGGTCCCTAAATTCCATCTTAGGAGAAAATTTATTAACTTTCTGGATGTAAGGTATGACTCATAATTATGTACTAGAATTTTTTATTATAAATAGAGATGTAATCTAAACCTATTATCATTGAATAAAATTTTTCTAACGCCGCCTAAACATCGATGACGTAAGTATATTACCGAACTTTGTTAAAATTCTTGTGTTATTTCATTTACTTTGTCCGATTTATCAACACTGGATTAAAGCTTAACGCCTCAAAGTCTGAGATTTTCGTTTCCGGGATGAATGTTGATCATGTGGCTTTGGTGCAGGAGACTACTAGGCTTAAGTTGGGAAGGCTTCGTGTCAGATATCTTGAAGTTCCCTTGGTTCCCAAGAAATTGACAGAGAAATATTAAAGTTAGGTCGGTGCTCTGGTCTAGCAAATGGTTGAGCCATATAGGTAGACTGTAGTTGGTCAAGACTGTTTCATTTAGCATAGCTAATTTCTAGTACAGACAATTAATCCTGTCAGTTGCTATGATTAAGAGAGTTGATCATTTTTGTGTCAGATTCTTTTGAAAAGGGGGATGTGCCTGCTAAGGGAGAGATGAATTGGGGGACTATCTGTGCACCCAAGTCTGAGGGAGGATTGAGAATTAAAAATCGGAAGTGCTGGAATAGAGCTTGTGTATTACTTCTGATGAAGAACTTGTTTTCTAGGGAAGGTTCCCTTTGGGTGGCCTGGATTAAAACTTATGTTTTCAAAGGCATTGATTTTTGGCTTGTTGATGGTAAGCCTTGGTTCAGTTGGAGTCTGAGGAAAATTCTGAGAACGAGGGAGAAGGTTTAGTCCTTGTTTTCTAGGACCATTGGCTGGGATAAGATTATTGCTAGATAGATTTGGAATGAGATCAAGGATAAGGAGGAGAATGTTGTGTGGCAGAAGGTCATATGGTTTCCTTTGAGTGTTCCCAAACATTCGCTCATTGTTTGGATGGCAATCCTCGATAGGTTACCTACTGTTGACAGATTGATTAAAATAGGGATTGTGGTTGATAGCAGCTGTAGGAATTATGGTGTGATGCTTAAGGTTTGAAGTCACATTTTCTTTGAGTTGTATTTCTCGAGGGCAGTTTTGGAGCCAATTCTCTGCTTGTGTAAAAATAGATAGGGCAATGGAGAGTTGAGAAGAAGAGCTGAGTTGGGTTATTTCTCCGTTCTAAGAAAAATCCTTAATTGTTTACATTCTTAGAATAACTTGATGGGCTTACATATATTGTACATGAGATGAGTGGAATTATAGGCAATTCACATTGGAGATATTGTGGGATGTATTAAGGGGATTGTTAGGGTAAAGATGCTTAGGAAAGTTGTTAAGAAAGATATCGTAAATCATGATCCTTGTATAACTAGGGGGATCAACAACAACAACAATAACAATGGTGAAATGAAAACCAGCTCATTGCGTTTTAAAACATAGCGAAAAAATTTAAGAATTTTTCTTTGGAATTCCCTCAATATTTGGTTGGCCAAATCGCCCAACTTCTCTTTTTTTTTTCATCTTCGGTCCCTCCTAAGATTTTCCCATAAACCCATTGATTCTTTCTTTGTCTTTCATTCTTCTTCTTTTGTTTCACATTCTAAAGATTATTGCTTTTAGCTTGCTGCCGGTTCCAAGAGTGTTTTTTTCAGTTCTATTTTTGTTTTTCTGAACGTAAATGGCCAATGCATCTGGGTTTCTCCCACCTTCGGTTCCGAGTTTGAAGACAAAGATTCAGCCTTCAACAGGCATTTCTCGATCTGGGTTTTGCTTCTACAGGAGGGTAGTTTGTTCAAGTTCCATTGAAGGTGCAGAGAAGCATGTTTCCCCTTCTGAATCTCGAATCCCCAAGTAAAATATTTCTGCTTTTTTTATATAATTTTTGCTTGATTGATTGGAATCTAGTTTATCAGCTGCTATATTTGTTGAGAGTGGTGTTAAATGAGCTTCCTTTGTTGATCATGATTTTGTACCAGTAGTAAGTAGTTGAGTTAATTTGCATGCTTTTTGCTCAAGAATGAATAGATCTATGGTTTAGTATCGGGTTCTAGTTTTATTGGGGATTTCACTGTTTGTTTGTTGTAGTTACTGTGAAGTTGTAGGCTGAAGTGTTATTGGTGAAAGGGGTTCCTTAGCTGTGTTTCCTGCACCAAGGCTAGAATGGTTAATGGTAATCCTAAATCGGTGATCCGCCTAGTTTATGAAAAGGTAGTTTTGCTGAGGTTTCTCAGACTTGGTATTAGCCAGATGTTTGGCTTACGATGCTCTTAAGAAGTCCGAGCTGAATAAACAGTTGACGAACCATGGTCTCGAGATATCTAAATAACTTATTGTGCTGAGCTCGATACCGATATAGTATTGGCTATTCATTTGTGGATATGTTTGATACTGATACTTCATGTTTGTTGGTGAATCCTTTTCTCTGGTTCATTTTACCCCTAGGAAGCCATCTTAGTGATTGGTGATTCGATATTAGTCTAGGAGATAGTTAATATTAGTCTGGTCTTCAGAGTTGAGATGCAGCCTCGTTTTCATTCGTATGCTTACTACTTTCATATTCGGATGGATAACAATTTTCCTGTCTAATGATTTACTTTTCTGTTTATGCTTTGAATAAAAACATAGGCTTGTCAATGTCAGTAAAGGCCTGTAAGTTAGTTGGCTGTGGATCAGCAGTGCCATCTCTTTCTGTTTCCAATGACGATCTTTCTAAACTAGTTGATACTTTTGATGAATGGATCTCTGTTCGCACTGGTATACGAAACCGACGGATAATTTCAGGTTAGAAAACAATTCATACTAGTGCTACTTGTACAACTTTTGTTGACTTTTAAGCTGGCATTTTCTACTGTGTCAAATATTCGTCGATGTGATCAAAATCTTTAAGAGGTTTCGTAAGTGTTGTTCCTTTATATCAGTGTAGTTTTTCGTTAGTAAAAGATTGAAACTTATATGCCTTTTATATATAGTCAGTATGGTTTCACCGTGATCCTGCGGTGGAGATTTGTATTAACTATTGTTCTTACAGGAAAGGAAAGCTTGAAAGACCTAGCAGTAGAAGCGGCACGGAAAGCTCTTGAAATGGCAGATTTTGATCCTAATGATCTCGACCTAATCTTGATGTGCACATCTACTCCGGAATATATTTTCGGTGCTGCTCCACAGGTTATTCTTTTCCCTGAATCCAAAGAACAATTTTTATTATTTATGCTTTGTGCTTTACCAGTCCTCAGTCGTTTGTATTCCATCACTTACTTCATGGTATGTGTTTCTTTGAAAAAGCCATTTGTGTATGTTTTATCTAATAGTGATTTTAACCTGCCAGATCCAAAGAGAGCTTGACTGCAAAAAATCTCCTTTAGCTTATGATATTACAGCTGCTTGTAGCGGATTTGTGCTGGGACTTGTCTCGGCTGCTTGTCACATTAGGTGTAACAATTTTTTTTACTTCACGGCAAAGAGGTCAGTTATGTTGATTCATGTTATCAATTTGAACTTCTACTTTGCGAATTGCAGGAGGTGGGTTTCGTAATGTTTTGGTAATTGGAGCTGATGGTCTTTCTCGATTTATTGATTGGACCGATAGAGGAACATGTATCCTCTTCAGGGATGCTGCGGGTGCTGTACTAGTTCAGGTAATACACTCCTAACTCCTTTACATAAATTAACTCTTTTCCCGAAGATGCAATGGCGATTTCTTGAATTTGCATAAGTGCATGCATGTAAATAGAGAAATAGTCTTATGTCAAAGGTTGTAGATTGTTGTCGTTGTACATTGTACCCTTTGCTGAGTTTTCCGAACACCATTACGCTCATAATACGAGTCTGGAGTGGTTTGTGCCAGACTCGTTCGTGTACTATGTTGCATTCTCTGATACACTTGTGTGATGAATGACTCATTTCATATTTACGGGTTCTTTTGTAACTTCCATATACATATATATACGTGCATGAATATGCAACGAAACATGATATCGTTTGTCATTGATTCTTGTAGGCCTGTGATGCCAAGGAGGATGGTTTATTAAGCTTCGACATGCATAGTGATGGTGAGGGTGGAAGGTATGTGCCTCGTGTTATTGAAGTAAACAAACCGTTTAGCTTCCTCTTAAGGAATTAGATTGAGTTTCTGCCCCCGTTGCAGACATCTTGGTGCCCCCATAGGTGATAACAAAACCGAAGAACTGTTGGGTTCAAATGGTTCGGTGTTAGATTTCCCTCCGAAAAGTCCTCTTATTCCTGCATACAGATGAATGGCCAAGAAGTCTTTCGCTTCGCTGTGCGATGTGTACCACAATCACTTGAATCTGCCTTGGAGAAAGCTGGTCTTGCTTCATCCAGCGTTGACTGGTTGTTGTTCCATCAGGCATATATGATCTAGTGTACAATTGATTCCGGTAACCATTGAGGTTGTTGCATGCTATTCGTCGCACGACTATCCGACAGATTTGATTAATGCGGGCAAACCAGAGGATTATCGATGCGGTTGCAACACGGTTAGATTTCCCACAGGAAAAAGTGATTTCGAATTTGGCGGTAATACGAGCGCCGCATCCATTCCTTTGGCACTGGACGAAACCGTTCGAGCAGGAAGGTGAAGCCAGGCCATACAATCGCAACTGAGGGCTTCGCGCAGGTCTAACTTGGGGTTCAGCAGTTATTAGATGGGGATGGAAGGTACCTTCAGCCAAATTAACCATGTTTGAAAGAAGGGGAAGATCTTATGAACAGCTCTCTCCAGTTCTAACACTCTGATCCAAAAAATACACAGAAAATGAGTTTGGAATCACATAATCTCCATTATTGCTTGTTCGAAATCTGCTACTTTTAGTCGTTTCGTTCCGAATAAATTTCGTCTTTCTTTTCCCGCAAGTAACTGTTTTTCTTTCGCGAGTATTTGTTAGACATGAGCATTTTCGATTTTCTAAGGACTTATTTTTCTCCAAAGCAACTAATTTCGAGTGCTTTTATCATGGTTACAAGTATGAATTAGGAGCCAAAGCAAAAGGACAATTTTCGTTAGAGACAAAAGTGAGAAATCTGACCAATTTTGGGGGCCAAAAATGTATTTAACCCAATCTAACAATACGTGCATTCTGACAAAACTGAGTTGAACCACACATCCCTAAACTATGATCCTAATTCTAAATTGGTCTTCAAACTTTTAGATATTCCAAATCCATCCCTAAGCTATGACTCATTCTATGTTGGTCCCCAAACTTTTGAATATTCCAAATTAATCTTCAAAATATGACCCTCATTCTATATTGGTCCCATACATTTCAATAACATCCCCAAAGATCAATCAAAAATTTAAGGATGAAATTGAAACATTCATAAGTTTGGAGGACCAATATAAGAAGGATTTTTATAGTTTTAGAATTAATTTGTAATTTTAAAAAATTTAAGGACCAATGAGAGTCACAATTTGAAGATGAATTTAAAATGTTCAAAAGTTTAAGGACCAATTTGAAATATGAGTTTTAGTTTAAGGATGTATAGTGCAATTAACTCTACAAAACTCTTATCCATTGTTAATTTAGTATATCCGAGAACGAGCGAACTTATAGGAAGTTATAGTTGTTGAAAATTGTTTTAGGTCTTATGCATAAGTGTCAATGTTGAAAGTTTTAATCAGATGTTCACATTGATGAAACGAACTGTTCATTCATCGTCCCGGAATTTTTGTTGTTTTATGTCGACTTGAGGTTATTCCCTTTGCTTTTGGAATAATAAACGAGACATACTCGATACCTGTTATACATCCTTGTATCATTAGAAGTATTATAAGGATTATAGTGCTTCTCTGTAAAACATGATTGTAAGATGAATGAAGTTTCCTTACGTACTTCTTTTACCTTTTATATGTTATAGTAGCTTATTCCTTTTTTGGGGATATGTTGCCTGATGCTAACAGCTTATCCTGATATGCAGGGTCTGTTGCAGAAGACGGCTATCGGATAGAGCAAAATCGTAACTGATAACTTGAGAAAATAAAAATAAAGATAAAGAAGACACAAAATTTACGTGAAAAACCCCTAAATAATATAGGGTAAAAACCACGGGCAACGGTAGAAGAATTTCACTATGAGAAAATAGGAATTACAACTTCTCTCAATCGACCAAGGAGAAAACAATGATAATTCTCTCTTGATAAAAAGGAGAAAACAACTCTCAAGAAATTCTCTAAATTCTCTCTAGTATTGGAAGAAAGTTAGAATGCTTTGGGATGGTTTTGAAGCTAAATGAGCTAGGGTATTTATAGTAGAACCTTTAAGGACTAATCTTGAAAATACCCTAAAAGTACAATGACTAAATGTGTAGTTTTACCATCCATGAATTTCAACCAAAATTGCAGCCATCTTTGAATCAATAGCCGCCGGCTGCTAGCCATTGTTTTAGACTTTTATTTTAAACAATCTCCCACTTGAAGATTTGATTGAAACAATCATATCTTCACACCATTCTTTCTACCTTATACCATCATGTTGCTTATGTTTCTGACAGGCCACAAGAGGATCGACACCAAGTAAAATTATCAGCATTGATCGCCTTTGTCATGAAATCTGATATGTTGTCTTTGGTATGGATTTTCTGCATATCTATCGTTCCTTCTTCCACCTTTTCACGAATGAAATGTTATTGAACTCGTATGTGCTTTGTTCTTGAATGAAATGCTGGATTCCTTGCTAGATGCAAGGCGCTTTGATTGTCACAAAACAGAGAGACGTACTCTTGATTGTGCCCAAGCTCCTCCAATAGCATCTTCAACCAAATTGCTTCTTTACTGGCTTGTGTAGCTGCTACATATTCTGCCTCTGTTGTGGATGTAGCCACAACTGACTGTAATTTTGAAACCCAACTTACAGCTCCACCAACAACTTTGAACACATATCCTGTAGTAGATTTGCTTTTATCCAAATCCCCTGCATAGTCAGAATCTACATACCCATTGATTAGTAAGTTTGATCCTCCGTAACATAATGCAATATTTGAGGTCCCTTTGATGTATCTCAAGATCCTCTTTACTGTATTCCAATGCTCTTTGCCTGGATTCGCCATGTACCGACTAACCACTCCCACTGCTTGTGCAATGTCTGGTCTTGTGCATATCATAGCGAACATCAAACTTCACACTGCTGATGCATACGGTACTCGAGACATCTCCATCCTCTCTTCTTCACTGCTAGGACTCATACTGGAGGATAATTTGAAGTTAATAGGAAGAGGGGTAGAAATTGACTTACAATCTTGCATGCTGAATCGTGACAAGATTTTCTTCAAGTAATTCTTTTCTGAAAGCCAAATCTTCCTATTACTTCTGTCTCGGTGAATTTGCATCCCTAGAATCTTGTTTGCTGATCCCAAGTCCTTCATTTCAAATTCCCTAGCCAGTTGTGCCTTCAATTCTTCAATATGATCTTTGTTGGGTCCTGCAACCAACATGTCATCCACATACAACAACAAAATAACAAAATTGTTATCACCAGACCTCTTGAAATAAGCACAAGGGTCTGCATTAAGTCTGTTGTATCCAAGGCACATAATGAAAGAATCAAATCTCTTATACCAACGCATCGGCGCCTGCTTTAGACCGTAAAGAGATTTGTTCAACCTGCAAACCAAGTTCTTATTTTCTTTTTCTTCAAAACCTTTAGGCTTGGGCATATAAATTTCTTCTTCAAGTTTTCCATGAAGAAAAGCTATTTTAACATCTAGCTGCTCTAGATGTAAGTCCAATGTAGCACACATTCCCAAAACTACTCGAATTGTTGTTAGTCAAACCATAGGAGAAAATATTTCATTGAAATCAATACATTCTTTTTGAGCATATCCTTTGACCACCAGTCTTGCACGATACCTCTCAACTTGATCGTCACCATTTCGCTTGATTTTGAAGACCCATTTGTTACCAATTAGCTTCCTTCCTTGTGGTAGTGGCACAAGGTCCCATGTATTATTTTTATGAAGGGCTTCAATTTCTTCTTGCATCGCCTTCATCCATAGTGAAGCATCTGAGTTGTTTATTACCTCCTGGTATGTTGATGGCTCACCGTCCTCTGTTAAAAGGCAGTATGCAATATTACCTTCTATAACATAATCTGAGTGCCAATTGGGACGTCTTCTCACACGATCTGATTGACGAGTTGTTGGTGCTTCAGAACTCTCTGGTTCTTGTTCATCATGTGCTGGTTCTGCTTCAGAAGAATCTCCTTGTTCAAACTCTTTTTCCACATGTATCTGAGTAGTCTCTGATTTTTCAGCGCTATCATCGTCTTCTTTTCTTTGTAGTTTATCTTCTACAAAGATAACATCTCTACTGATGATCACTTTGCGGGCAGTGGGATCCCATAAGCGATACCCCTTTACTCCATCAGCATACCCCAAGAATTTTCATTTCCTGGATTTTGGATCCAACTTTGAAATTTCTTGGGAGTTGTACATCACGTACACTATACTTCCAAATACATGGAGGTTTGAATAATCAGTTGGTTTTCCAGTCCACATCTCCATTGGTGTCTTCAGCTCTATTGCAGTTGATGGAGCTCGATTCACCAAATAACAGGCGGTATTGACTACTTCTGCCCAAAATGATTTTTCTAGGCCTGCATCTCTCAACATTGCTTTTGTTCTTTCTAACAAGGTTATGTTCATCTGCTCTGCCACTCCATTTTGTTGAGGAGTGTTCGTCACTGTGAACTGTCTTTTGATGCCTTCTTTCCTGCAAAAGTCATCAAATTATTCGCTTGTGTATTCTCCTCCATTATCTGTTCTGAAACACTTGATCTTATTTCCAGAATCAAGTTCCACCTGCGCTTTGAAGTTTTTGAAAGTTGAAAACACATCTGACTTCTTTTTAATAGGGTACACCCAACATCTCTTGGAGTAGTCATCAATAAATGAGACAAAGTATTTTGCTCCGCCAAGGGATGTAACCGGTGCTTGCCATACATCAGAGTGAACCAATTCTAGAACACTTTTGCCTCTAGAATTTGATGTGTTGAATTTCAACCCGGTGCTGCTTACTTGTTATGCAATGCTCACACAAAGTAAGTGATACATTTGTTAAGCCTGGAAGTAGCTTTTGCTCCACAAGGACTTTCATTCCTTGTTCTAACATGTGTCCAAGTTTATGATGCCATAGCATTGCAGAATCTGAACTACATGAGGCAACAGAGGCTTCTGCTTCTAGCAAAGTCTCTCCCTTCAGCATGTACAAGTTTACTGCTATATTTTTGCCTTTCAGCACTACAAGCGCTCCACGGAACACCTTCATGATTCCTTTCCGTGTCTCAATCTTGCTTGCATTATTATCCAACAATCCGTAGGATAATAAATTTTTCTTCAGGCCCTTCACGTGCCGCACATCTCGAACAACTTTGATTGTTCCATCATACATCTTCAATTTTGATGGTTCCCACACCAACGATCTCTAAGGCATGATCATTGCAACTATACACAGATCCTCCTGAGATAGGTTCATAATGATGAAACCATTCTCTTCTTGAGGTCATGTGATATGTTGCTCCCGAATCAATGAGCCATATATCTGCATATCTTTTTCTACCTTCCACGGTGGTTGACGCTTCACAACATAGAGCATCTCCATCATCTGAAGTGTTTGCGGTATTGCCTTGTGGATTGAAGTTTTTATTTAGACTCCAACAATCCTTCTTCAAATAACCATTCTTTCCACAATTGTAACACTTTAAATTCTTCTTGCTTTTCGACTTGGATTTACCATATTTGTGACTGCTGCTTTGGCCACGTTCTGTTGATCACTCTCTCATCGTTGTCAATGCTTCTGCTTGTTGCAGATTTACTTGTCTGTCTTCCTTTTTCTTGCGCCGATTTTCTTCTTGTAGAACAACAACTGTAACGTCATCGAAGACTAGACTGGTGACATTACTATTTGTCAAGTTGATGATGAGTTGATCATACGAATCCGGTAGACTTTGAAGTAGAAGTTCAGCACGTTCTTGTTCTCCTATTTTACATCTTAAGGATGTAAGTTGAGAAAATAAAGTGTTCAGCGTGTTTAAGTGCTCCGTCACTGAAGTAGATTCTGACATCCGGAGAGTGTACAATTTCCTCTTAAGGAAAATTTTATTGTGCAGCGATGTGGCCTCATACAATTTGGTGATATGATCCCATATCTCCTTAGCTGTCTTCTCCTCCTCGATGCTTGACAATACTTCATCTGCTAATGCTAGATGAAAGTTTGTCATAGCATTCCCGTCCATTTCGATCCATTTGTTGTCATCTGTGAAATCCACCGACCTTTCACTGATAGCTACTAGACAACCGTCTTTCCTCAGGATGGCCTTCATCTTCAATTTCCACAATGAGAAATTTTTCCTATTGAATTTTTCAATATCAAATTTCGTTGCCATAACTTCTTTTACGGATAGCTCTTACTATTTCACTATCGTGAATAGTTCTCTGGAATCTTCAAAGAATGGGTAATAACTTCTTATTTTCTTATGTTGGAGGATCCACCTTTTGGTGGCAACCACAAAGACAATAAGCAGATATTACACACTCTAATCTAGCTCTGATACCAATTGTTGCAGAAGACGGCTATCAGATAGAGTAAAATCGCAACTGATAATTTGAGAAAATAAAAATGAAGATAAAGAAGACACAAAATTTACGTGGAAAACCCCTAAATAATATAGGGTAAAAACCACAGGCAATGGTAGAAGAATTTCACTATGAGAAAATAGGAATTACAACTTCTCTCAATCGACCAATGAGAAAACAATGATAATTCTCTCTTGATAAAAAGGAGAAAACAACTCTCAAGAAACTCTCTAATTTTTCTCTAGTATTGGAAGAAAGCTAGAATGTTTTGGGATGGTTTTGAAACTAAATGAGCTAGGGTATTTATAGTAGAACCTTTAAGGACTAATCTTGAAAATACCTTAAAAATACAATGACTAAATGTATAGTTTTACCATCCATGAATTTCAACCAAAATTGCAGCCATCTTTGAATCAATAGCCGCCGGCTGCTAGCCATTGTTTTAGACTTTTATTTTCAACAGCGTCATGACTTACTTAAGTTGTATAATGAGATTGATGTTCCTCCTGAGCGTTTACTGTTTAAAATTCCTTCAACTTGGCAAGTATCTCAACTGATTGTGTAAATACTCGTAAAGACGGTAAGTCTTGGAATATAAAAGCTGAATTATTCTTACTATTGCTTGTTGGTTATCCAGGGAATAGAAGCCTCGAAATTGCTTGAATCTGAGGGTATAGAAATACATTTGACTTTTGTTTATAGGTATACGATTATGTATACTTGACAATTGATTTTGCTTGATTATAATATGCTAGATTTTGAAAGAAAGAGCAATCTCACTTACCTGACTTTACGTCCCTTTCTTCTAATCGTTGCTTTTGCTTCAGCTTTGCTCAAGCTGCAGCTGCAGCCCAAGCTGGTGCTTCTGTTATCCAGATTTTTTGTCGGCTGTGTTAGGGTAAACTTT
Organism: Hibiscus syriacus; assembly: GCF_006381635.1. NCBI lineage: Eukaryota > Viridiplantae > Streptophyta > Magnoliopsida > Malvales > Malvaceae > Hibiscus > Hibiscus syriacus. The sequence goes on along the minus strand of NW_024062798.1, from coordinate 1,426,145 downwards.
TTTTTCTGAAAACCTTTGTTGACTTTCGTCTGCAAACCTCGATCTTTTATCATCCTTGAAACACATTCTTTTTTTTTTCCTTCAGGATTGGGCACGAAATCATTCTAGTGACACTGTGAATGATTATGATCTTTATAACCATTATCGTCAAGATTATGATCTTTCTTTTTTCAGTCCTATACCGCCAGTATCCAGTAGCCACATTGGGCCCTGAATATTTCAGTAGTCAAGCTAGGTCGAACCCTAAACTGGAGAACGCTCTCCTTTTTGGAATACTTATTTTTTTTTCATTCATAAGACTCAAAACCGAGACCTCACATAAGAGGCACTTAGCTCCTTGCTAATCGGGTCGACACTCGACAGGCATTGGTTAAGGTCTTTGAAACTGTTATGCTGACTGATATCTCTCTCTATGTTCAGCTCACAAAGTGGGATTAACTAAGCCTTGGATCGGCTATGGGACCTGCATCTGTGGAGCTTCTAGCTGCCGGACTGGATGGATATGTTAATCGAACGAAGTCAAGGAATTACTTGGCAAGATGTGGCCGCCACCGAATGTCTAAAGTGGCATCCTCCACTTCGATCCACATCTCATGGGGTATAAAATAAGATGATACATACAGACTCCATTATGTTTACACTTTTTTTTCTTCTTTTCCCTGCAGAGCAGTTTAGTGGGTCTTTAGAGCTGATCTTCAATCCTCTATCCTTTTATGGTACTAATGAACATGATGCTGATTTATAGCAATCTGAAATTGAATGTTGGTAACCCGTAAAGACTATTGTTTTGGATACTTGCATTCAAGCACATGGCAAAGCCTTCATCTTTATAATTGTTGTTGCCCCAAATTCGATAGCTTTGAGGATGACACAGTTTTTTTTATAGCTGTCTATAGATATTCTTGATGCTCGAACCCGAGACATTAAGGAATAATAATAATTCATTTACTACCGACGTCGTTTGATTCGTGCTCGCTCGACTATTAAATGTTACAAAACGGTCATCAGACTATTCATTATGCTTTAAACTCATCATTTTTTGTTAAAAAATTGATAGTATTCTGAGCTAAACGTTAACATGATGACTATGTTATGATAAATTATGATTCTATAATCTCAAAGACTATCATGTCTTAGTCATCATATTAACATCCAGCTTATACAAACGTTATTTTTTTAATGAAAAATGATGAGTTTATAACTTAATAGTTGGATTATCATTTTGTAATTTTTAATAATCGAGAAACATAACAAAATAACATTCTATAGTTGGATGATCGTTTTATAACATGACTATTGTGTATTTTACCCTACTCTTTATCATTTAACCATACTATTTCCACCATTAACCATGGTTGGTGCTGGTTCATAAATTCTTTTAATCTTTTTTTACTAACAGTCAGCACCGCGACACGTGGCTGTTATTTTCTAACCAACCTAAAATCTATTTGATTTTCATTGAAGAATGTCCACATGTGATCATGTGCTTAACCGTCTAACAACCGTAATCTTTGTCAGAAGATTAATTATACCTCTGTCCCCCGTTTGTTTCAAACTTTTAAAATTTAGTCTTCCCATTTTTTAATTCGTGAAATTCACTCCCTCTAATCTTCTTATTTAAAAATTAAAGTCTCATTAATCCATTGAGCAACCTCAGTGGTTAAAGGAAGTGTTGTTCTCTCTTGATTTTCTAGATTCGAGCAAATGCATCTATAAAGTGTTTGTGCATTGTCAATGACTAGAAAAGATTTTGAACAAATATTACATTATAATCAACCAACTAGATAAAAATATAAAGTATCATTGATTTCGTTAAAATTGTATATGAGATATTCTTATATATAAATGTTAATTAAAATATAAAATTCAATCGATAACGTATATTTAAGTTTAACTGAAATGACATGAATCAAGTGCCTCAATGATTAAGGGGATTGTTGTTATTCTTTGAGGTCTTGAGTTTGAGTATCACATATGCAAGGGGTACATAAGCGTTTATTGTCAAATAATTAAGAGTATTTAAATAAATAATATTTTGTATTCATCCCTAGAGATGGAGTCAAGATCGCAATTAAAGGAAGAAAAAATATAATTAACAATAAAAAGAGAAGTATAAAATCAAAATAAACTAAAATTTAAAAGTTTAAATAAGAATTTATCCCTATATATTTTTTAATAATAAAAATTTTGAGGACAATAGTCCCTTGGGACTATACTTAGCTATGTCTCTGTTCATTACATACTAATAAAAAGGTTAACTGAAATCAATAATTAATGATGTTATCATTTGGACTTTTATTGTAAATAAAAATTATGAAATAATATTTTTATTAATTTAGGGTAATACAAGATATTATATGTTTAAAGATAATTTTTAACCAATTGACATTAGAAGCTCGTACCTCTAATATTCTGGTGCTCGAATCCGAAACCTCAAGTAATAACAAATATTTTACCACGAGATCACTTAATTCGTACAAATTATGTAAGGATTCAACTCCATGAGTCGAGAACAAATGGACATCAATAAATGATGTGTGTTGTGGTCAGATACATTATATTTTAAATTATTAACAAGTTATTAAATTTAAATATTAAAGATTTGTTGAAATATTATCAATTTGATAGAGAGTGTGGGACTAAAACTATTTTTATATTATATCGTATCATCATTTTCGTTAAATGAACAATCAAACTTAACAACAAATGACCAAAAGAGAAATAAAACATAACATTAGATATAATTTTTAAGAAAACATAATCGAATAACCAAAATAAAAACACAAAAAATAAATAAGTGACCACGTATATAATTTATCCTATAAAAATCATTTACTTTCTCAATAATATATTTTAACTGTAACAGTAAATATTTAATCTTAAACAATATTAAACTAACCCTAATTTGGAATGAATAAAGGCTAATGTCCAACATAAATAGTGCTTTTTTATTATTCCAATCATAATCAAACTGATTTTTCAATTATTTTATAATCACACCCCAAAAGAGCAAAAATTGTTATACCCGTTCCTGCTGTTTTCTCTCTCTTACTCAAAGTTTCTATCTTTAGATTAGAGACTCTGGTTCCTTCTCCTCCTTTTATTCTTTTCCCTAGCAGATAATGTAAAACCCAGCAAAGTTTTAACCTTTTAAAAATTAATTTTCTACCTGCAAATTTTCCTAGGGGGAAAAAACCCAAAAAGGAGAATTTTGTGTCTGTGTGTGAAAAAAATGGCCTTGAGTAAGTTCTGGGGTTTGTTTCTTATCCACATTGCTCTGTTTTCCAGCTTGTGTTTGGCTGAGGATCCGTTTGTTACCTATGATTTTGAGGTCTCTTACGTCACTGCTTCCCCGTTGGGTGTTCCCCAACAGGTCTCTCCTCTTTCTCCTCTACTGTTTTTCAGTACATGTTGTGTGGTTTTGCTTAACCGTCATAGCTGAGAAATGGGTTGCCTTTAAACACCTTAAAGTTCCATCTTTTAGCTTCAGATCTACGAAAAAGAAAAGGAAAAAAAGAAGAAAATGCAGCTCCTTTTTACTTGAACTCTGTTTAGTTAAGTGAGGTTTAGGGTAATGTTGCTATAATTAGCAACTTTTAGCTTCAGATCTACAAAAAAAGAACGCAGATCCTTGAACTTTGCTTAGCTAAGTGAGGTTTGGGGATAATGATTTATTAGAATTGTGTTAATGGTTGCTTAATCTTGCATTAATTTGTAGGTTATTGCTATAAATAACAAGTTTCCAGGCCCTACCATCAATGCCACTACTAACTATAATGTCGTCGTCAATGTTCGGAACAAATTGGACGAGAGTTTACTCATGCATTGGTAGGATCTTACTTAATTTTGCAGTCTAGATTTGTTAAAGTGATATCAAGATACTGACGTGGATGATTTGGTTGAATGTTTGATGTTTTTTAGGTCCGGGATTCAACAGCGGCGTAGTTCGTGGCAAGACGGTCTGCTCGGAACTAATTGTCCAATTCCGCCTAAGTGGAATTGGACTTATCAGTTCCAAGTTAAGGACCAGATCGGTAGTTTCTTCTACTTCCCATCTCTGCATTTCCAAAGGGCTGCTGGTGGTTTTGGTAGCTTTATTATCAACAACAGAGCGATTATTCCCATTCCTTTCGACACCCCTGACGAGGACATTACCATCTTGATTGGTGATTGGTACACACGAAATCACACGGTTCGTATAATGTTACTGTATATAACGCGTAGGGTATAATGTTCGATGTGCCTAACGGGGATACCTCTTGGATTGCAGGCTTTGAGAAAGGCTCTTGATGCTGGACAAGCTCTAGGGATGCCAGATGGAGTTCTTATTAACGGCAAAGGCCCTTACCGATATAACGATACTCTTGTACCTGATGGGATCGATTACGAAACGATTAATGTCCATCCAGGTGATTACCTCATGCAAGGCATTGTTTACTTGTGATGATTTGCTTAACTGCAACTCATTTTTGAATATGTTAGTTCAATTGCTTGTGTAATTATAGGTCATGGTAGCGACTAAATTTTTGTTACATCGGCAGGGAGAACTTATCGCCTTCGAGTGTACAACGTGGGAATATCGACCTCCTTGAATTTCAGGATTCAGAGTCATAATTTACTTCTTGCAGAGACAGAGGGATCGTATACGGTGCAGCAGAACTACACTAGCTTAGACATACATGTAGGGCAGTCTTATTCATTTCTGCTAACCACGGATCAGAATGCTAGTACCGATTACTATATTGTTGCTAGTGCAAGGTTTGTGAATGAATCGCAGTGGAAACAAGTTACCGGTGTTGCCATTTTGCGTTATTCTAATTCGAAAGGAAAGGCAGCCGGTCCCCTCCCCGATCCACCGCAGGACGAATACGACAAAACCTTTTCGATGAACCAAGCTAGATCTATCAGGTTGGTTCTCCTTTGTGGTTCAAAAACAAATTATCTTTATGTTTTACTTGGTTACGTAACTTTCTGTGCTTAAATTATGCAGATGGAATGTATCTGCCAGTGGTGCTCGCCCGAACCCTCAGGGATCATTTAGATATGGTTCAATCAATGTGACCGAAATTTACGTTTTGAGGAACAAGCCACCGGAGACTATCGAGGGGAAAAAACGAGCAACACTAAGCGGGATATCCTTTGTTAATCCTGCAACACCGATCCGGCTTGCCGACCAGTTTAAGCTCAAGGGAGTATATAAACTAGATTTTCCCACTAAACCACTTACAGGGCCACCAAAAATGGAAACATCCGTCATAAACGGAACATTTAGGGGATTTATGGAAGTCATCCTACAGAACAATGACACCAAGATGCATACCTATCACATGAGTGGATATGCATTTTTCGTCGTGGGGTAGGAATTCGTTTTCCTGAACACATTTTCATGTGTTAACATGTCATTAAGCACTGTGATTTTCGACATTAACTCATTATTTTGTTGTTGCAGGATGGATTACGGCGAGTGGTCGGAGAATAGCAGGGGCACATATAACAAATGGGATGGGATTGCCCGCTCCACTACACAGGTTAGGCTTTGGAAAAGTCCATATTTTCTGGTAAAGAACACTGTTTTCAATGATTAGACTCTGATATGCTAGTTGTTTTCGGTTTCGTTTACAAATGATTATGTTTAGCATAGTTTGCAGTGATATTCATGCATTAAGCATCAAAATGCCTGCAGAGATCCTTCATGCCTTGGTCTTTGTAGGTTTATCCCGGTGCTTGGACCGCAATCTTGATATCACTTGACAACGTCGGAGTATGGAACATTCGAACCGAAAATCTCGACTCATGGTATCTTGGCCAAGAAACGTATGTCAGAGTTGTCAATCCCGAGGCTACGAACAAAACCGAGTTGCCTATGCCCGACAATGCGCTCTTTTGCGGCGCCCTCAGCAAATTACAGAAGTAAGCAACATGAGCCCATTGTATTCTCTTAAAAGCTATATTCTTCAGGCCCGTAACGGTTTTACTTGATTTCTCTTTCAGGCCGCAGGATGTCTCCTCATCGGCTACATCAATCATCGTCGGTAGATCAAAATCGTTCTTCGTGGTGCTGATTATTGCCTCGGCACTATTTCTCGGTTCCCGCTAGGTACATTTCTTTCGGGGCAGTCCATGCTCGTCCGAAACCGTGGTTCACAAGTAAGGTCTGTGTTTGTATGTTTTTAGGTGTGCTAGTGTTCGTTGATATGATGAAACTTGGGCTATTTTGATCATTATTTTTTGGTTCATGATGTTGTTAGTGCATTGTTCCAAGGGTTCCTTGTTCTGATGAATTTCCAATACACTTTAACCTACGACTGTTTCCGCGTTTTGCTTTTAAGTTCTTTTCTCATGCCTATATGCATGCATACATACATCTACATGTTCATGCATGTAAAAATATGCATGTATATTTAGGCCCATTTCACGTGTTAAGCCATGATTGCCCAAAATAAAATAATAATGTTTGATTGATACAACCTATTACCATGTAATATGATGCGAGTAAAATTCGATTTAATTAAAAAAAATCAATTTTTGATCAAACAAAATAATTTTTTTTTGAGTTCAAGACATTTGTGCATTACATTTATGTCCACCTTCATATTATTTTTATAGTGTCGAATATTTAAATTTATATAATAATTTGTATCATTTTCTAATTTTACATCATAATTAAGTTATTTTTAGTATATTTAAATCTATATTTAATATATTCCTAAAAAGATATATATGTAGGGTCTGTTTGGTATGAATTTTGAAAAGTGACTTAGAAACCGACTTTTAAAAGTGTTGTATAAAAGTATGGTTTAAAATTTAATTGTTTGGGATTGTTGTTAAAAATAAAATGTCCACTATAAACATTATGTTGTAAATTAAAAATATAACATTTAAATTATATTTAAAGTTATATATAAATCATATCAATTTAAACTATAATAAATTCAAAGACATTATTATTATATATGAATTATATCAATTTAAACTATAAAAAATACAAATATAAAATATAATTATAATAAAAATATGTTTTATATAACTCATCATTAATATTTTAATATATAAATCATAAATTTTATTTATTTTAAAATAATTAAATAAATTATTAAAATAATACATTATTTTTTAAAGATGTTTGTGTTAAATTATTACAATAAAATATAAATACATAATTGAGTAGAGTTCATACTTTAGTAACGTTCAAATTATAATTCGCTTTCAAATGCAATTATTGAAAAAGGAGAAAAAAAACTAGAAATCTTAACTTTTAGGATTGGTTTAAAACCACCGTTTTCATCGTCAAATTTTTTCTCTATTTTTTTATCTATTTCACATTAATTTTACGGTCAAAACGAATTTTTTTTAAAGTAAAACCTTAAATATGGTGGAGTCCATGAAATTTTGTATGACTTAATATTCAACACAATTGATTTTTAAAGTCAAAAAGCACTTTTCCACCCCAAAAAAGCATTGCCAAAGGGAAATTTCTCAAGTCATGCACAACTATACTCGTGTATTTTCAGTACTTACCTGTATCGTGACTAGATCAGAGAGAATGTTTTGAATTTCCGGAACTTGAATTGCCCAACATTTAACCAGATTTACATTGTCAGGGCCTTCCAATCGATTTTCAAAAAGTAGGTGTAAACAACATAAACGAAAAATGGAATAACTTGCCTGTCTTTCCTTCAATTCTTCAGGGCTCAAATCACCTCGACGAGCTTTGTTGATCTGTTCTACACATCTGCATAATAGTCGAGAGAACCAGGTAAATTATGACACCTCATGTTTTCTTTTGAAGAACAAAACATGTGTTTGCGCATGTACAAACTCTTGCTCAATACCAACACAAGTAAGCAGATGATTTACATTCTGCACACTTAGCATCACATGACCGAACATACAAGACAAAACCACCATAAACTAATACTTTATAATCATGCTAAGAATTAAAATACCTTTCGAGATATAATTTTACCAGTTCAACCACTATTAGAGTGCTTGTAAAAGCAGGGAACCATCTTAGAGATGAAGAGGACCAACGGTGAACTATGTAGTCATTAATTATTTTATACTCTCACATGATACCAGTGTGAATGCTAATCAACAAACAAAACCCACATTTTTATACTCCGAGGCGATATCAGCACGAATGTTAATCAACCAACAAGTTCCACATTTTTTATAAAGCTCATAGCAACAACTACAATGAAAGAAGTAAATTTTACAGTAGTTTTTAAGCAAAATAAAAATAAATAACCATACCTTGCCCATTTCTTAATAAACAGCAGCTCTATTTGTGATATACGAAATATCTTCATCATAAATCTCCATTGCTTTCGTGTAATGTTGAATAGCCGTCTCAAAGTCTTTTTTCTTATAGGCAGCATTTCCAGTCTCCTTTTCCTTCAAAGCTTTAGCCTTTTCTCTTTTTTCTCCTTCTCTTCTTCCGCGATTTCCATCGGTTCCGGTTTAGGCACAGGCTTTGGCTTCTTCGATTCCTCCTTGGCAGGTTGTGAAGGCGGCGGAGGTGAAGGCGTCTCCGCCTCTGGAACCTCAATGTCATCACCACCACCATGTCAATGCTTTACATTCAACAAAACACCCAAAGCTTGCATAACTCTCTGATCTTTCAAATGCTCATTCAATTTGCTAGGATTCCTCTGAATCTCCTGCACCGCATTAACAAAATCCGGCTGCTGTAAAAACACCCTAGTAGTCGGATCCGCCGTCAATTTAGCTCACATCTCCCGCCCCTGAAAAGCGTCACCGAATGGATTCTGCGGCTATGCTGACATAGCTCGAGAAGTCGAAGCAGTCGCCGCCGATTGAGCATCAGCCAAGCCGGATTTCAATGCTTCATTATTAGGATCGATCTCCAGGCCCTTCTTGTAAGCCGAAACAGCTTCTTGGTATTGGTGCAAACCGAGGTGTGCTGCGCCGAGTCTGCTGTAACCTTGTGGCCTGAGAAGTAACCAAACTCCGATAGTATAGCATCAATGATTTCGGCTTGTGCATATAGGACAATGTCATCTGCAAAGAAGAGATGAGACACATGCAGCCCATTTCAAAGGGATCGAAAAGGAAGCCAATCACCTTTTTGGACCAAGCCTCTCCATCGTTAGGACAAAAAGATGAGATAAAGGATCTCTTTGGCGGATACCTTGTTGAGGAAGAAAAGATTGGGATGGAACACCATTCCATTGAACTTGCATCGAGGAGGTACTAATACATTGCATGATGAGCTAGACGAAACTAACCGGAAACCCCGCATCAAGAAGAGTATCCTGAATGAAGTCCCAACGAATTCTGTCAAAAGGCTTCTCGGTCAACTTTTACGGTCATCCATCCTTTTTTATTTTTATTCAAGCTCACGGAATGGATGACTTCTTGATTGACGATGACATTCTCAGAGATTGATATGCTTTAGTCGTCGAATAATAACTTATGTGATCAGCTTGTAAGCAATCATGCAAAGATTGATTGGCCAAAGTCAATAAAAGATCTAATAATTAAAAGTAAATTGTACTTCAAAGTTTTATAAAAAAATCTAAATTTTTTTTTATTTTACTCATATTTTTTATATCACATTTGTAATATAATTTTTTTTCTTCGATTTAGTTGTCAATTTCTATTTGATGTATGTGCAATTTCTTTTAATATTTTTGGTAGAGTTTGACACGTACTTAATTTTATTTAATTAATAAAGATATATATTTAAAAAAAATGAGAAAAGTAAGAAATAATTTTAATTGAAAGTAAGAAATATATCTACTTTCAATGTTGAGTAAAACTCAAATTGAATAAAATTCTTTCTATGTAGATTTTCTTTGTAATTAAGTCCCTCTAAATAGATACTAGAGAAATTAGGATTATAAAGTAGTTTCTTCTAAATTTTCTTATATACTTCTTTTTGATGTTATTGGATTTTTTTCTTACGCTTGTAGTTTTTTAAATGACTTTTAAAGTACATTTTTAGTGTATTTTTATTGTGCGATCATTATATTTGTCGTTTATCTTATAACAAGGTATTAGAGTATTTTGATTAGTGGCGTTTAATTGGATACTTTGTTGATATATTATTAATTGAGGCTTTAGCAGTGGTGGATTCAGAAATATTTTTTAGGGTATGAACACATATGTTAACAATATAGAATTTTTAAATGGGGATGTATAAAAAAAATTAGGGTGAGCACGAAAAATTTCAAGGCAGATACTATCTAATAAAATAAGTAACTAACAGAAGAAAATTTGAATTCCAGGATAGGCACGTGCTCACTTTCACCAAATTGTGGCTATGGCACTAGGCTTCAAGATTGATTATCTCACACTGATAGATAATTGCAGTAATCCTAAATAAGTCTCGCTTGAGTTACGATAAAGTCAGTTGTCAACGAATTATCAACGTTGATGGTGATATTTGTTCATATCATTTATTTTTATTAAGTTGTTTGGTTGAATTATTTAATTATTTTATATATGTTTTTATTTTCATTATCCAGATATAGTTTTTTAAAAGATAATGATTTATTGTATTCTTTTAGTTATTAAAAAAATAACCGAGCATATTAATTAAAAGTTATACTATTAAAATTAATAAATTACAGATAACATATCACAATAGCAATAATGATCATTAAGAAGAAGGGCTACTTCCTTACATTTGGGAATAATAAACTATTGAAACATTCACTTGGAATTTATTTTATCAATATTATAGTATTTTAGTATGGTAATAAGCCTTCTTCAATGTATTTCCTAGAGGAAAATAAGGGCTTTAAAGGTAATTTTTCATTCCTTGGAGCCAAGGCAAAGCTCTTGACAAGTGTCAGTGCATTGCTTGTCAAATGCGCAACCTTAACGATGCGTCTCCTCACCCCATTCTTCATTTTCGCCTTGATCTTTATGTTAGCCAACGCATTCATGCAAGTCTCCTCTTCCTCCAACGCCGTGTTAACCCACATCTGTATATCGTTCATCTGAACTCGAAGCACATCCGAGCCACCGGCACGGACGCGATCGCCTTCACGGTCCATCTCCTCTATAGACATCCGCAACTTCTGCATCGAGTCACTTATGTCCGCGACACAATCCGTCATGGCGGCCTCTTCGTTGGTCTTCAGTCGATGGATCCTCGACATGTCTCTTAGCAACCTCGACGTCGATTTCGCGGCGAAAAACGTCGCGTTGAGCGCCGTATGGGCCAATAGCTTGGGGTCGCCTCTGATTTTGCTGGCATGGCGTGCTAGAGATTTCAAGCATAATTTGGGGTAGCTTGTTGCCCTGCAAGAGTTTCTTATGAACTCTTTGTGACTGCCATTAGAGGCCGAGCACGGATTGAAATAAGAAGACAACTGCAGAATAATAACAAGAAATATTAAAGCGTAAATTGAGAATTTTCTTGCCATCGGGTCTATATTTGTTTGTGTATTTTAATGAATTTGGACACCCAATTTATAGAAATCCCCTTTCTCCCCCTTCAAATCTCAGAAATTATTATGTTGATGCGATGGTTTTAATTATTCAAGAAATGTTGTAATCTTTTTCTATCATAATGTAGTTTTTTACTATTTATAATTAAACCTTATATTTTTTTAAAAATCTCATTAAATGTACAAAGTTTTAAGAAATTTTAGTTAGACCCATAAATTCTTTTTTGAAAATTTTAATTGAGCTTCCAGAAAAAATTAAAATCAATTAGACCCTAACTATTTCCCCAAAATCCACCACCGCTAAAGGTTACCGCATGTCTTTGCAATTTCGTTTTGGTTATTTCATTATTATTTTTAAATTAAAAAATAATTAAAAGTGAACACATGGCATTCATTTAATTCTTGCATGTGAAATTAAAAAATTCTACTAATAATATATCAGCTGTTTTTGCTTTTAACAATTCAATCCTCTAAGCCACTCCTATTAGTTAGTATTTTTTTTCAAATCAATTACAAATACATACACCTTGCAAATGTAACTATTCGAACCCAAGACATTCAGAGAGAACAACACTTTCTTTAACCACTAATGTCACTTTGTGAGTTTTTTTAATATTATTTAACAATTTCTATTTGATTTAGTAATCGATTAATGTGAATCATGTACCGCAGAGACACGTTATAGTAATACTCTCTCTCAATTTACTTCATTCACAACGTCAAAATTCGAACTTATAATCAGTGACAGATTCAAAAGTTTAAGAATTGGGTCAATGTTCTTTTCTTAAAATTAATATGGGTATGCAATTTTTTTCCCTTATACATTATATTAAATTTAATCCTTTTTTCGAAATAATAGGATGTATTTGACCTCTAAAATGCTTAATGCAACTGTCTCTGCTTATAACTTTACTTGAAAAGTCTAGTATTTAATTTTATTAAATCGATTAGTTGTTAATAATTTTTTTAGCCATGTAAATAAATTAAGTTAAATTATGATATTTATAAAAATAATAATGGAATTGTATTTCATGTGATGTTAGAATTTGGAAAATGTGGCCTCATGTCATGTCTTGTAAAGTTTGAAGTTGGCCTCAAAAAACATGAGAATCCATGTCCATACAAGTGCATTGTCTAGCTTTTAATGCCCTGACTGTACTGTCAATATGGTTCCTTCTAGGATGGGCATGGGACATGTGTCGGATTTTGACACGACCTGATCGGATCAAATATTTTAAAAGAATTTCGTTTCGGATTAGGTCGGATCAAATTTTTTAAGGTTGTATTCAAGTCTTATTGGGTAAGGGTTTAAGATAAAAAATATCTAATCCAATCCGATCCAAAAAAAATTGTAATTTCACCTTACATATTTAGAGAGAATTACAATAATACCCCTCTATATATTATTTTATTTCAATTAAATATTTATTTTTATTGAATATAAATAATATTTTTTAATAAATATATTATTTTGAGTCGGGTCGAGTCAAGTTTAGATTTTATCTTAAAAATCAGGTCAAATTCATATCGGATGAGGAATTTTTAATTTTCGTGTCAGATCGAGTGAACTAAAAATCCGACCTGCCCCGACCCATGCCTATCCCTAGTTACTTCCGTGACGCACCAAAATATCTTAAATCTTGTGTTCCATTTTCAATTCAATTTTATTTTATTGTTACAAAAATTTCATTTTCAATCACCATTTAATTTATATTAATATATTGATTTAATATGATTTTTTTTTTCAAATGGAACAATAATTAAAACAAAATCAGACAAGAAGTTCTCCACCAGTAATGTCGATGTAGATGATCATGATAAAGATTGATCAACAAAGTTAATGAGTGGAGGAAAAAAATTCTTTTAGGTCCCTTTCGATTTAATGTTGGAAAAATTGGTCCCTCTGAAAAAAATAAAATAATTTAGTTCTTGATAAATTTGAAAGTGAACAATGAAAATTAGTAATCACTATATTTTTTTATCAATTCAATGTGATTTCATCCGATTTATTAACCGATTAATCTATAAATTCTACGTGATTTTTATACAATATGCTTATTTGATCGTATACTAACACGCTTTGTAAATGTTGACATTGATTTTATTTTTTTACAGTGGTAATTAAATTAACATGATGGTTAACTTTGATGACTTGATTTTTTATTATGCTGTTTAAAATTATGGAGGAGTAATATTCATTTTATAAAAAAAATTAAAGATAAAGCAACATTCAATCCCTAAATTTAATAATTCTCTTAATTTAGTCCTTGAACTTTTTGTTCATATTAATATCAAAAATTGCCAACTATCGTAACCTGGTCTTTTAACTATAACTTTTAATTAATTTGGAGAATTTTAAAATTAACTGAACCTACCCAATATTAGGGTTTTCAGGCACCTGGACCGTTTGGTCGAGATTTTACGATTTGAGGGTTGTGATCATTTTCAAGTGATTGAAGAAGGAGACGAGAAGTAATGAGGGTATTGTACATGAACTAGGGGTTGGATTTAGGTAAGGAGGAGGAGGAAGTTCTTCAATTTGAACAATTAGGTACTGCCCCATTGATATCATTTGAGAATTTTTTGGTGGAAAGATTCCTCACAAGTGAGCAAAACTCAACTCAAAAAATCGATTTTTTCGACTAGACTCGAAAAAAATTCAAGTTCAAATCGAGTTGTAAAATATAACTCGAATAACTTGAAATTTTTAGTAATTAGTAGATGAATTTTCAAGTTTGAGTTGAGTTCCTCAATTATGTATGATATATGTATATCACATATGAAAGAAATATACATGTGTTGTATTTTTATAAAAAATCACACGGTAATGGATTTATATATATGTATTGTACATGATCATAAAAAGCCATTTAAATTGAAATCAAATAATATCATAATATTATAAATATTGATAATTAAATTTAAACACAAACTCAAAAATTCGACTCGACTCGAAAAAATTCCATGTCAACTCCGAGTTGTAAAATAAGACTCATCAACTTGAATAACTCGAAATTTTTTGACTCAACTCAATATCTGTTCAGACTTTATCACGAGGTGGATGTAAAGAGGATTTGGGGTGAAAGTCCTTGGTATTTTAATTCCTGTGTCTTGATTCTTCATCGGATCCTGAATGATGAGAATTCAAGAGTGGTTGATCTTAATTTTGTGGGGTGTTGAGTGTTGGCAAATGATTTACCCTTGGGCTTTATTTCTGAACAAGTCGCTAAGCAACCGGGGAATTTCACAGGTGAATATGTTGATTTTGATGCGAAGGCGATTACGTTGGGTTATAAGGGCTGCTTATGCTTTCGAGTCAGCATAGATGTTCCAAAACCTTTAAAGAGGAAGAAGAAGACATCCCTTCCAAAAGGAGGGTTTTTTTCCTCGTCGTCTTCTTATATTTGGAGGAGTATTGGAGAGCACGAGGGCTTTTGGAAGATGGGATTGCTTCCCCTGGTGAAGTGCCTATCGCTTGCTGCTGGAAGATGGGATTGCTTCCCCTGGTGAAGTGGAAGTGCTTAGAACCATCTGGGCGTGTACGTGTCGACGTAAGATCGAATTGCAAATTTGGAAGTTTCTCCTCAATTTTATGCCAACGAAACACGATCTATTCCAAAAACAGATAACCAATAATTCTTTCTATTCGAAGTTCCCTACGAGGATCGAAATTGGAGTGCATGTAGCCCGGGACCGTCATTTGTCTCAGCAGGTTTGGCAAGTTTTGGGGTATCAGTGGCCCCTCACATAGCAAATGTGAACTTTGCATAGTGATTATCATGGTTATTTAAAAATAATCATACATCAAAACATCCAGAAATCATGGTAGCCATTTGAATGCTACGGTTTGCTCGTAACAAACTCATTCATCAAGGTCAAAATTCAAGACAAGAAGAACTAATTACCTCCATCCATGCCCAGTACCTTGACTATTCCAGGGCCAACTCGTCTCCGAGGACTGCGTGAAGCACCAATTGTTCGTTGGAAATCGCCCATTTTCCAAGTGGTTAAAGTTAATTTCGATGCTCGTTTTGTACAAAACAAGAAAGAAGCTTGTTCATGGGTTGTAATCAGAGATAATAAAGGCTTTATTTTGGCGCATGTCGAAGATTTATGATAAGTGTCGTAATTATCAAATAATTATTCTTTTTTCTCGAATAATTATACTAAGAATGTAATGTAGAAAATAAGGGTGTCGGTCCACAAGGATTCAGAAATTTCTAATTTCAATCTGAATTGATATTTAACCAAGAAATATGTAAACAAGAAAATTAAAAAGATGGGGGTTTGAATGGTAAGGTAAACTAAATAAATAAAATAAAATTACAGCCAAAGCAATAATAAAAAATAGAACAAGTAAATTGTAAAGAAATAATAAAGATGAGAGATAGCCTCTAGCTTCACCTCAATCCGTCTCGATGAGTGAAATATATTTTAATTTGGATACTTTTCGGTTACAGTCTACAAGGCACAACCCTTGTAACTCACTCTTCTCTCTGGTGAACTAATTTCCAAAGCCAATCATTGAAAATTAGCCCTTGTTTGGATTAGTATCGGTTATCGATATTAACGCCAATGCTGGTTAGGAACTGAAAAAGCTCGTGCTCGGATTATGGTGTCTAGATGAGAATCGAATCTGATCTTAATATCCCTTAGAAGACTGCCGCTAAGATAGTTCTTAGGGAATTGAATTTGCTACAAGCCGGTTTTTCTCCCTAATTGTAGATCACAACGTTGATCAAACCAACTGCGCACTTTCGATTGAAGAAATTGAGATGCCTGAAGAAAGGTCGATTGCCTACCCTTGTTTGTCGAAAATCAAGAAAGAAATATGAAGATTGAAGCACTTTTGCTATTCTCTGAGAATGAATCGAGTCTTCGCTCAGCTATAATAAAATTTAGTCAAGTATGGTAGAGATCATCGACTAAAAGAAAATTTAGCCAAGGATGACAGAGATCATACTTGGCGTGTAGAGAAAAGAAGATGAAGAAGAAAAATAATTTTATTAAACTAAAACCAAAAACAAAAGAAAAATCAGAATCAATTTTTATGAATTCTAAACTTGTACATCTCTCAAGTTCATCCCTACGAGTATTTATAGTCTTGAGTTAACCTAATGAAAATAAAATGTTAACTCTTAAAAATATTATAATTCTTAATTCTAACAAAATAAAATTCCTGAATAAATAGAAAAATCTGTTTTATTCGCCTTTTAATGTTATTTCCTGAAAAATAGTCATGCACAAATTCGAATAAAAACAACCCAAATTACCACTATAAAAAATATAACACGGATCAATTAATAACAAAATATTAACAGAATAAAACCCTCATCAATTTAGTTCGAATGTTGCCTCGGTGTTGATGGCAGAGGCGAAGGCAACAATCCGTGCGGTTGATTTAGCAACAGATCTTGGATTACGACGAATCATTGTCGAGTGCGATTCCAGGTCAGTGATAAACAAATTAGCTTCATAAGAGCCGACTTTTCTGAAATCAACGCTTGGGTTTGGGAAGCAAGAAGAAAGGCAGAATCGTTTCATGCATGCACTTTCCATTTCATCCCCAGGTGAGGGAATTTGGTGACGTAACTTTTAACAGCCGGAGTTGAGCTTGGGGAAGAGGACAGTTCCTGTGTAGAATAGGGGACCCGTTGTGTGGAGATCCAAGCGGCAGAGGACAAAAAATGGTTAGATCCTCCCTAAATGACGAGTCATGCTTCGTCGAGTTATACTATTCACCGGTTAAAGCAAAAGAGGGAAGGCCAACTCATTTGCTTTTGTTTTTCACGTCTTTAAGGTGTATCCCATTTTAAGTAGGGGACACGTTTTTCTTGGACATCATTAAATGAAATAAAGCTAGCGTTTCATGTTCCAAAAAAAATTAAAACTTTTAATTATTCTAATGATACGATACTCTATAATTATGTCACAGTATTATCCATAGAAAAAAATATTTTAGCTTTTTAGGTGATGACATAAGACTTGGAATAAAATTATCGTAACATTTGTATAAATAGTCATTTTGACTCTCATTTTTTTTAAAGTATTTTAGCTTTTAATTTTAATTAAAATAATTCATGTTAGATGAAAATCGTTAGCTAATCAACTTTTTTATTAGTCTATGTGATTACAAGACAATATATGTTCAAAATACTTATAATCATTTTCAACACCTTAAAAATGACATGCTTGAACCTGATATTTGTAAAGATAACAACTATAACTTTAATATTAAAGTCATTTTGTTCGTGCAAATCTTAAGTTTAATTAATAAATCTTAATCTCTAAACAAAGTATATGACAATTACGTCAATAAAACTTATTGTATATGTGAATTAAGAAAATTATGAATATATATTATTTCGTAATCACTTTAAACTATTAAAAAAAACTTTTAATTTATACATTATAAATACACCATAGTGAATGCCCCACTACCGCATGGAGCTTTATATATTTTTAATATTTTTATTTTATAATAATCTAATATAAATTAAATATACGTGGTAAGAATGTATTTTATCATTTAAGTTATCACGAAAATAATAATAATAATAGTTTAATATTTAAAATAATATAATCTCTATATTATTTAAATTCTTTATTATTTATAAATTAAAAATATTTAAAACCTAATAATAATGTTTGAAACAGTGCTTTAAAACACATAATTTTAAATTAAGAAATATTTATTTTAAAATTAGTTGAACAAAGACATTAAATTGACTTGTAAATAAAGTTTTTTTTTCTGATTAAGTTCGATGATTAAAAAATTATTATTCTTTTGAAAAGTTATAGATTCGAATATCAAGTATTATAGTAATATAATTAAATATTAATTATTAAATGATTGAGAATATTTAGAATATATATTAATTTAAAATAAATTTTTTAAAATAAAATTCTTTTTAAGTACATTATCTCGAAAATAAAAAGTTATAAATATATTCTTTTTGACGTGTCAAGATTATAAAGCACAACTTCCGCATTGCATATTCTTTTTAAAGTGAGTGTCGGTTCCAAGAAGAACTTCACTCAAGCATAAAAACATCGATTTACAGCTGATGGTAAATTTTCCGAGAAAATTCCATATCCAAACAGATAACAGTTACAGAAACCACGAACCACAAGACACAAAACTGCAGCAAATCCCAGACAGAACATAGAAAAACAAAATTTTCTCGAGAAAATCAAAGGGATCTAAGACACTGAAGAAGAATAGTTATTGACGAGAGCCAATGCATTACTCGTCAAATGAGCAATTTTGACGACCCGTTTCCTCACAATCGTCTTCACGTACCCATTCATGGCTCTCCCCGCAAATCCATCCATACACGTGTCTTCATCCGTCAACGCGGCACTAACCCAGGTCTGAACATCGCTCATTATGAGTTCGAAATTCGAGCGTTTCAACAGGACGAGTTCGCCGATCGATTGCTGCAACTCGTCCAGCGAGTCGCCGATCAACTCGATGCAATCCGCCATGGCCGCCGCGACCCGGGGTTTCAAACCGTGGGTTCTGGCGAGTTTCCTCATCAGCCTGGACGACGATTTGCTGGCTTTGAAGGTGATTATGAGCGCCGATTGGGCCAACAATCTGGGGCTGGTGTTGATTTTGGAGGCGTAGATCGAAAGGGAACGGTAGCATAACCTGGGGTACGTCGTGGCCATGCACGAATATCTGATGTACTCGGTGTTTGTTGTGTGGTGATATGGTGTGTTGTTGAAGCTTTTGGCTATGGAGGTCGTGAATTGGAGGATGACGATGATGGAAAGGATTGCCAGTCCATGGCGTGAAGATGAAGATGAAACCACCATTTTTCTTTTAATGGGGATTGATGGGAAACTTAAAAAGAACACGAATTTGTTTTTGGTGAGTTGGAAAATGGTGAATTTATAGACGAAGATTAAAGCTTTGTGGTTCCCACAAATAAGGAATCGAAGTTAACTAAGACGCCACCAATCATAACTTTTCGTAATAAATGAATTATTGTTATTTTTTGAGGATTCAAACTCGAATATTATAAATGTTTTAGATATAAACGATTAATATTTAAAGAGTAAGAGTTATCTTTAAACATATATTATTATGTATTTATTTTAAATTATTCCAAAATAAAATTAACAAAGACGAACAACAAAAGATTTTACGGCATTTTGTTTGATTGAAAATAGATTTTGAAAAATAATTTTATAAAATAAATTAATTTTTATTTCAAAAATAATTTCTAGATGACATTGTGTAAATTATTTTTTATTATTTGTTAATATTTAGAGAAGAAGTATAATAACTTTGTAAAAAAAATGTATGGTACTATGGTGTGTTTCTAAAACACTTTATATTTAAACATTTGAATAAATTAATGTTTTATTAATATAAAATTTAATAATATAAATCTCGCATTGATTTTTTTTTTTTAAATATTTTATATTCTAAATATATATATTTATGGAGATATCGAAGATACAATTATATACATATTATCGATTAATCCAGATCACAAGTATCCCTATCACTATTTGACAACAATTTTTTTTAAACTCATGAAAAGTGTGTTTAATTATCATGTTGTATTTAAGTTCCATGTACCTAAAAGTGTGTGGAGCCATTCACTATTTTTCTACATTCAACTTTTTATATAAATCTAAAGTGATGTCGTTTTGGTGTAAATTATCATGTTGTCATCTAATTCGCGATTTAACGGTCGAGTGATAAAAACATAACAATTTAAAGCTTGAGTTAATAAATTGAATTTTTTAAAAATTGAATGACCCAAAACATAAATAAGGTAAAAGTTGAGTGATAAAAAGAATAGTTTACCCTTATTATTATTAAGATTATTATTGTAGGCGTTAATTATTTTTTTTAGAAATAACCCACTGACTTAGTTACAAAAATAATCCTAAACAACTCATGTAAGATTATCTCGCGTCCTATAAAACGCGTTTAACGAACCACTCATTTTATAGGATGTGAGAACCATCAATTTTTTCAGATAATCATTTAATATTGAATAAAGATAATAATAAATATATAAAACTCATTTTTCGTAAAACGTAAGGCTTGATCTCGTTTTTTGCAAAATGCGAGATATCTTACGTGAACAGTTAGGGGTTATTTTTTTTAACTAATATGACATGGGGATATTTAAAAAAATAATTAAAGGATTTTTTTAATATAATAACGCCATTATTTTTAGCTGCCTTTCAGCTCAAGAAACAGAAAAATGTAACGGGGATAAGGAAGAAGAGGCTAATTATGATACATTTAGAGGCTTGTATAAGGATTAAATTATTTATCTAAACTCGAAAATCGACTGAAAAGAATTAAATAAAAATATTAAGTCAAATTCAGACTTAAATTTTGGTATTTAAATTTTAAATTCGACTTGATTAACTCGAAATACAGGCAACTAACTAGGTTGCCTGGTGTCTGGAAGAGAGAAGAAATGATTTTTGAAAGTTCCAATCATTGGCTCATTGCAATGAAAACTGAATTTATAAACAATACAAGGTCTCATATGGAGAGATTACATATGATGATTGGTGTGAGGGAAAATCAATGAAAATATGTTGAGCTCTCAAGCCTTATCTTAGGAACAATAACAACATTGATTCAGATGAAAACTGATGTAATCACAAGGATACAGATATTGACATAAGATGTAACCCGGATTTTTTTACGACCGACTGAAACTCGAAGGCTTGTTTTTGTTCCCTAGTTAATGTCGCTGCGGTAGCTCCCAGTCGGGCCTTGTTGGATACTTGAAACCTTGAAGGGCCGGCATTCGTCTTAAATCTTCTTCGGAATAGACCGGGATGAACCAGAACTTCTTCTCTAGTCCAAATACCTGAATCCAGAAAAGAGTTCAATCATTTCAGGTAAAATTTTGACTTGGAATGCTTGGCAGCAGTGGTAAGATATGCATTCATGCAGCTTGTATCATTTCCAGAACAATGTTGTGCATGGTGAATCGATGAAGTTAAGAGTAACGGGAAGTAACCTGTTGAAAATTGTTCTTCCAACCGAGGTCGTAACGCCACTTGGGACTGGTTTTATTCTCATATGCCTGGAATATGAACATGCGAAAAATGAGGACCTTTACTAATTGCGTCGGCAACACGGGGGGAAATGAATTATGCAAAGAGATTACCTCAATAGTGGTGGTATTGCCTCCAACCAATGCTATGTGCATAATTAGAAAGCCCAGAATACTCAGCGCAAATGCTAAGTTTAAAACTGAAAGATTTGGACTACAATTGGTTAAAAGCATCGACAACTGATTCGATGGAAGATGCTTAAACCCTTACAAACTTACCAAATGTGATAAAAGTGGCTACAAGTGATACTGGTGTTTCATCTATCTCGCCATCGTTGAAAAACTCCATAAAAACCCGCAGTAACAATAAACTGACAAGAGTCGTCTCAAGAAATGTGTAAAACTGCATCAAATTTAAGAAAAACAAAATCGAACTCAATTTTTCCCCTTCGGCATAGTCCCACTAATCGCGTGTCAACCAGCGATATCTAGTTGGCAAAGAATCTAGTTAATATAGAAGTCTCAATATACCAGCTACCAGCAGAAAATAGGTTATAGCACAAAAGCAATGGTGAAAAGTGCAAAATATTTAAATAGCTAGAAATGGAGCATATCAATCACTAGAATACACGCTCGAGTGCATGTATCATCCGGGAAAAAGTATACAAAACCGTGGATTTCAGAATTCTACATAAAAGAATACCATCTTTCTCAATAAATTCGCACAGTAAGTTTCACTTTGAAGCATAAAAAAATACAATCCGAGTTCTATTAACATATCAACAATTCTTTCTTGATAAATTCTCACATGATATCATTTAAAAGTATGGTGGGCAATGGCATGGCATAATATTTTCAAACTATAACAGAAAACTTCATCATACTGAGGTTCATATGTGAACCGATGAATAATGGACAAAGTCCACAAACAACAGTCAGAATGAGCATTGTTGGTGTCAACTTCCCACAAACTAATCGAGGTAATATAATGACATCAGCTTCCTTGAGAAATAAACTATTAATTTTTTTTGATAAAGTGAATAAACTATTAATCTTATGAGCAATAAATTGAGAGATTCTTAAGAGGCTTCAAGCTTCATTCGTTCAGAAAATTTACGGCAGAGAACAACCATATTTTGGCTTCAAGTTTTTTGGGTTTATGAGTTATAACTAAGTAGGCCACTAATTAAGAACGATCATACATGGAGCATCCAGAATTCAGCAGCTCCATCTATTCACTTTTCCACTAATCCATATCATGTAGTGTTATGTTCGATGTTCATATTGGCAGTCACCATAAATCCACTATTATGATAATCACCAACCTAAGTATTCATAAATAGCCTCTTAACGTTAACTTTACCAAAAATAGTAGGAAATACTTGTAGTTGAATGCCCCAACACAGTTGACGACCCAAACACAGTGATGGTCCATTTTTAGTATACACCTCCTACCTGAAATCAATAAATAAACCAGGGTTTCTTTCAGTAAAGATGGCACAACAACAAAGCCACAACCAATAAATTTATCGTAGATTACTCACAAACAGAGCAGTGGTGGGTGCGAGGAGGTTTAAATTGTTTGCACTTGTGACAGAAACGAATGTCTACGCTCATGAAATCACTGGGCATAACTAACTGCATTGAGTCTAATTCTGCACTTCCGTAACCAGAAGCTACTAGCGGATCGGCATCACCTTTCTCCTCATCCGTGAGAGGCCTCCAATTAGGCGGGACACCCCCGGGATCCGTTACAACGACAGAAGAATAACACCACATTACCATTACCAGCTGAAAAACCAGGTAAGCTTACTTAAAAAATGCAGCAACGCCATCTAACAAAACCAATCACAACATAAACAAGGAAATCGAACCATAAATGTTACGACAACTAATCCTGGGTTTCACCCTTTTTCTTCTCTTCCAATCCAGCAAAACCCCTTTAATCTAAAACTCGTGAGCCCTAGAGTCACACAAAAATTCAAAACAATAAAGCCACTCATATCATTTACCATCACCAAATAACCTGCATTTGATCACCTAGGAAAACTTGAGTTAAAAACAAATTCTCTTCATCATAAAATCACCAATGAAATCTAAAAAAAATCCCTTCTAAAATCACTTAAATACATTCTCCCTTATAATCAAACATCCTAGACTACATCACAAATCAAACAAAAGGAACAGCTAAAGCTAGAATCACTGTTCTTCATAGGACCAGTACAGGCAAATAATGAAAAGGATGGCCAAAGGAGGAAGAGGGTATACCAGGGAATGAAACAAGATGAGAGCTACAACGGAAAAATATGTTTCAAAGCCTCCAAGAAAGAGACTTCGACCATAATGAGCGATGACCACTGAATAGTAAGTGACACCGATGATCGCGAGTACGAAAACAATCATGATCGAACCCAGAGCACGTAGTGCCGTGCAGAATTTGAACACGTTCCATGCCATCGAATTGAAACCCTTTTTTTTGTAAAAGAAAGAGGAGAATCTGAAGAATTTGGGAAGGGGGAACGAAGAAAGGAATTCCGTTCCCCGGAATTTGGGTCAATTAAGGAATTTGATGAAGCGGTTGGAATTTCCGATGCTAGATTTGGATTACAACTCTGAAATTCAAACATATATAATCAAAATTTCTGATGTACTAGAAGCAATGGTTTTCATTCAACACGGTTTTCTCGGGAAGCCCAGAAAGAATTTTCTTGGAGATTGATGGGTCTTCGTCACAGTTCCTTACCGGGCCTTTGCCAGTCTTCTAAAATATCTAATTTACTTTTGATTCAGTCGATCAAAATCAGAAAAAAAAATATATCCTTTTCTTAATTTTATCGATTTAATCTTTAAACCTCCCAAAATATATCAATATTGCCCTTTTTTCTCAATGAAATTATTATAATATTAATATAATACAATTATTCACCATGTTAATATAATAATATATTAAGTTAGTACATCATTATTCACATGTAAATCACTACGTTAATATTATAAATAATATCAAGATCGTAATAATCAAGCTTTGTAAACCCCTCATCTTAACAATTCTCGATGAAGCATATTGTAAGCAAGAAAAAACAGTTTAAGCATTCAACATCGTCTTTTAATCAAGCTTTGTAAGTGACATCAACCGATGGTATACAAGCCTGAGTTCGAAATAATTCGGTTTAGACCGTGGTGATCCGCTCACATTTTATGGCAGTGTAAAGCATGTCAATGCGAGTGATAAAGAATATAGCACAAAGGAAGTGAGCAACTTTACCTTCTTTAGGACCTTCTTATGACATCGATAGCCCTAATGACACAAGAAAAAGATTTGTTAGACGAGAAAAGTTATCAGCTGATTAAACGAGAAATCGTGCATTGTTCAATTACCTTGTCGGTGCCATAGATATAATCACAATAAGCGAAGACTGAAGCGAAGTTGCTCTGGCTTTGTCCTCCAACGTAGTGATGATAATCATGGTAATCTGCGCCACCATAAAACGGGATAAACCTCGTGGGAGTCCAAGGGAAGTCATATCTGCATTACGCAACTAATACCGTAAACAGCCTACTTTTGCAGCAGAAACCACTTACTAGCTTCATCAAACTAAACACTGACAAATAAACTGCATTAAGCCTTAATACGAAGCTATATACATGCTGGATACATACTCGTATCCGACACTCACACTCCAGTCTGAGTAACATAGGCCATTTGGTTAACTCTATGACTTCAAAGTCATTATACTCGGAAAGGTTTCATGTTAAAAATACAAAAGATGGAAAATGGAAAACGCAAGTTGCTTACTTCGAATGTTGTCTCCATAATAGACCTCATACCACTTTAAACCAGATAAGTAAATAGTCGGTGACATCATTGGTAGGCTGATATGCATGTGATTTTCTACTATATGCTTTGACAGTCATTCTTAACGAAAATACAATGCTCGTCGTCTCTACGAAGCTTGATTGGATGTCAAATGGGAGTAATTTGAGCTTTAATTATTGCCTAAAATAGCTTCCTAGCAGAAGCTCCTACAATGAACTCCTATTTAAACGGTAATCACGGATAACTTCAGCAGCTTGTTAACTCAAAATGCGAGTATATGACTGCTCTTTATCAGCAGGGTGGTTACGGACACGCAGTCAATTTCGAACTATAGAATTCAGTTCTTTATTCTCATTAAAAACAAAGTTAAACATATCAAAAGGAACATATCAAGAAAAAGTTAGCCACTGTTTAAAGATCCTAAAAAATCCAAGCAATTTAATACAGAAAGGAGGCTTCGAAAAGTAATGAAAAACATCCTAAAGTCAGCATCATTCAGTCACAAGATTAAAGCAACAAAGGGCATTGTGCAATATGGAAAAGTAAAACAACATTCAAAAAGGTTCAGCTCTAGCATGCATACCCACTGTGTGTCTCAATTGCTTCGATTTGCCGGAAAGCTATCCATAACCAAAACGTGATCATATGCCCCGGAGCAATTGCCGGCCCGAGAAAAGATGGAATCCCGAGGATCAGAACTTCCAACCAGTGCGCATATGGTGCGGCAAAGCCGATTGGAGAGGTGTATTCATGGTGAACCCGGTGAATTTTCTCGTAGCTCCATTTACCATGGAGGAAACGGTGAATCCAGTAATTGGTATAATCTTCTATACATGAAATATACAGTTAACTGTGCCACAATCTCTCATACTGATGGCAATGGCAACCCTGTTCGAATCCCGATCATCTGATCTGTTAAGAAAGGACTTGTATTAGTTGATAATCATAAACCCCAATTTTTAAGGTCGAAGATGCTGATTTGTGTAGCTTGCAGTAACAAGGTTACAGATTCAAAATCATTGAAATTAAGTGTCTAAATAAACAGAGCAATCTAAATGTTCAAATCTTCAAGAACTTCCACTAATGAAACTGAAAACAAATGATATTAAACAAATCTCCCAGAAAACTAATCAACAAAACATATATCATAATTACATCATCCACCTTGATGAAAATGAAAATCCCATTAAGTCCAACATAAAAGTGAAGTCAGGAAGTTCAAGAAATTCCTTATATTAACACAATTATATCCCACGAATTAACAAATTCCGCAATACAATAAATCACATTCTCCATAAACTCAGGCTTTCACCCAAAAAATTAATAAAATTAAACGATCCAACTCATAAAAATCCTGGAAAATTAAATGAGTTCTACCTTAATTGAAGGATAAGACACTAACTGCAAAGGACCCACGACAAGAACAAACATCCGCATAACATCCTTATAACACTGGAACATCTCAGTCAACGACAGGGTAACTTTGGGTTGAATCTTGTACTTGTCGAATCCCAGAGATCTCATCAGCTCGACGAGTACGAGAGGCAAAGGAACCAAGGAAAAAAACAGGAACAGGAACAGGAACAAGATATTGTGGCAGTAGAGATAGTTATCCGATTTTTTAGCCGAGTAACTGAACCACAGCGTCTCGGCCACCGTCAGGTTCCGTCCCATGAATGCGGCAGCCTCCTCGACTGTATTGAACGGCAACATTTTTCAGTGCATGGGCGCCGCCGGCAACTGCTAGTGGCGGTAAGAGTAGATTTGTCGCTTAGTCAAAAGATGCGGCAATCTAAGAGGAAGTTTAGCTTGCATGAATTGGTGAAACTCTTCTGAGATTCTGATTTACTTTTGTCTTTTTGCATGGAGATTTGGCAGTGAAGGGGAATAAATATACCATGATCCATTAGTATTATTTTTCCTTTTTTACATTTTTAACTCTTCATTTGTATTAATTTCATTTCAATCCTCACTAATATAAATATTAGAAAATTTGACAATACTTATTGTCACAAGTAAAAACATGCCCTAGGAACTTATACATACATTTATGTAGTGTAAGACAAACATAAAATATCAAGCATTTTAAAAGTTAACAAACTCTAAAGATTGGATCTTCATTGCTGAGTGTTCTTAATGATTTGCAGATTTCCCAATCGATAGTAAATTCGTAGTACAATAGTAGATGATTTTAATTGAAACAAACTTTTGATGAAAATAAATTTTGTGTTTGAATATAATTTTTTTATAATAAAATATAATTTTTAATCAGATCTAATTTTATAGGGTTAATTTTTTAATATAATATTTATTTTATGAATTTAATAGATTTAACTTGATTTAATTTTATAAGGTTGAATTTTTTTTAAATGAGTTCACGTTGGGCCGGAATTTTTAAAAAATAAGATCGGATCGAGTACAAATTTTTATTTTAAAATTCGAATTAAATTTCTAATATGATGAGACTTCTTTAGATCCAAGACAAATTAAATTTTAGATGAAAGAGGTTATTTATCTAATTTTATCGAGTTGATTGAAAACTTGACCTAAATCAACTCATTACGATCCCTACCTACGAAACAATATAAAAAATAATACAATACAATACAATATATATATATATATAGGGATAGTATCATGTTACATAATGTAAAACTCTTTTAGCTTTACAAAGATTTAGGATCGTTGGATGAGTGAAAACAGATGATTGAGACTAAAAATATGAAATTTGAAGATATTTACTAGAAAAAAATAAAGAGTTAATATCAGTCATCTATTTTCACTCATTCAACGGTCCTAAATATGTGTAAAAATAAAGAGTTTTATATTGTGCAAGTAGATCATAACCTATATATATACTGACGGAGCCGGCATATAACGAGGGGTGCCATTGGACACCCCAAATTTTTTTTTAGATTTTTTTTTAAAAAAATAGATTTAATATATTTTTTTAAAATTAACATATTTTAAAATAATATTGACACCCTTAAACATAAATTGACACACATTAATCATTTTCATCTACTTATAAAAAAATTCGTTCACCATTTTTAAATTTGACACCCTAAAATAAATTTTCTTTAAATTTGACACCTCAAAATAATTTTTCTCGCACTGCCCCTACACACATAGGTATCTAAAGTATTTTTTTTTATCAAAATAGGTACATAAAGTATTCAAATTTTTTCATCTAAGTACCTACAACATTCTTTAATTAATGTCGCATGTCAACTTTTTTAGAAATTATATGAAAAAGTTTGAATAGTTTAGGTACCTATTTTGACATAAAATACTTTAGGTATTTATTGTGACAAAAAAGATAATTTTAGGTACTTAAATAAAAAAGAATGTATACTTTAGTTACTTATTTGTGATATAAACATATATTCAAATTGGACCTAGTATCATTATATTTATCATTTAATCGAATGGTAATTCGTAAAGTAACAATGATTTAGAAAGCATTAAAAACAAATTGTGTATCCGTAAATGATGAGTAGGGTAGGGGTTTAATTCAGCTTTCACAGTGGGAGACTATCATAAGTCGTAGGAATAGGAAGCCTCTAATAATTAAAAGTCCTTCATTCAATAACCTAAAGCCAAAGATGGAATTCGTGTACTAGTTTAATAAAATCTCAAAATTACACCTTCATTTTAGTTTAATATTAATATTATATATGGTTTTCCATTTTATATAAATGTATGCATGCAATTTCAATTATTATAATAAAGCTAATTTTATTGAATAAAATGATGCATACAAATTTATTGGACTCATTCAGTGATTTCAGTGAAATTTTATTGAACCAGTTAAAAAAATTAAATGGAATTTTATTGTGCATATCAAACGAACTCAATAACTAAAGGGACTTTTATTTTTCTTAAAGGTCTCGGATTCAAGTAGTGGTTAGAAATTCACTCCATTCAAGGTGAATCGATGCAAAATCTTTAAGATGATTTGGATTCTATCATCCCTAAGTACAACAAAAGTGAAAATAAAAATCATCAAATAAAAATAGACTAATTATATAATCAAAAAAATTCAAATTAGACTAATTATATTAACTTATCATTTCTTTTAAAATCATCAAATAAAAATAGATTAATGGGTGAAAAGTGAAATTAAAAATATCATACAAAAAATAGTTCAAAGATATATAATCAAAAAAATTGAAAAAAAAATACATATTAGGGTGTAAGCATTCAATGTCAAGTGATTGAGGGTTATCTTTGAACAAATACTATCTTATACTTATCCTAAATTAATAAAAAAATTTATATAAATACAATTAAATAAAAAAAATTATTAAATAATTTTTATTATTTTAATTATATAAAGACAATTAAATAAAATTAAAATACGTACGTACCTCTAGGGTTGTTCATAGACCTTTAACTGTACCGTTTAGCTTAAACTGTCGGTTAACCGTTATAACGGTTATGAGATTTTTCTAACAGTAACCTAACCATTAAGAAACAGTTAACCGCTAATGGTTAATTATTATTGACGGTTCGATTACAAGTTAACCTATTACAATTATTTGTCAAATTTTATTCATAATTCATACTACAAAAAAATATAGCACTTAACATGTACTTACACCGGTGTAAGTGAATAAAATAAATAAGTGTAGTACTTAACACATACTTACACAGTGTAAATGAATAAAACAAAAAAGTGTATCACTTAACACATATTTACAACGATGCAAGTAAATAAAATAAAAAAATGTAGCACTTAACACATACTTACACCGTTGTAAGTATATATATCTCACAATATCTTAATACCTAACAATAAACATATAATTATATTACTGTAAGTATGTTTCTACATTTTCAAAGAAATAAAAAATTAAAAATAATAAAAAAAAATATATTAAGTTATTTGTATACAAATTTTATTAAAAATATTTATAAATTATAAATAATATAAACTTATATTAAATTATTTATGTAAAAATATAATAAATTATAAATTTAATTATAAATTTAATTTATTAACGGTTGATTGTTGGTTAATCGTTATCGAAATTCGTAACTGTAACCTTAACCGTTAACCATTATTTTTAGCGGTTCAATTAATCGAAATTGTTTAGTATTAACGGTTCGGTTAATGAACCTGTTAAATATAACGGTTATATCGGTTAACAATTTTGGATTTTTTGAACACCCTTTCCTACCTCTACATCAACTTTTTGGTAAAAGAGTAATTGGATATCTTGTAATTCTAATAAATAAATTCTAACAATTTAAATAATAATGATTCTTTTAACCGCTAAAATCGTTTTGTTTGCGGGTGTATATATATATATATATAAAAGACAACTATAAGCATATAATAGCCGCTAATAATATTAAAAAGTTAAATGGA
Organism: Hibiscus syriacus; assembly: GCF_006381635.1. Lineage (NCBI taxonomy): Eukaryota > Viridiplantae > Streptophyta > Magnoliopsida > Malvales > Malvaceae > Hibiscus > Hibiscus syriacus. The sequence continues at coordinate 1,395,491 of NW_024062798.1, read as the reverse complement.
TAGCCATATATATATATATATATATATATATATATATATATATATATATATATTATAAGCAACGATAAGCATATAGTGGCCGCAAAGATTATTAAAAAGTTAAATGGATAGCCGCTAAGATTATGTACGAATTTATAGCCTTTGCTTCCTGCACATATCTCTATTTTTCTCATACTTTTATTTATTTACTAAACAAACTATATTACAATTTTTTTGCATTAAATGATAACAGAATTCATGTCATAGAACTCTAACAATACAAATGAAGGTTGAGTATGAACACCGTTGATGGAAAATTTGTAGTTGTGTCAGCTTAAGGTGGTTCACTTTTTTTCAACGGTAAACTACGTGGTTTCAATGAGTTAAAGAAGATGATTGGTTTCAGTGAGTTAAAGAAGATGATATACGACTTGGGGAGAGATATTAAGGGATAGAAAGAGAGTTTAATGTATCTTCTTCAGTCATGTACGATGACTTAAGTACAAACTCCTAGTATATGTGTCATGTTTAGGGGTTCGATAGTTATTCGTAGACTGTCAAGAAAATAAATTATGTAAATTTGTCAATGATAATGTTTAGAGATTATAATCGTACGAGGATAATGGATTCCATAGACTTCTTGAAACGTTATAGTCCTTACTAGATAGAAGACTAAGAGCAGAAGTATGATTTGTGAATAAGATACAACAAAATATAAGTAGAAGGCGTCCGGTTGGAGTGGTCAGTGCATGATATAGTATCAGTACTGATATCATGCCATTGTTGCTAGTAGGGATCAGATCATCACATGAAAGAAAGCTCGCCAACTTAAAAAGTTGAAAGCAAAACAATAAAGAGAAAAAGCGATGAGATTGGATTTCTTTGGTGTGTTTACTTTTGAAGGTTAAAACAGAGATGAGGGGATGATACGTATCTAAAAGCAATCATGCAGAGTGGACCAAAGTGATCACTTTGATGGCTGACTGATGATTTGCCTCCATTAATATCGGTGGCCAATGCCCGATGATGATGGCGATGTAAGCTACTCATTTTCCGCTTCGACTCTCGGATCTCTTTACTTGTTGTTTCTCATTAGCTTTTTTTTTTTTAACCTAGAATGCTGCGATTAGCACGTTACAGCTACTATTATTCTGCACGTTTTTCCCCTTATGAGTGAAGCCGTGCACGTTTCTGTTGTTCTAGAGAGAATAGGAATGTGTATTACCATCCATAATTACGCCGGGAAAGTGGGGCTTATGGCCACAGATAGTGATGGGTTTATGATCGGAGGTGGTGTACTTTGAGTTATTGAGATCCATCACTAGCCCTACCTAGGTTGTAATTGAGACATGACAGACCGTGAGCTACTCGAGATTAACTCGATTAAAGCTCGATAAATACTTGATTCGGCTCAACTCATTTACAGCCTTAACTCTACCATTGTTGAAACTTGAACCTCAATGCCCTGACCGTTGAACTAAAGTTCGAATTGGACCGTGGCTTTGGCTAACAAATTAAATGTGACTGCTCCGATGTTAGAAATGTTAGAGAAAAAAAAATGAATTGGGTCATAGCTTACATATTAATAAACATTTTTTTAAACATTAGGTGTGTTCTTCCAACCCCAAAACAGGTTTTTAGCAACTTTTTTTTAGTTATATAACAACATTTTTAAATACAGCTAAAAACTCTTTTGGCGCAAAAACAAATTCCATAAAAAGCGTCGCTAAAATAAACACCGCAAATTAAATGCATGCACTCGATAGCGGTATGAACTTTGTATTTTAATTTGGTGAATTATGTGATTTTATATGTTATTAATGAATTAAATGATATTATTACATTAAAACAAAAAATATCTTATATCATTTTGATATAATGATAGGTGTAATATTTATTTTTTTTAATTCAAATTTTATTTCTTTTAGATAAATTTCACATCCAATCTTAAAAAAATCGAATTTAACCCTTAATCTTTAAAGAATAATTGAATTATTATACTTAATAAAAATATTAACTAAAATGTTAGATTTTAATATCTTGACAAGACATTTTATTTTTTATGAATGAAATACATCGGGTCAAGAGTATCATCTTCTTAATAGACTTATACAGTACCAACGTTTCGATTAATCGATCAATAGGTGAGATGTCGCAATTATATCAAAAACAAAATAACAAACCCAAAGAGCAACATGGTTAAAAAGGCCCAATCTCTAATGTACTTAACAGCCGAATAAGCCGCAACTATTTATATTTCTTAAGGGTCCCTTAGGCCTTTGGGCCTCCACCTTCATGTCTCTGTTATGTTTTGTGCTCCATAATTATGCTACAATGTGACACTGTAAGTTATATATATCTTGTTTCAGGTAGGATATGTTGTAACTGATATAGCATAAATTTGAAGGTTGTATTGAAACAAAATATTAGTTGTTTTTATAGTTCAGTATGCTTTTCAATCATTTGATATCTGTTTGTTTAGCCCTTCAATTAGTTCTGTAGGAATAACAATAAGGTGGGACGAGTCAGATTTTTTATCGTTCCGACCAATGGTAGATGTACGGACGGAGCCAAGATTTCAACTTGAGAGGAACAAAGTATTAATTTTATATATAAATTAAAGGTAAAAAACAAAATTTTGGCTGGGTGGGCGGCTCACAGCCCCTCCCAAGCCCTTAGTGGCTCTGTCCCTGGGCGGATGCAAGTATACTCTAGGGTGAAAGTGTATCAACCCTGAAATTCGAATTTTTATATGTTTATTGTTCATTTTATTGATGGTGTCTATTCCAAAATTTTATTGGTGCCTATTCTATAAAAAATTTCTACCATCATTACATATGTGCCTACCATGAAATTTTACTAGTATCTACCCTATATATAAAAAAAATTACTATCAGTACATATATACAACAACAACAACAACAACAACAACAAAACCCAATTCCCATATGTATGGGGTAAGGGGGAGGTAGGGTAGTAGGCTACCCCCAACGCCAGGTTGAGAGTAACTTCCGTGGAAGACCTCCGGCAGTCAGAAAATTAAAAATTTAGATAAAATGCAATGCATGTATAAATAAATACATAAATACATAGCTAAACAGTATTCATATGCAGTCATTAAAATCATATGTGCGTCTGTAACAGGATATCAGTACATATATACTCATCTATAAAAGTATTTTTGAATCGGCCACTGTTCGAAATAGGACAATCTTCAACTTGCCCAGTTGCCCGGTCCTGATAAGTGACATTTATCAGACAATTTTATGCCGTGTCTCCTTAGTGTTAAAAGGGAACAGCTAAGCTACCCGTCATAACCGGCGCACTTACAGGCAAGCGAGTCAAGCTCACGTGGTTAACTGTCAAACACCAGATTTCTTTTTGCTTAAATACGAACATTTGGTCTTAAGTCGAAGTGAAAGAACATGTTTTTTAAGGTCAAAAGTTTTGTCTCAGTTGTCTACCACCAATCTTCTCCATTTCTTCCTTCAAAATCCCCATAGTGGACCACACAAATCTCCTCTTAGAAATGGAATAAATAAACAATTTTTGTCTTATCATTTCATGTGACCAAAGGGAGAATTTGCTGTAATGGGAAAAAAGGGATTCATTCATTAATAGGTCTGACATGAAGTTCTGATTTTCTTTTGTTCTGTCTTTGAAATTGTGTGTTACAGCTGTTTGAGGTTGTAATTTCTTTTTCAACCATCTACCACTTGCATTTCTTGGTTTCAATACGAGAGTAATTTATGTACAAATGCTTGTACCTACAACAAAAATCATCAAATTTCACTGACGTCTAAAGTTGGAATCTTGGTACTATTGTTCTTCTGTACACAAAGGCCAAACCCTAAAACTCGAGGTTTGGGGTTCAAGAACATGATTTAATCAACCCCAGATTGTATAGGTTCCTTCTTACTAAGCTCCCAAGTGATAACAGCACTGCCCCACCAACCCCTACCGCCTGTTCTTCCCCTTCTCCCTTTCCGGGATACATCAATGGCAATTCCTTGACTTTTAAGTTACCTAAACCGATCTTTCGTCTCACCGATTCAATGATGTCGGGATCCGCTACGTTACCGATCGCATCAGTCACATAAAAGATGTTAAGAGCCGTGTCCCTCGTGGTTGATATTTCTGTTCTTGTCACATTAAGACCGTTTTCACGAAACGTCCGGGTCACGTATGCTAATAGTCCTTGCCTGTCTGGTATGCATAGCTCCAGCCGTACACCCTGCGATCACACAACTAAATGCATCAGTGTTTGCAATATTGAATGAACATTAAGAATGAAAGGATTCGACTCGGGATATGAATTTACATTGGATGCTCTCCTTTCGACTGCAGCTCGTAAGCATTGGATGACTCGTTGTTTTTCGGCTTCGGAGCTAATCGGGATTCCATCGGTGTGCCTAATGTAGAATTCCTATAACAAATTTGATTCAGAGATTGAACTTGGATAATCAAAACCTTAAAGAAGATTAACAATGAAACAATTCAAGTACCATATATGCTTTATCCCCAGCTGTGTTGATGGTGGCATGGAAAACAACATATTGCATATCCGTCAACGTGCAAACCGCGTCGAACAAAAGCTTGGCTCGATCCTTGCACTGAACGTTCACGACCGAATAACCCCTTTCCGCACAATTTTGCACGTTGACCATCACTGCCGAATGTCCCGAACACTGCAGAACAGGCTTCCTTTCGTAGTCACGATCCGCAAACATCATCTGATGTAACCTTCGGTCCGTGTGGAATACATCCGAAGAAACCGAAGTCCTCACGCTTCGAACATGGTTGTCTCCTCTCAAAATGTTCCTTAAACGTGCTTGGATTCGATCGATCTGCTGAGAGTCGTTAATCGGAGACCACGAGTTACAGTCTCTTACGAAGATCAAAGACGCGATTCGACCATTATGAGTCCATAATTTAGCATCAACAACATCACATTGCAAGTCAGCTAGAACCGCAAACACTTCGGATAACAGACCAACCCTATCAGTTCCGGTCAATTCCAAAACTGTTAAACCATTAAACTCCTGGCTCCTATCATGGAAAGAGGGCTCAAGGGACTGTAAAATAAGCAACAAATCCATTATTTTTACAGAAAATTAAGCTAAAATCAACATTGTCAAGCTTTAAGTGAAATTCACCTGTTCTATGTAGCTTATAACACTCTCGTCAGTTAACTTTTTTCCATTCAAATCAGTCACATGGAAAACTGCAGATTTCAAACAAGAATTTCAATCAAAAGAACAAACTTTAAGAAAAAACAAAACTTTATGTAAAACTCAGCTCACCATCCATGAACCATTGACCGTCTGATGAAACGTAAGCCTTTTTGATGGAAAGATTTTGATCTGCTAAAACTTGAACAGCGTCTAATAAGATCCCATCTCTCCTCGCACTATCAACTTTCACAAGAGTTGCAGTGGGACAGACGGCATTGTCTATAACCACCCTGCAAAAACTCGAAATCATCAGCTAAAAATCACAACTTTGTATCGGGTTGGAAGAGGAGAAGAAACATTAAACAAGATCAAACCTGGGAGTTGTCATTCTTATAACAAGCTTCTCGTATTCATCAAGACAAGTATACCACTCCATGTTTCTCTCCTTGAAACCCAAAAATTATCACTAACTTCAACAAAAATATGTATAAAAAAAACCTCTTTTTTTCAGTTCTTAAAACTAGTACTTTAGCTCTGCTCGACCATATATATATATATATATTTATATATATATATGATTAATTATTGTTTAATATTTAATATTGAAAGTCGAAAGCACGCCTCTAAAAGAACGGTAGGTTACATGGCGTGAGTAGTGGCTGCCCGAAGAGTCTGCCCGCGTGACACGCTTTTAGTACGTCAATGATTCTTTGTTAGCTCAACATAAACCCGATGGATCAACTTTAATAATGCCACGTGTCGATCGATCCTCTACAGCGGTAGTTCATGAGTCCAGCGCGGATATCACCTATGCTTAAGAATGACGGGAGGAACGTATTCTTTGATCGACGGTGATGGATGTATCCACGTTGGTTAGTTATCATTGGTTTTGAGGGTAAATTTCAAATTTCATCACTCAACTTTCTTTCTAATCCCATTTTGGTTACTAAAATTTATAAAAGTTTATTTCAATTACTCTTATTTTAATCACTATATTATGTATTTAATGGTGATATCTTTGACCATTTTCCTTTTAGAAATCATGAAAAAACCCTAATAGTTTCATAATCATTTTGAATTCTCGATAATGAAATATTTTCTTCCAAATATCAACAATCATATATATTGATTTTAAACTGATTCGTTTGATGAAATTAATAGGGTTGGGTGACAATGATGAAGCTCATTTGTATCTCAAGTGATTGGGGAATACACCAGAGAGTGATGATTATAGCACCAGTATGACATAATGATGAAATTGTAAAATTTTTATCTTAAGAGGAATAAGATAAAATTAAAAAAAAGAAAAGAAAAAAAGAAAATAATGTGGATGACACATTAATTTAATGTCAATAAAAATTAGCCCATATACATCTGGTTGTTACGATTTAATAGTTAAGTGATCGAAATAAAAACAAATTAAAAATTGATGAATAGATTGAATTTTTTAAAATTTTTTAATAATTAAAATAAAAATGAGAATAAATTTTAATGATGAAAATTATAATTTATCCTCAATTTTACTGAACGGAATATCAATATTCGATTTTTTATTAAATTAAGGTGATTATAAAGTAGTATATGTTCTAAATACTCTCAATCATTTAACAATGAACGTTCAATAATTCCGCTACAATCGTTGATATTCAAAATCATAACCTTAAAAAATAACAATAAATCTTTTAATCACAAATACGAGTTAGTTAGTAAATATCCACACTCGACTATTTACGCATTAAAGGCTACCCTTACTATTACATGATTATATTAAATAAAATCAAACAACCCATACTCTTCATAGAGGTGAATCTCGCGTGTTTGCATTTAATTGGTTGGGAGTGCACAAACACTACACATACGAAGTCGTTGAGTCACGCTTCCGGATTTATTTAGGCATTATAATATTAAGAAAACCTCATTATTTTTTTAAGAAATAATTCCATAACAGATTAGTTAAAAAATAACTTCTAAACTGTCTACGTAAGATATTTTACATCTTATAAAAAGCGATGTCATATATCGAGTTTTATGAATTTATTATTATCTTTATCTAATATTAAATGATTTTATTTAAAAAAAAATGATAGATCTCGCGTCCTATAAAAAACGAGATCTATTAAATATATTTTATAATATTTGAAATAATCGATTATTTGAAGGTTATTTTTCTAACTAATATAATATAAGAGTTATTTAAAAAATAATAATTAATATAGGTTTTTAATATAATAATGCTATTTATTTATTTGGTCGTGCTATTTTTTAAATAGGTCAAAATATATTTTTAATGTGACACGTGTCGGTCATAAGAGTGATGTTCATTTGACAGGTTGTCATAATAAACAACCCAAAAACAGTTGTCTGTAAATCACGTGCATCCCTGACAGACAACAAGTTCTCCCGCTATTTGATCGAATATCTCTTTTTTTTTTTTAATACTGTTTGTTTTATATTTTTTGAAGTGATACTCTTTCGGTTGAGGTGGCGAAAGGCGCATCCCGAGAACACATTTTATCTTTATTTTATTGATTCAGTTGCACGTGTGAAAGACACATCGCGGAGATACGCCTTTCATTAAATATTTTAAATGCCCATCCGATTTTTTCCCAACTACCCCTCCTCCTCTCCCTATATAAACCCCCTCAACCCCCTCACCCCCTCATTCCTCACACCAAAATTATATCCTCATTTCTTATATAACTCAAATTCTCTAAATCTTTGAGTTTTAAATTTCTTATTAGTGGTAAGAAATTTATTTTTCAGTTATTATTTTTTAAAATAGTTATTATATTTTATATTAATATAATTATATAAATATTATTGTTTTATACATCGATGATCCAGTTATATTTTAATGTTATTTAAATAGTTATATTTAAGAAATTTATGTAATTTAGTTATGTTATTTAAATGTTTCATGATTGTTACTGTCAATATTTTTAATGTTTTTGTAACCCAATATTCTATTTAAATGAATGTTTTTATTTCTAATATTTAAATGTAATTGCATTTTCTATAATTTCTCAATGTATAATAATAATAATAACAGATTAAATGTGTAATTATACTAATTTTATTAACTTATGCATCAATATTTTGGTTAAATAATAATAACAGATGACTAGATTGATAATATTTAAATAATTAAGTGATAAAATTAATAGATCGATAATCAAAATAAAAAATAATAATATAATCATACGTGTAATATAATAATTTTATACATTTTTCATATAACTACAATAAAAAAAACTAGTTTTCATCTGTTGTTCTATCTGATTAATGTGGATAATACACTCACCTTTAACACACATTAAAAAAATACATTCGATAATTATTAAATTATAACTGAAACAATTTACATAATATATTACTAATTTATAATAACAATAAAAATAAAAAATTTATTATTAAAAAAAATACCACGTGACAACTGAATTAGCAAAATAAAAGTAAAGTGTGTCTCCGAGATACGTCTTTCATCACCTCAACCAAAATCGAAAGGGTGTCACTTTAAGAAATATAGAACAAACGGTGTTAAAAAGGAAAATATGCGATTAAAAAGGTTGTCTGGTCAAATCGCCTCAATAGGCCGTGTCGTGCACAGCGTCCGACGTGTCCCTATCTTTTAGTCAAAACCGTTTTAAAAGAAATAGGAGGACGTCAACTTGTCCGGTAAGTTGAATTAATAATACGTAAACATTGATCTAAAAAACAATTTTTAATCATTCATTGTTTTCTAATGATGAATTAAAAAATCATTAGATCAATTCAAATTGTTTAAAAGAAAATAGCTTTTTTTAAGATAAAAAAAACAAAGTCTCCGTTTATTTTTAAACTTTAATGGCCGCAAGGTGTTTTGAATTTTGAACCACAGTTGGCTGACGACGTTTCGGAGTGTCGAGGAAATGCTTATTTTCGAAATTTTAGACGCTCTAACCGAAAACCTAGCCTGACGTTTGTTGGTGCTTAAAATTAGGTTTTATTACCTATTTAGTCCATCATCTATTCTTGTAGTTCTGTTTTGATCGTCTAAATATTTTATTTAACGAGGAAGTTTTAAGATTACATTTAATATTACGTTTTGGTGTTGTTTTGATCACCTAATTATTCTTTTTTAAAATCAGATCTAATGTTACGATTTGGTCACTTACCTTTAAAGAATAAACATATTTGTTGATGTAGTAATTCTTTTACCTTTTTTAAAGATGATGTTTATTATCTTATGGTGACATATTAATATCACAGTTAATTTTTTAACGATAGAGCACTAAAACATAATGTTATATATATATATATATTTAAGAAAGTATAGTTGGATGATTATAACGAAATTTATGAAATTAAATTGGTAATTTAATGTAGTTTACCCTTTAAATGAAGGGGGAATAGACTCAAAAAGCTTAAAGGGGGACCAGATCTGGATTCGGGTATGGTCGGAATCCGGTGAAATTCCCGCCAAATCGAATATGTGGGGACCACGTCGTCACTGAAATATCCACATCGATGAAATGCTTGGGGTCCACTATGTCCGATGCGGGACAGTACAGAGGGTTAGAAACGGTGGTCTTCTGCAGCAACAAAGAGGCAAGTGAGTGACACGGGCATGACATCTCAGCACGTCGGTTTCCGGGTCCACTACGTAGCTTACTTTTTTTCTTTAATTAAAAAAATAATAGAATTTGAATTTTAAAGGTTATCCCTTTACGTTGTTTTCCGTGGTCGGGAACGGCCTTACCTTTTTGACCGTTATTCGGAACTTTTTGGCGCCAAACTCGAATTAAGGCGGGAGTTACGTTAAATTATAAGGTAAAAATACTCCAAACGTTACTTAATTTTAGGGTTTATAATTTTAGAATTTAATTTTAATATATATATATTATATCGTTAATGATTTAACGATGCGATGATGTCATTATTTTATTTGCTTTAAAATTCATTTATATATCATTATCTCTAAACTTCAAAACATGTTCTTTTTAGGTTTTAAATTTTATTTTTGGTCCCTACAGACAATTTGATAATTATCGTTGGTCAATTGAAGTTCGTTTCCGATCAATATTCATGACAATATAGACGTTAAACTATTCACATTTTACTCATTTATTTCTAAATTGGTTTCTTACGAAATTCATTTAAAATTGATGAAAAATCATCTAAAGTTTTAATGTTTTAATACTTTAATCTCCCATGATAGTTATCCGATGAGACTAATTTCGATGTGTATTATTCATCTTCTCGAGAAAAAAAAATACTTTTCACCGTTTATATTTTTAGACCTTTGAAATGTAATCTCGTAATATGAACTGTTGTATACCATGCATTTTCCGACCATGGCCACTGTCGTTACGAACGCTGCGACCAGATAGAAGCATGAAGTGCCTTGATCATTGCATGCATCTTGTCCCGGACATGCTTTTAAAAAAGAACAGACCAAATCATATCTGTCTTGGATACCTTGTTTATAATCGAAGAAATTAGAGAAGAACACATGAAATCGAAGAAGTTTTTTTATTATATCTTCTCTCTGTTTAAGATCACGTGTAGGATCGACAAAATCACGACAAAATCATTAATGTGCCACAAAAAATTAAGGCATAATTAAAGAAATGTTTAGTAATGTTGTGTGATTCTTTTATTAGATACCTCCCCCGCCTGCTGTTTCATCACGTAACATCATCACACATTGATACACACCAAGATGATGGGTGCAATTAAGGGTTTCTGCATATTCTCCCCACTTTGATTATATATAATTGCAAAATTACTCCATTAATATGATGAAAAATTATTTTTTGAAATAGGGATTTTACAATGATATCTATTGGAAGTTGTTTGGATCACACGACGACTTCTGAAAGACGCATGGACCACCCGATGACTTTTTTAGCGTCACCAGGCGATGACTTCTTTATCGTCACCAGCTTTCCCTGCTATTGTGCATGCATGAAGCATGAAGAAAGCGCCGTGCAATCCAGACAACTTTCAGAAGTCTTCGTGTGTTCCAAATGACTTCCAATGATTATCGTAACAAACATCATATTTGAGAAAACAATTTTTAATGCACTCTATATATGACAAAGAATTGTTTCAACATATTTGAGAAAAGAATTTTCCTACATATAATTAAGGATGGACATGGATCACCAGGTTGATTTAGATCGAGTTTTGATCGATCCAAGTTCGACATGGACATTTTATTCATGCACACATAACTAGATACAAATTTGATGGGCATCAATGTTGGGTACATACAAAAACATCATAGCCCATTCAAGAAACATAAGGGCTTTGTTCAGTTAAACTACAAAATGGGTTAACGGGCGGGAAATTGATGGGCTTAAAGATCCGAAAATAAGCTTCAAGTTGATATATGAAGAATTCAATTAATAACGTAAATCAACGATGCCAAAACTCTATTATTTTTTATTTGTGTAGGATGATTACAGTGTAATATATATTTAGAATTTTTTTATATAAAAAACTAATTTTATGCAAAATAAAAAATATCTCAAAGTTACAATAAAGATTTACAATTACAATTGTAAATTAAACACATAATTAGGAAAAATTCCTATAATCATTGAAACAAAACTAACAATTTAATATCACATAACAACCATATAAGAAAAGGTCAAATCTCTAACTAAGAAACTCGAACAAAGATAAATACAAACAGATCTGATCGCATTGAGAAACGAACTAAAAAATAGGATCAAACTATTGAAAGGACACCGACAAACCGTAAATCAGACTCGCGCGACGTGCAAAACTATCCACGAACACAAATTATGGTTTTTAAATCTAATCCAAGGGTCCAAATCAGGGAAGATCAACAAGATATCATATAAATTTCATCTTGATAGTCATGACGGTGTCAAATCGACCTTTTGAAAAAAAATAAATAAAAAAAGACCGAACGACTATAAAACATGCTAAATGTCTACCATAAAACAGATGAAAATGTGTTATACAAATAGATTTATTGAAAATAAAAAAACAAAAGAAAATAGAGTCACGATATAAGAAAAGAAAAAGACAATAAAGAGTACCGGCTGTTGACAACCAACATTAAAGTTGGTGTCACCGCCGATCAATAAAAACAAAAAAGAAGAGAGATGAGCGGCACAACAACGAGAGAATACTAGGTTTTTTCAACTAGAGAAAACAGATCGATTTAGAATTTTCACACATATATCTAGATAATTGTTTAAATCTAAAACCTCCGAAAAGAATGTTATTTTATTTTATCACTTATATATAATAAATTATTAACAGTTGATTAAACGGTCAACAAGATTCCACATGGATTGCCATGGATCAATCATGTGGACGCCTTGATTTGTAGTTTACTTAATGTCCAATTAATTTAAAGTACAACTGTACAAGACTCTGTTTCGCTTTGGATTTAATTTAATTACACCCCAACCCAACATGTGAGAGTGTTGCATAATTAATTCAGTTCCTTTTTTTTTTAGATGTAATTAATATATAATTTACTGTCGGTGTTTATCTTATATTTTCGGGTTTTGATGTGGTAAGAAATCGAGAGGATAAACTTGGTGAGAAGGACAGCCAAAAAGATGGGCAAAAATCTATAGTAGATTCGAGGGAATGGGTGCCTTCCACATGCTGTTTAATTTAATTGGTAAATTACATCATTTCTCACTAAATTTTATTATATCTCTTATTTTACTCACTGTACTTTGAATTTTTCTAATTTACTCACTGAACTTTATATATTAAATCAATTTGTTCACTTTATCGTTAACCTTTTAACGGTGTTATGACATAAATCAAGCATCAAAACGACGTCGTTTTGAAAAATCAAATATACACCAAAATGGCGTCGTTTCAAATCTTCTTCTTCCCCCTTTTATCTCTACTTTGAAAATAAAGTGACCAATTGCCGCAATTGGCCAACACGTCATTTTTTATTCCGAACACCTTCTACTGTCTTTAATGGGGTCGTACGGTCTCAAAATTCATGGTTCGATTCTTCTCTACCCCTTGAGTCCAAATCTGGTGGTTGTTTCACCGAAAAATGTCCCAAAATCAATGAATCTCGACTAAAACATTTCGACTTCATCACTTTCAATCTCTAATTCATGAACTTCAGAGAAAGTTCCAACAAAATAGAGGTCGAATTCACACTCAAAGTGTTGAGGTGAAGAGACTCATGAAATTTGGGTCGTAGACGGTGGTCGTCGTTGACATCCGACCATCTTATGTTTTTATTCTATAGTTGTGTGAGTAAAATAAGAGAGAGAATAAATTTTAGTGAGAAATTGTGTAATTTACACTTTATATTTCAATTATTTTATATTAAGTAATAAAAAAAGTACACGTCATCCTAAAGTAGATAAATAATGACAGAGTGAACAAAATAATTTAATCTGTAAAGCTCAGTGAATAAATTAAAAAAATTAAAAATACGATAAATACAAGAGAGAATAAAATTCAATGAAGGAGGGTGTAATTTTCCCTAATTTAATTTATTTTACTTTATTCCAAGTCACCGTGGACTTGGGGTGTTTCTTTAATATATTTGTTTGGTTTTGTCTTCTTACAACAAGGCGGTGTTTGGTTGATTTGTTTAATCATATAATAGTGTATTTGAGTAAGATAAAAAATATTTAAAAAAAAAATAAATTTTAATATTTACGTTTTAAATATATTGTTATCTTTAATGTTTTAATATTAATTAAGACAACTCTTTTTTTAAGATAAAAATTTGATAAACAAATGTTATTAATTAGATTCCAATTATTAAATTAGACGAGCAAAATAAATTAGGGGCTAAAAAGATTTAATTAAACCGAAGATTATCATGTACTCAAATTGAATTTTAAAAAATGGCCAGAGTTGACTGACCCTAAACGTGGCTGTTCTTTCTTGTCCTTTTCCTTGTATAAATCCAGAGGAAGCCGGCCAATCCTAGATATCTAATAAAACATAAATTTAAAGGAAATTAAACAACAATACCTATATATATATATAGAATTTATATAAGAATTTATATTTGATAATTCATATAATTATTTTTTATTATACAAATAAAATTAAAAAAAAAACCCATCATGCATTTTATTTATTGGTCGTCCTCTCTCAACTTGCATTAGTAACATTAAATTTAATTCTAATCTTATTTAGAGGATAGGAAAAAAAGGACTTTAGGAATAGGAATATTATTAGTGAATTTAGAATTCATAATTAAAGGAATATGAGAAATTAAATTTAGTCGTTTGATCAATCGATCAAAAATGTTTATTCTTGTTATATAAATATTATTATTATTATTCTTAAAAGATATTTTTTTATAAGTATTTTTTTAGAGTGCAAAATATAATATTCTTTATCATCTAATCTCTTAATATTTTCGTCATAATAACAATTGATCCATCCGAAATTTAGTCGTTTGATCAATCGATCAAAAATGTTTATTCTTGTTATATAAATATTATTATTATTATTCTTAAAAGTATTTTTTTATAAGTCGTTCTGATATTAGTTTTCACGAGTTCAGTATCCTTCCGAAAATAATGTTTGCTAAAATGTTTGACATTATTACATTTAAATTCCATAACTTTTTTTTTGTCTTTTTATGTTATGAGTAGGGATGGGCATGGGACCCGAATCTGATCCGATCGGGTCGTTTTTTTTTAATTTCGGGTTCGGGTCAGATGATTATAAAGTAATATATGTTCTAAATACTCTCAACCATTTGATAATGAACGCTCAATCACTTTGTTGTTGTCGTTGGTGCTCGAATCCGTGAACTTAAAAAACAACAACGGTTCGTTTATCCAATAAGGTAAATTGGTTCATGCATCAAACCCTTAATTGTTGGAGTCACTGAAGAGGAAATGAGAAATAAAACCACCATATAACATAATTACAATGAAACAACTTTTGTTAGTCCTATGTTTACCAAGTAATAAGAAAATCAAAGTTATTCCTGAATACTCTTTTATAATAATTAAGATAGAAGTGAGAACATTTATATTTATGGGGGTCAATATTAAAAAAATAATATCCTTAAACTTCAATGCAAATCCATTTAGGTTAGGATTTGAGATCATCATTACGAGATGTTTTTATTAGAAATTATCTTAATCATTCCTTAAAAAAAATAAAGTTTAGGATTTATTTATTGACATCAGCAAGTTTTTATGTAAATGAAAAAGATAAGTTTCAATAAACAAAATTTTGGAGGTCTAATAAATTAAAACCCTGAATAAAAAATAAAGATAAAAGTATAAAAAAATCACTCTAATTTAAGGCTAAACAACATCGAAAATCAAATGTAACTGAAAATATTGGAAAAAATTATAATATTTTAATTTGGACGTAATCTAAAATATTATATTATTCATAGTATTTTTTTATTGTATTTTAAAAT
This sequence comes from Hibiscus syriacus, assembly GCF_006381635.1. NCBI lineage: Eukaryota > Viridiplantae > Streptophyta > Magnoliopsida > Malvales > Malvaceae > Hibiscus > Hibiscus syriacus. The sequence goes on along the minus strand of NW_024062798.1, from coordinate 1,379,936 downwards.
ATTAAGAAAAATGTAATATTTTTCGATTGTTAGTCGAAAATATTACTTGACTGAATATTATAAAGAAGATAATAGTTAGGTTACATTTAACCTAAAATAAAATATTTTTTCATAATAATGTTGATTGCGTTTAATTTTTTAGTTTTTTTCAAAATATTTTTTCATAAAATATTAACAAAGATAATATACTTTTAATTATATATAATTATATATATACTTAACTTAAGAATTATAATTTTTTAAATTTTTAACTATTTAAAAAAAAGTATATATTATACATAAGATATACATGTAATATATATACACAAAGATAAATTAATCATATTCATTTAGTCGATAAGATAAAGTCACACATACTTATTAAATTTGATTTCATTATTATTTAGTCATATCATGAGCACTTATACAAAGTATTTTTTCTAGATTAGTCAAGATTTATGAATTTTACATCAAATATAGTTAGGAAACATATTGAGCTATTCGCATCAATGCACACATATAATCATAATTCGATCAATTTTAAAGGTTATTTGCAAGCCCTTGCACATCGTATAATAAGATAGTATATAAAACGATGCTAAATAATTATTTTTAAATATGATTAGAGCTTCCTAACTATATTTAGATGTAAAATTTGTAAGGTTCGACTAATCTAGTAAGAATACTTTGTATAAGAGTTGATGATGTGACTGTACGATTATAAAATCATGATTAATATGCGCCAAATATGATATAAAAGTGTATGACATCTTTAGTGATGATTGATATGTATACGAAATTAAAAATAACATTTGCTTTGTTAGTTTGATTATATGAATGTGCTTTATTTGTCTTTGTGTCTATATATTACATGTATATATTATGTATAATATACATTTTTTTAAATTTTTTTCTATTATTTTTTAAAAATTAATAATTATTTATTTTATATATTGTGGCGTATTTTTAATATTTTAATAGTATTGTAGTATTTTTTTTAATAATTTAATTTTAATATTAATATTTTACATCTAACTTTTTTGAATATTTGGATATGTTAGTATATTTTAAAATTAAAATTAAAATATTTTTATTTTTTAAAAATTAAATAAGTCCTCAAAATTTCTAAGTAGATTATTTTGGCTCTTGAACTTGATAAAAAATAGTTTAGCCCCTTTACCATGCCATCATGCATTATGGACCACTATATCGACACAATAGACAATCACATTAGTATTGTATATCACCAAATCAATATCGTGAATCATTATATCATTATCATAAAAATCAATGGTTTATTCTATTGGTCATAGGATTAAATTTACTTTTTTTTCTCGAGTCATATTAAGCATAAAAAATTCAAAGACCAAATTGAACTTTTTAGAAAAGTTTGTGGTTCTCATATACTACTATTAAGGCAATAAAAAATAAAATGTTCATATATGTAAGTATATGAAGAAAAAAAAAGTAAGTGAAAATAAATATTTTTCTTAATTATCTATTTCCAATTGGATAATGAATTGGAGTGGCCAACTTTGAGATAGAGATAGAAAGAGAAGTGGGGACCCTTACTTACTCCACCGCTACAACCAGACTTTGCGGAAACTAAGTTGACCCAATTCGCCTCTATCTATTTTGGTTAAATTATAATTTAATCCTTTTATTATGCTCAAATCCATAATTAATCCATATACTATTTAAACCAATTAAACTAATAATCATGTCAAATTAAAACACATAACATAATAGAGGGAGCGAAATTGTAAATTTTCCATCTGAAAATCATCTCAATTTTCTGGGTTAAGGTATAGGGTTTGCTGCGTGTTGATGGTTCATTCAACAAGAAAGAAAGCAAAGAGAAAAAAAAAGAGGAAAGAGAAGACCCAATAATTTCCTTATAATTATATTTTTAAATCCCTCTTTTTCTTCCCACTATCTTCCTTTTAGTTAGTGCTTTTAATTATTTCTTTTGGGTGTTTTAATCATTGCTTTCAGCTGAGTTTTTGATTTTCCTTGTTGGAGCTTCAAGCAATGGATCCGGTTACATCGCATGGTGGTTTGTCTCTTCAGCCGCCGTTTAACATAAGAGATTTCAATCTTCACCACCATCAGCAGCAGCAGCAGCAGAAACAGGAACATCATCAGTTCCATCACCAGAACTCGGAAGAAGACGAACAAAGCGGCAGCAGCAGCGGCGTAAAGAAACGGGATCGCGAAGACGACGGCAGCGGCGGCGGTGTAGCTGAAGGCAAAGAGCTCGGCAGCATCCATGAAGGTGAAGGCGAGATGAGTAGAAGGCCACGAGGCAGGCCTGCTGGATCCAAGAACAAGCCTAAGCCGCCCATCATCATCACTCGAGACAGCGCCAACGCTCTACACACCCACGTGATGGAGATCGGCGATGGATGCGACATCGTCGATAGCGTCACCGCGTTCGCCAGGCAGCGCCAGAGAGGGGTTTGCATCATGAGTGGGACGGGGAACGTTACTAACGTTACGCTTAGGCAACCAGCCTCGGCTGGTGCAATTGTGAGCTTACACGGGCGTTTCGAGATATTATCGTTGTCGGGTTCGTTCTTGCCTCCTCCGGCACCGCCTTCGGCCACGGGGCTATCCATATACTTATCCGGCGGACAAGGACAGGTCGTAGGTGGCAGTGTTGTTGGAACTCTAACCTGTTCAGGACCTGTTGTGATTATGGCAGCTTCTTTTAGTAACGCGGCTTATGAGCGGCTTCCATTGGAAGAAGAAGAACCGCCGCATCTACCGATGCAAAGCGGTCCGATCGAATCGTCGTTGGATGCAGTCGGCGGCCAACAACAACAAGTGGCGCCCGAGTCAAATGCGCCATTTTTTCATGGACTCCAACAAAATCTTCTAAATTCCATTCAGTTACCAAATGAAGCATTTTGGGCCAGTGGTGATCATCCTCCATTCTAGTTGCCCGGTGAGAAAACCTAGTTTATAGCTAGAAAATCTGGGTTTGTTGTTTCCATGTTTCTTATCCTTTCTTTCGTTTTGAATTGAATTTGAGGAGTAGATCATTCTTGCCTGCATGGTTGATTGAATGACTGTAAATTCATGGTCCATTTGATTTTATGAGAATAAGCTTACGTTTCGATGGAACAACAACTCGATCCAACAGTAAAAACAAGGACTTCACAGAAGGAAGTTGGTTTTAGTTTATATCTACTCCTTGTGGTGCTGAAATGCTTGTTGTCGAGGGAATCTTAGTTAGGGTTTTGTTCTTCTTAAGGGGTGGGGGAGACAAGAAAGGTTCGGTCTACTGCTTCACACGTGCATGCTGCTCTGAACAAGTTCTTTTTCGAGGCAATTTACCCATCTAATTCAAGCAAGGCAATGAACAAACCATCTTCATGTCGAATTTGTATATAGATATGTTATAATTCACTTTTAATTATATCGTAAAACTTTTAAATTTAATATAATTTTAAAACAATTGGATATGTTAAATTATATGATTAATTAAGATGGACTCTTTGTTTTTTTAATATACATCTTCTTATTTTTTACTGTTAATTTCGACTATCCATTTTCACTCATCCAAAGATCTTAAATTTTTATAAAATTAAAATGTTTTATACTATATAATTAGACATATTCTCTCTCTCACACACACACACATATATATATATATATATATAAAAGTTAAAATCCACTTGTATTTAATGTAAAATTATTAGTTTTAGATCTTTTTAGTATCATTGTATGAATAGAATAGAATGTTAAGATTATCTATTTGTTATTTTTCCTAATGAATATCTTCTTATTTTTTAGTGTTAATCTCAACGTTCTATTTTTACTCAACCACTTGTCATGGGGCTAGACTGCTGCTAGCAAGGTCGTGCGGCCTTAGACGTTTTCAAGGTCGAAAATCGGCTAAGTAACCCGAACCTTCACTAAGCAAGAAAGCTTAGAGCGTTGGAAAACTCAAAGGAAATGGAGGGAAACAAAGAGATGGGCGTGCTAAAGGAAGAAGTGAGAATTGAGAGTGAATACTAGTTTGTTTGTTTGCTTCGGTGTAGGTTGGCCTGAATTCGTTAGTGTTTTGCTGCTTGTTCAAATCGTATTTGGCTTTTATAGCTTCTGTTTTTTTATTGCTGCTGCATGTTCAACTGGTTTAGGCCTATGCTCCCCTCTGCCTTCTTTGCAAATAGGGAGCTGTGCATTATCTTTGCGTTGGTTTTGCTAGAATCATGGGGTTTGTTTATCGATAGGATTCCAGTGTTTAGTAATTTTCTTGTCTGATACTTGTATTATTCCATTCCATGATGTACTCTTTTTCCTCCGTTTAGGCTTAGAGAGATTTTTTAACGAGATCATTGGGGGTGGTTACTTTCTTTTTCCTCCGTTTAGGCTTAGAGAGATTTTTTAACGAGATCATTGGGGGTGGTTACTTTGTAATTCTTTAATATAAAGTATCCTTTTACAAAAAAAAAAACACTAATATATTAAAAAGGCATAAAATTAAAATAGTTATATACAATTGAACAAATCGTACCTATATATATTATCTAATAATAGAATTTGTCCAAGAATCCCATCCAACATCTTTTTTTCCCCATTACATTATGTTCATCTAATCTTATGGTTTCTTCATCAACAAATCATTTTTACATTTGGTCCAACTTACATCTCATGATACCCTCGTCATAAATATATGTCTGTCATGTACACGAACCTCGACAACCAGCTTTGCGACAAGTTCATACACCCGCTTCTGTGATGCAAATTCTGTGAGCACATCATCAAACATATACGTGTCTGTGTCCCAATTGTTCTTCCGAAGCTTTAACCTCTTAAACTGAAATTATGAACCAAGCATCAGTGCCCCTTTAAATAAGAAGAACGCGCACAAATCGGACTGGACCTAAATTCAAGTAATTTGAAAACCAACTAGATAGGCTGCAGCATGCAAAAGCAATGATCCGCCAGCACATATAACCATCAAATGGCATCAAATTACCTCTGGTTGAAGTTCTACACAATCAGCAAAATCAGCATCTGCCTCCGATTCTTCTGCATTGCGTGGCCGTAATCTCACAGCCATCCAAAAACACATATAAAAATGCCTCACAAGATGCAACATCGCACAATGCATGATATAATCATCAACAAATCAAATGAAACAAAACCGAGAAAAATGCATCATCGAAGAGATCAAACCAACCCCAAAGTAAAATAAGCAGAGAGAACAAACCCCCAGAATCGTCTTTGGCAGTTGCACCTCCTCCAAGGGACCAAGGGCTACTCTTCCTTGGCCCAGAAGAGGCACAAACCGAAGACAGAGACTTGTTTTTTAGTGCAAAAACGTAATTTCATTTTTTTGGTTTGGATCAACTACATGTTTAGTATGTAAACTATCACTTTTGTTATATTTTAGTATCTAAATTTTATTTTTTTTAAAAACCATACTTAACACTCTCTGTTTAATTTCAGTATTTAAAAACATAACAAAATTGTTGTATGTGGCATTTTTATGGATAAATTACATCATTCATCACTCAATAATCTTCTTAGTCCTATTTTGGTCATTGAAGTTTAGAAATTTTCAATTTAACTACTCAACTTTCAAACTATTCTTGTTTTAATCACTCTAATTTTTTTTAAAATATTTTTCATGACATGACATTTTTATTATTATTTATTAATATATAATTAAAATAAAAATTTAAAATTAAAATTAAACCCAAGCCCAAAAATTATACTACAAACCCTAAATCACAAACTACTCATCTCACCCTCACGACCTCACTCTTATTTGCCTCTCCAACTCATCCACTCCTTTTTTTAAACCATATTTTAATAAAATAATAATTAAAAAATATCACATCATAGAAAATATTAATAAAATAAGTTAGAGTGATTAAAATAGAAGTAATTTGAAATTTAAAAGATTAAACTAAAAAAATAAATTTCAATGACCAAATATGAGTGAGAAGATATTTGAGTGATGAATGGTGTAATTTACCCATAAAAAGGCAAATTCTTTAAGTTTTTAATGGTGGAGTACTAAAATGAAAGAAAAAGTAAATGTTAGGTATAATTTTGAAAAAAAATGAAAGTTTAAATACTAAAATAGAATAAAAGTGATAGTTTAGGTACTAAACGTATAATTTTATCCCTTTGATTTAATCACTCGTTTTTTTTATCTATTAATGGACTTTTTTGGATCAAATTTTGTAAATGTCTATTATGGGGCAACTCTTTTAACATGGTTTGTTCTATTCATAAATTGCAAGATTTGCACTTCTAATCTTAGAAGATATAATATCTAATCTCACTAGCACGAACCAACTTACCTCAGTGGTTAAATGAATCGTTTTTGTTCCTAGAGGTTACAAGTTTGAGCACCAACGGCTACAACATGGTGATTGAGCGTTTATTGTCAAATTGTTTAGAGTATTTAGAACAAATACTACTTTGTAATCACCTTAGCTTAATAAAAAAGAAATCTAAGTAATCACTTTAGTTTAATAAAAAAATATAATCTCATTAGCCAAATGGATTGTTAGTAATATAATTTTAATATTTATATCTATTAAATAACAACTTAAAAAGCTATTATGAAATTTGGTTAAATCTTGAACAATTGCAACTGAATTTCATTAAGTAAAATGAAGGAATCAAAATCAAAATGCATCTAAAGAAAAAATTGGAGACAATAGACACCAAAGACTTCGTACATAAAATTGATATATTAAGCTTAAGGATACAAAGAAAATGAAACTTTCCAAACAATCAATTAACCTTCATAAAATTCAGTGTCTCTGTCGAACGAGACGCCTTACGATGTGATAAAGGAGTGGTGAGTGAACCAAACAATTTGACAGATTACTTCGCTACACAATTCTGATTATATTGGCAAATGACCATTTACAAAAGAGGGGATATGACAATACTTGACCATCAACAAGTCAATCAGACAATAAATGCTGTGAAGATCTTTGTAGAAACATCAACACGACCACAGAAGTATGCGAAAAACTTATTGAAAATTATAAGGAACGTGTCACAAGAACAGATAAAAACGTGTCACAAAGATAAAAATAAAATTATTTAAAAGTGAAAAAACTCAATAAAAAAAAAGACATAATATGATTGTTTTATGATATTTACTTCTTTGTATACGCTTGATGGGACTAATGTTTTGAGACGAATCAACAACATTAATGGTCCAACATTTAATTTGAAACATTGTGCCACTCAGGAGCCCAACAGCAAGCCGGAAATATGTATGCCCATATTTAAGAACCAAGATTTTGTCTTCCTAAAGGTTGCTTAAATTATAATATTAATTATCAGTATTTTAAAAAAGTTATTTAATAATAAAATTTAATACTATCAGAATTAAGTCACATTGATCGATTGAATGAAAATTAATGATCTAATTAATAATATAAATTAAAATATAATAAATCATAACAAAAAATGGGGTTTCTTATAATTTATCAAGCTCGGCATAAGCATTAGTCTAGAATTTTACCTCATTAAATATTATCGATAAATTAGAATTTAAATTCAAAAGGATGACGCATGATGAACGTAAACAATGATAGACACACGATTTTATATTAAAGGACATAAACTTTAGAATATTATAATATAAAGTTAAGAAATGAAAAATTATATCATCAATAGAAAACATAAAATTTTAAATTATACAATGACTTAAAATTTTCAACGATACGATCGCAGTCGTTCCATCTATCTGTTTAACTCGGGTATATTCAAGTTGACCAAGTTGGGTTATAGATCTGATTCTACTTCAGGCCTTGAAGGCTTCCCATGCCCCGCAACCATTTTTATTTAGACAAATTTCCAAACATGTTCACATTATAATTCATGTTCTGGTTCATACCTTAAACAAACCGAAATCGGATATTCTAATACTGAACTCGAATAGCTTGTGACCTTAACCGAATTTTCGTTTCAAAGCACGAAAGTCAACAGAGTGAACTCGAGCAGTTCGATTCGACTTTGAGATTCTTATATCATATCCCCGTGTTAAACTATCATTCTCACTGCAGGAAGCTTGTAAACAATGAGAAATAGCAATAGGTGATTCTTGTGATCAATGTTGGAAACTTCAATTCCATTCCAGTAATCATAGAGAGTAAAATTTTCAGAAGTTTTCATGAACCAAGAGATCAAACACACAACAAAATGCAGGTCCAATACAGAAACACAGAACAATGAAGGAAGAGTTCATAAGGAAATGAAAACCTTGTGTTTCTTCGATTCATGTAAAAGAACAATCATGTTACTCGGATTCGAGAGTAAGTGTAGGATGCAATGTCTGTCCAACATAAGGTTCTAACCGAGATTTCCGACATATGTTCTCATAATCATGTTTGTATATGTATCAGTCATTCTATGTTCTCCTACAAGTATTGGCCATTCTATGTTCTCGTATTTGTATCGGCCGAATGACGGAGCAACAAAAATAACATTGAAAGAAACAAAATCCACAATTTTATGCATTTGAAGAGTGGTAGACAACTGATGCGCATGCATAACCAGATAACAAGAATGAGAGCTGTTCATGAGAAATACAGCCTTATATCAATCAACAGAAAATTTGATAAGATTTGAATCCAACAGGAATATAAAATAGATAGCTTCAAAATATATTATATTTAACAAATATAGATATGATGAAGATCAAACCAGAAACATTCATTGACCCATTTTTATTATGAATCAACCTAAGCTAAACCCCATTACTGTCCCAATCATTTCAACTTCCCATAGAACAAGATCAAGAACATTAAAATCACCCAATTTTCCGCTGAATTTAAACCCTAATAGAAACCTCAAAGAGCTGTGAGGGAAAGAAAATGAAGGCAAACCCATTGGAGAACACAATACACTTTCAGAACCTCTCCACTTTTTCGGCTTTAATGACGGGATTCGCACTGGCAATCGCATCACGTCCGGTTCCCTTGAAATCAAAGGAGCACTCGTGTTTCTCCGGGTACCGATGCTCGCCGCAGAATGTACTCTCGCAACGGCACTTGAACCCAGTCAATCCCACCTTCTTCTTGCAGATAAAGCACCTGTTCGACAACTTCGGCACCGGTTTTTCATTGCCGGTGAGGACCACGGCCGGTTGTTGCTCAACCGCCGTCGATGAGGAACCCTCGTAAGGCAACTCCTCAACCGGCTTAATCGCTTCAACGACGACCTCGTCTTTCGCGTTGACACTGAGGGATTTCTCCATGACAGCTTTCGCCTTCGCCGCTTGCTCCTCCCCGGCACGGAGGTCGCGGTAACACTTGGAGCAGAGGTTCATATTCGCCGCCGTGCCGAAAAACCCACAACCGTTGGCGCAAAGCTTCGGCTCCGAAGGGGGAAAGCTAGTTCCTTGATTCTGTTCAGAACCCATGTCGTCCAGTTGAGGGTTTGCTTTGATTTCTACACTCAAAGTCGACAAAAATAGGAATAGGTATTAGGGTTTTCTTTCCCCTTCTTGATTTTCATGGAATCTGAAACAGTCGAATAGAAATAACGAGCTTCGCAATCAAAATATATAGATTTTTTTCTGTTGATTTCCTGGTTCATATTGACCAATGTTAGCCTCTACCTATATGCTATTGAACGCCGCCTAAACTGACCTAGAAGGGTACTTTGGTCCGTTGGATTATATACAAGATTTTCATTTTTTTTTACATAAAGTTTAAGTAAGAGCGGGGTCTCTCGGTCTAGAGTTTAGAACATACTTAAGACGTAATTAGAATTTATATTAAAAAAATTATATATAGCCTTCCAAGAGTAATGGTGGTAGGATTTATATAAGATTTTCATTTTTATTTAGCTTGATATACAAGATTTTGATTGAATTTGTATAAAAGAATGAATCAATTACATGTTTAGTATCTAAACTATTTAATTTTAGTTAGTTTTATTACATAATCTTTTAATTTTTCAAAATCATATTTAAAGTTTAGTTTTTGTTTTATTTTTGTACCCCGTTTAAAATTTAACATTAAGTTTTAAAAAAATTGAAAGTTTATGTAATAAAACGGACCAAAAGTGATAATTTATGTACTAAATGCGTTAAGTTTTTAATGACGCATACTAACATTAAATAAAAACTAAACGTTAGGCATGATTTTGAAAAAAATGAATGTTTAGGTATTAAAACATATCAAAAATGATAGTTTAAATATTAAACACGTAGTTTACCCTAAAAAATTTAGATATTTTTTTAATGATGTAGGATAATAATTTAGGATAAACTATATTGGTGGTCTCTTTTATTTTTTGTCTCTTTTATTTTGGTTATTGGTTTAAAAAAAGTAATATTTTAATCATTTTCGTTATTGATTTATTGTATTTTAGTCATTGTGTCGTTATTTTGATAACATTAAATATTAATAAAAATAATAATTTATAACTTAATCCCTAAACTTTTAAAAATATATAGTTTTCGCTATATTAAAAAAAACTCCGAAAATATTTTTCTTAAAAAAAAATCTTTTATCCTTAATCCTGTCTTTATTGTCATTATCGTCGTTGCTTGTAGACGTAAACCCTGTTTCAAATCCCAACACCCTCACACTCATATTGTTGTACGTTGTATTGGTAAGACGGTAACTATATCTCTGTATTAACAACACCCCCTGCGCCGGGCCCGGCCTATTGTCTTAATCATTCATCTAAAGCCTAAACCTCAACAACCCCAAATACAATAGTTACTGACCTTTCACTTCCTCTCATGACTTCAGCATATTAGAATTGCTTTGTTTATACTCACATGCATGTTAAAATGCTGTCACTGAAAATTGGTCCGAGCTCATGTATTGTGCAAATGATGTCAATGTTCAAAATATGAATAATTCAAAATTTTAGTGAGTAAATTAAAAAAATTGAAAGTACAACGAGTAAAATATGAGAGATAATAAAAATCAGTGAAGAATAATGTATTTTACCCAATTCTTAAAAATACTATCCCCCCTTTTATCAATCTTGTATTTGTTATTAAAAGGAACTAGCTTGTTTCTTCTTTATGGTCTATGGAAGGTGAATTCGGCATTGGATCAGATTGGGAAATTTTATTTAAAATTATAGGATCATTAGCTGTTGTTTTTCTCAAATGGTTGGTCCATTTTTGACGGATAAGGTTGGTTCTTTTTCTCGTCAATTTCATTCCTGTGTTGGATGTTTCTTCTATACTTGCAATTTACATTGTCGTGGTTAGCTTTCATTGTTTATTTTGATTTTTGAGTGTCGTCTGATCAAATACAGATTGTGATTATTTGTTTATGTTTAAATATAGTTTTTATGGGTAGAATTCTGGGTAATTTTACAGGGTTTAGTGATTTTCTTCCCCCTTTTCACAACTTGGGGTTTCTACGCAATCCAATTTGCTAATTGCAATGTCTTTTCTACTTTGACGGCTGATATGGACTTAGTGATTCTTATATGTTTGTTATGTAATTTATGCATTTTGCTTTGATACATTCATTATATGATTTGGTGATCCTTACAGCATTCCGTGATCGGAGAATGTGAGAATTCTAAAGAAGATCAAAGCAAGCCTTTAACGTCCAAGTAAGTCTAAATTCATTTTAATTTATTCCTTTTCTTTTCTCTGTTGTAAACGACCTGAATTTCTCTTAAGGATTATTAAATGTAGAATCTCATAGAAAAAGTGCAAAATTCCATAATATATCAGGGCATTTCTTTAACTTCTAACTATGAATGACCTAATTCAAGTAAGCACATATGTAAGTATAATCGGGGATGGATCGAAGGGGGCAGTCGCCTCCCCTGAAAATTTAAAATTATTATATATTTTAGATCTTTTTTATGTATTTTTATTGAAAATCTATTTTTGTCCCATGGAATTTATAAGTTCAAGTTCACCCCTGATATAAAATTTTGGGTTCGTCCCTGCATATAATGCGGATGGTTTTCCTTAGCTTCAATAAGATGGGTTCTTTGATAATACTTACTTTATCTTAGGTACACTTAATGATAGTTCCTACCATTTATAGGAACAAGAGAGAGCAGCACAATACAAAACCAGTACAAGCACAAGTATTAGGCCATGGTTGACTATCATTCTTCAAGTATTCGTTTACTGTAATAACCAAACCAGATTCAATTATCAAGCGGATTTATTTTCTTCCTTTCAGTTTGCAAGAAAACCTCCATCACCAGCTTGACTGCTTGAAGTTCAACACTAGTTGTATCCATTACACCAAGAGGACCCAAAAACAAAACAGACATATCCTTATCAGATTTCGTATGTAGAACCTTGAAAGCAAGGTGACCACAAAAAAATAGACGATTGTTTGACCTGAAATCTGACAATAGATTAACAATCTATAGGATTAAGTTCTATCAATACATCATCAACAGCTTTAATCTAGTGAAGGGATCAAGTTTTATCAATCCATTCTTTTACCTTCAACACTGATTCATTCCTCACAAGCCATTAAATCAATCTTAATCAAGGTAGAGAGGAATAGGAGGGGAAGCATTCTCATCGACTATTTTCCGGTACTGTACACTAAGAGATTAGAAATTCATCAGTATATAACGCGCTTGTAAAATACTTAATGATAAATAAACTCGAGAAAGCGTACCTTTTGTCTGAATAACTGTTGTATGGTGCTGTTAAGGCTGCCTTTCTGACGCTCTTCTTCTCCCCACTCATCTAGTCCTACTTTGTGCAACATAGGTGTGCTCGAGTCTCCTTGAGAGAACATCTTCATATCTGGGCAATTATCTAGAAGTAGAACTACTAAGGATGGGAATCCAAAGGTATACTTCTCTGATGAGCAGAAGCTTTCAAGCTTTGGTAGATCTTTGAGTTCCAAACGGTTTAGTTGAGGGAAACTGATCTCATTGCGGTGATCATCAGTATCCCCACCTTGTATTATTTCTTCTAGCATTCGGCAATTCCGTATACTCATTTCTTTAAGCTGCACTAGACTTTTGGATGTGGGATGTGGGATGTGGGATGTGTGATTAGTTTTATGATTCCATGACAAAATAGTACTTTCAATGTCACCAGATTTAGGAAAGATACCGAGGATGGAACTAAGTTAAATTTCAACCGGGAACAATTTTGCACGTGCAAAATCCTTAGATTTGTGAATCCTTCCCTTTCTTTCCGTAAAGAAAATACAACTTTAATATGGTTATATGAGAGAGTAGCAGCCATGCAGGGTTTTCCTTACCACCTAGGCCTACTCCTTCACTTTGGAATATCATCTCTTGAAACCGAGACCATCTTATTTCAAGTGACTGAAGATCAGGTAAAGATAACAACTGGAACAAGTAAGATGGCAACAAAGTTAGTTGCTGCGGAAAATTCTCTAGTTTGACAACTTTTAGATTGCCAAAGTAGTGAGATAGATGCTGTTGTCAGCCTTCGGAATGCCATATCTCTTCCATCCCGGCATTCCATCCCAAAGTCAATTGAAGCAGATTTGGAAATGTAAACTGCACAATTCACAGTTGCTTGTTAACTTGCACTGTTGGATATTGAACGAGATTCTAATACTAAAATGGTTTAGAAATTAGGACGATACCTGATTCACCCAAAAGAGGGACCGTTGACTAGTGTTCCCACTTGTTTCTTGAGAAGCAAACAACGTCTCCACTTTGTCACATCTCTTTATCACCATCTTTTTCAATGACGACCAATTTGCAGTGTGCATTTTATGATGGATACTCTTTAGATTTGGCAAGTCAGAGAGAAACAAGAAAGTCAGGTATGGGAACTCAAGTGTAATAACATCTGGTTGAACGAGTTGCGGAGCAAGTGATGACATAGCACTGCCGCTGCCGTTTTCTGGAGATTGAGATTCGGATATTATTTTTTCTAGTGATTCACAATTCCATATACTCAGTCTGCCAAGCCTTTGAAACTTGTCGATATACTCAACGGAAGAACATTTGATAACTTGGGACAAAAACTCAAATGAATGCAAGTTATTTTGGAAAAGGAATGTTCAGCAAGTCGGTTTGGCCATAGTCTTTCCACATTGTCCATCTTGTAACATTCCAGTTTCTCTAGCAGAGGAAGTATCACCTACATTTTTATTTTTCTAATTGTTTCATGAATCAGGTGATGAGTAAATATAATACCTGCGGTTTAACCTTATTCAAGAATGAGTTAAAAGAATTCTAAATTAAAACATACCTTTTCATTGAAGAGATAGCTGTGATCAAGTGACTTGTTGGTTTGGCTGTTTTCATTACAAGTTAACGTGTTCAATTCTGGACAACTCTGTATACTTAAATGCCTTAGAGAGGGAAATTCAATCGGATTAGTTCCACGACAGAATCTTTTGAGTTGGGGGAGCAAATTGAGCATCAAAAAGTCGTTTAGGAAACACCCTTACGCTGTTGCTGCTGCTTTCTTCTGTTAACATTCCTTCTATTACCTCTTCCATTTGATCACAATGAGAAACAAGAAGTCTTTTCAGATGCACTAAGCTTTTAACCATGGATAAAGTACATACGTACTTCAACCCATGGCATCCATTCACGCTCGAACTTGTTAAACACTGCACACCGAATGATATTATAGGATGCTGATCGTAATGCCATAGTTTTTCAATGCCGTTAATCGAATCTAAGTCCAACTCCTTCAAGGTAGGACACGAAACCTGCAAATAAAGATAACATTTCATATCATCATAAACAGTTCTTTCTTATTTCTCATTCCCAAAGATAGATGTAAATACCTTTCTATCAAAAAGCCATGTGGCAAATTGACATGCTTTTTCCGAGTATCATGAGCCATTCAATCTATTCAGTTCATCTAAACATAAGACAAATAGTTGACTGAATTCCAAAATGTCATTCTCACCGATGTTCTATAATTAACTCCGTTATGTTCTCACAATTGGATACCTTGAGTTCTTGGAGCTGACGAAGCCCTTTGGCTATGGAGAAGGAGAACAAATTCTTCAACATATTGCAGCTATTGACTTTGATGACTCTTAATCGGCCAAATGATTCAGCTTTGAGTTGATAATCGCATATGGCCTCCAAGTAGATCAGATTATAAAGAGACAATGACTCCAAACAAGAAACCAACATCATGGAGTTAATAACAACATTAGTATCCGAGACATTCGAGACATCGAAATGCTTTAAATTCGATAAACCATCTGTAATCGGATCAAATAATACATCCCCAACATTTTTCACTCCTTTAAGATATAGGCTTTTAGTTTTTTTCTCAACAACAGTTTAATTCCATCGACCAAGTGAATACTTTTATCCATCTCGAGCTTCAACAGTCTTGATGTTTCCATCCCTTTTTTATACGGATACCACTGATCTCCAATGGAAATCTCGTATCTTTCGATCTTTCCGGAAAACAAGTTATTCTTTGGTATAGCTTGCACATCAGGAATATGTAATTCTGAAGTCGTTAAATTAGACAGATGTTGCAACTCAACAAGACTAGCATTGGTTCTTGGATTCTCACTTCCATCAACCTCCCATTTGTCGAAGTTATCGTATAGATATAGTTCTTCTATTCTGGATAAATTTGTCAACACCATTGGTGATATTACTTTAAGATTGTAGCAATTACTCAAGTCTAACAATTTTAGCTTGGTCAGTTGTCCTATTTCCTTTGGTAGCATCGTGACACTAGATCCACGGAGGTCGAGGATTTCTAAATTTTCCATCTCTGCTGGGATGACAATATCATCTAAATCGCAATCGATCAAACACAACGTACAAAGGGTTTTCAAGGAACCGATGGAGGAAGGCAAGGATGTAAAACGCATTTCAGCAAATTTCAAGACTTTGAGTCTTTGCATTCCCTTGAAAAAGTCATTGGGAACTTCCACATTACCGTACATGGAGAAAAAGGTGAGGTTTGGAGATTCCAACTCATTGGGAAGCTCACTAACCTTGGCATATTTTAAGCTAACAAGATTGTAGCTTCTCATTTGATCCTCATTTTACCACTCTTCAAATACATCCTCTTCTCCTAAAGCAAGCCAGCGATGGTCCCTAGAAGCAATTGAAATGGTGACGTCGCGCACAACATCATGCATGTCGAAGCGTTCTGGGGTAGAGCCGGAAAGTAACAAAGAAGAGTCCTTGAGCTCACTAGCCAATGCCAATACTTGGTTCCGTACTTTTTCCATCATGCCAAGGCCATGAAACAAACCCCAGCCTCTACAATGTTTCAGCAGGTCTTGGATGGCAGCATTGTGACACATTATGCTGCAGATCAAGAAAGTGAATTTAAGTTCTTCTGTTTCCAAATATTTGTAGCTCATCTCTATAGCTGAATACACGGCACCCGAGATCCCCCTGAAGTTGATTTTAGAGGGTTTAGCTGCTCCAGAACGTTCTCCCATTCATATAAATTCTGCTTACGCTTTAAAGCCTTTGCAATGGGCAGAACTGCACATCGTTTAGCAACTTCAACTGCTGCAGATTGCAAGTCATATCTTTAAAAAATATGACCAGCCATTTTCTTAAACAAGCTCCATGCTGCGTCTTCTTTCAATGTTCCAATTGAAATGTTTGGCTGTGAATTCATAGATTCCAACACATCATACCTCCTAGAAGTCATTAAGATCTTACATCCCTTGTGTTCATCTCCGGAAGGAATTCCGAGTGCCTCCAGATCCAATGTCACCCAAATGTCATCCAAAATGATAATAACTTTCTTCTCTTTCTTTTGTCTTTCACGAAGTCGAGCAGCTCTCACTTCTACGCTTTTCTCTGTGATCGTCAGGCCTATCTTCTCGGCGATCTCATTCTGGATAATCACCCTGTTTGGTGTTTGAGTTATAGCAACCAAGACCACTTCATCAAACAGTTGTTTCTCCTTGGCTTGCCTAGCAGCCTCTTTGACAAGTGTGGTTTTGCCTACGCCTCCCATCCCTTGCACCCCAATTATGCTGGCATTACAATCTTCAAATGTCGCCATGACCCCATTGAAAGCACCGGTTCTTGATCCAAACGCCTCGTACTCTTTGACAGGTCTAATAATGCCTATCCTTTCAATAGCAGGACGGTAGGAAATACGATCAAACCGATTATTTTCATTCAAGAGTTGAGTTATGGTGTCGGCCTCCTTTTTGACTTTCTTGCTGAGCAAGTAACGAGACTTGAAATCAGGACAGAATTCGGCGAAACGCCTATCCGTTGCTTTCTCTTCATCCTCCTGCAATCATGTTGCAGCCTGCTCGGAGATCTTCTCATCGACCACCATCAACCACCTTTCTATGTGATCGAAAATCACCTCCCCGTTCCGGTTAGCCTCGTCGACAGAATGTTACACCCTTTCTCTAGCATCCTTCAGGCTTTGGACTTTAGTCCGGAGGTTCAGAAACTTGCTCTTGTACTTGAATAAGTAACCGAGTTTTTGTGCGGTGGGATCGACGGTGTACTCAGCAACTTTGGCAGCAAGAGATCAAACAATGGAAACAACAGCCTCCATTTTGATTTCCAAGACAAATGATTGATGAGCTTTTGAGATTGCGAAGGAGCAGAGAGTCAAAACGAAAGGTTGTGAGATCTGGAAGAAGCCTAGAAACATAAGCAACCAAGCTGGAAAATAATGATAGATAGGTGTAAAGTTGAGTGTTTCAACTAGGTTATTTTCAGGGTAAATTATGCGTTTAGTACTCAAACTATCAATATTAGTCCATTTTAATATCTAATCTTTTAATTTTTTCAAAACCATACCTAAAATTTAGTTTTTGTTTCATTTTAGTATCTCATTTAAAATTTAACGTTAAAATTTGAAAAAACTAGAAGTTTAAGTACTAAAACGGACCAAAACTGATAGTTTAGGTACTAAAAATGTTAAGTTTTTAATGGCGGGATACTAAAACGAGACAAAAACTAAATGTTATAAAAAAAAATTAGCTGACCCATATTCCCATATATAATGGGGTAGGGGAGGTAAGATAGTAGGTTGCCCTAACACCAAGTTGAGAGCAGCTTCTGTAGGAGACCTCTGAATTATGAAATGCCCTCCATAGGACTCGATGTAACACCCCCAACCCGTATCCGACCCGGATACGAGTCCGAAGTGTCACATTGACTTTTCAAACATTTATTCGTATAAAATAGTGAGTAATTTAAAAACTTTTATAACATTTAACTTATTCAAAACATTTACAAAACTATTCAGAGCTTATACAGTATATTCTTTTGATTACATGCCAACTAGAACTTTATATACAAAAATACATATTATTCACCTCTCCTCTGATCTGACATTCGGTAAGGAGAACTGACATGTCTTGTTCCTCTTTACTTCTCTTTTCGCTTTCCAAACCTACGTGTGAAATAATCACACGCTAAGTCGATGACTTAGTGAGGCATATAAAACATATAATATTTCATATAACATAAAGCATACATAAACATATACCATCATTATCATAATCTCTATCATTATCATTAAGAAACACACATAACATCATATGGTTCATGTAACACATTTCAAACCACTTACCTTTGATAACCATTTATAAACCCATCGTATACATATCACATTCAGTATGTTTGTTTAATCTCTTTATTAGCCCATGTACACTAGTGAGAACTTAAGGTATGTGAGTACATTGAGGTTGTGCACACATATGCTGTCACCACAGCTCGATCAATGTCCCAAAGGACCTATCCAGAGGTCACAAAGACCCCGGTAACTATCCAGAGGTCATAAAGATCCTCGGTAACTGTCCAGAGGTCATAAAGATCCTCGGTAACTGTCCAGAGGTCATAAAGATCCTCGGTAACTATCCATAGGTCCCGAAGAACCTAGGTAAACTGTCTATATGTCTCGAAAGACATAGGTAAACCCTCGACTCTTGGCATGCCAACTATACCCCTAGCTCTCATATCACATAACATGGTCATTATCATTTATAACATTTCATATCACTTGTTATTTCTCTTCTATCACATACCACATGTATGTGTAACCATGTATTTCATATCATATATCTTATAATAGATTCTTATATCATCATTTGTTTCCTTCCTACCTATTCACAATCACACTAACATGTAATGCAAGCAAGATGTATTAATACATACATGTAATCACATAACTTATATCATATCATTTCTCTTATAAACACATATCTCTTCTTTTCTGTCACGTATCACATATACGTGTAATCATTGATCTTATAATTTCATATTCCTTATCTTCTGTCACATACCCTATGTATGTGTAAACATATATCTCATAAACACATATTTATGAATCTCATATCGTATCACATATTCACATAAACATGTAATCCACTTTCACATATCACTTAACATATTTTCTAATATGATCACATAACTCATATTATCTATCTCATATCATATTCTCATGTATTTACTTAATTCAGTTTCACATAGCTTGTCACATAGGCATGTATTCTCATATATTATAATTTCATATAGTTCAATATCACATATCACATATACATGTAATCATGTACTCATACACACATAAGCATCATATCATTCACAAATCAAATAACATTTTAGGAGTCACTTCTTACCATAATAACTCCAATACTGGCTCATCGCAAGCCAATGTTCGTTCAATAACATAAGTACAATTAAAATTGCACTCACCTTAGCTTTACTTTGATTCGATTTTAATCCTTCAATTGTTTCTGAATGGGATCACGTTCTATATCTACATAATCATTAGTAGATCTATATCAGTATTATAACTAATATACTCTAATGGTTCACTCCTTAGACTAAGAAAAATGCCAATTTCATCTTTCAATGAAAGTATGCATTGATGCACTACTGATGCATCGGTGCATAAAATGCATTCGATGTTGTATTATCACTGGGATGCATCGATGCATGCCTTATGCATCGATGCACTAATTGCATTCGATGTTTCTATTTTAAAAGAGTGCATCGATGCACTACCTGTGCATCGATACACCTTCAAACAAATTTTTGGGTTTTAACCTTGATGCATCGGTGCACTATGAATGTGCATCGGTGCACTATGAATGTGCATCGATGCACTATGCCCATAACCTCTTTTTGAACCCGAAAATTCATTCTTTTTGGATTAAATCCTTCATATTTCAACCCCTTTCATATTCCTAACTTTCATATACATACTCAAACTCATTAATATTCATTTATCTCATCTTTAACCTCTAAATTTCATCTTTCATATGGAAATTCAAGAATCATACTCAATTTCTAACATGTTCCAAATTCCATTCAATTGCTTCTAACTTCTTAATTAGACCCTTGACAAGTCAAATCCAACTTTAGAACTTCAAAAACCTTTCTATAACAAAAGTTCATTTATAAACCCTTAATAGAAATTTCTTTATAATTCTCTCTCTTTGGTGTTTTAAACTTATATAAGCTTTCCTTAAGCTTATATAACCCTCAAAGACTCAATCCAACTTAAAACTTTCAAGAAATCAAAAGCTAAATCAAACTTACCTTTGCTCTTGGCTTCCACGTAAAGAAGAAGAAGAAAGGAGAAGAGCACTCTGGAGAATTCTCTCCCTTTCAACGTGTATTTATCCTTACCAATCCCATTTTAATTCATTTCTTGGTCAATTGACCTTTTTGCCCTTTATTTCCTTTAATAATTACTAAATAACATTCATCATATATATCCAATAATCATTGAACTATTTCATTCTTCTACTTTAGTCATCGAATTCTGAAACTTTACAATTTGGTCACTAACCCATAATTTGGGATGTTACACTAGATCCCACGACCCCAAGATTAAGAACTTTGTGCTCTACCAACTGAGTTGGATGGTCATCAAATTAGCTGACCCTTATTCCCATATGTAATGGGGTACTAAAACGAGACAAAAACTAAATGTTATATATGATTTAAAAAAACAGAAGTTTAGGAACTAAAATGAATAAAAACTTATAGTTTAAATACTAAATGCGTAATTTACCTTATTTTTAAATTAAATATTGCTAGTGCATCGATGGATATTGAATATTTTTATTTATTTCTTAATAAAGTATTTTTAATACATGCCTATCGTGTCTACAACAAACGTTGAACGCTAGTTAATTAACAATTATATTATCATTTTGACCAAAATTAAAGCATACATGATTAAAGCGTTTGAAGAAAAGATAGAGATCAAATTGACTATTGTATCAAACTGTAAGGGCAAATTTTGATATTACACCTAAATTATTTAATTATTTCTCGATAAAAGTATTTTTAATGTAAATTGATCATGCTAACTACAAATGTTAATCATTAGTTAATTAATAATTTTTATTAAACAAATTATTTTGACTAAAACTGAAACATAGTGGATTGAAATGTTTGAAGAAAATAGAGACCAAATTAACGAATTTTGATACCGTAATAATTTAAGCTATTAGAGTTCATTTAATTGGTCCCTCAACTAAATACAACTCCGTGAACTATAATTACATGATTAATGTTAGTATTTATTTTATAACAAAATTAAAATTTTAATAAATATTTTTATCTCATCAACAATCAAAATAATTCTTTAAACTCAAGGTCAATAAAGTAAATGTCACGTCAACATATTTAACATTAAAACGAGTTAAGTAAATCCATTATTTTGATATGATACAAGGATTATTATCACAATTTAACCATTTTTTCAAGTAGTAATTTGACAAATTTTTAGTTTAAAATAGCTTACGGTGCAAGCCTAGATGGATCTAACACGTGGGCACCTTTTGGGGCTGAAAAAATGATTCGTCTTCTCCGTTCTCCGATGCCCATATCTGCTTTCGTCTTCCCAAAACGACGTGTCGTTTTGTTCTCTCTCGCTCAACTTCTTCACCGTCGCACAACTACGAGAGCCTTCTGCTCCAGAATGTCGTCCACGTCATCAACTTCACTGACTCACTCCATTTCGTTGCCGAGTCAACAGGGTCAGCCCGTCCAAATCGTCGCTGCCCCTGGCCTGTCCGGTTCCGAGTTCAGGTTATTAGCTTTTTTTTCTTTTCCCTTTTATTTCTCGTTTCTGGAATTTGGGAAGTACCCATTGTTTTAATAAACCATGAGACTGAATCTGCAGGGTTGCTATCGAGTCATCTTTGTTTAGACAATGGTTAAAGAATCTGGAGAGTGAAAATGGGATTTTGGCTAATGAGGACATGGCTTTAACTCAAGTGCTTATCCAGGTATCTTTCCTTAAAAATTTTGCATTAATCATCGAATCTGTTGGGGGGAAAAACTTTGGGTGAATTTTGTTTTACTTGTTTTTATCCTTGTACTGAAAATATTGGAAGAAGTGTTGCTTAAAGGTATGATGGATTTTTTTAGTGAGTTTTATGCAAAAATTGAACTTGTTAAGCATTTGAACTCTGGTAAAAGGAGTTGTTTTATTTGACAACAGGGAGTTGATATGTTTGGAAAACGAATCGGCTTCCTCAAATTCAAAGCCGATATTATCGTTAAAGGAACGGGAAAGAAGGTATTTGATCATCTTCTTGAATAGCTTTCTAAACAATTTCATTTTGGATTATGGTTCTTTGTGAAACTTGCTTGGTTTGAACTTGATTTTTAGTTCCAGTTGGAGTATGTATTGCAATTATTCGTGCAATTGTTCGGCATCTTTTCTTATGAACTAAAACATTCTTAGGTTCCAGGTATAGTGTTTGCACGAGGACCTGCTGTAGCCGTGTTAATTCTTTTAGAGTCTGAGGGCGCTACATATGCTGTTCTCACCGAACAGGTAGGGTGATAGTTTTAGTTTTTTTTTTTAAAAAAAGAAATTATTCTTAGCTGTTTGTCTATCAAGTGTGATAATACAATTGAACAGAGGAGGGATCGACTTTAGAAGGTGGCCATTTACATATCAATACTTCGTTCAAAGCTAAATTCTTTGTTTTTTTTTCTTTCTCTAAGGCTAGGGTCCCCACGGGGAGAGTTGTTCTTGAATTGCCTGCTGGAATGTTGGATGGTGACAAGGGTGATTTTGTTGGCACTGCAGTTCGTGAGGTCCTCTCTCTCTCTCTCTCTCTCTCTCTCTCTCTCTCTCTCGATTGTTCATTGCCAGAGATTAACACATATTATACAAATGTTTACACACATATATTCGAAACTGTCTTTATTTTTTGTAGGAATTTGTATGTAAGTCATATTACCACACATAAAGTTCGTAATTTGCTTTAGGCGATGAAATCTGCCATTTTTGAGGTCAAGTACTCTAGGGTTATATTGTAGTGCACCCAAACATCTGAGTCTCATCTACGAGATCATTTTCCCCTTTGTGGGTTGTTCTTATAGATTATATTCCAGCCTACATTAAATTTACAGTTATGTCAATATTCTATAACTGCCAATAGGTTGAGAGAACTTGCTATATTTGACATAATATTTTGTTAAAAAATCCTTACGACCAGCTTCTTTTAAGCTTCCGTTTCCCCCCTTTATGTTATATAAATGGCTTCTTAATGAGTTGAAACTTACAGGTTGAGGAGGAGATTGGTATTCACCTGAAACTAGAAGACATGGTCGACCTCACTGCCTTCCTTGATCCGTCTACTGAATTCAAAATTTTTCCTTCTCCGGTATGCTGGCAATACGGATGAGTGTTCTTTTTTCAGAAAATCATTTCATGTTACAAACCCTACAATCATCACTTTGAAATAGAATTATTAACTGTATGTAGCGTTGATTTTCTAATTATGAATCTATGATGTGCACTGCTTGATTGTATTCTTTGCATAGCAGTTCTTATAGTCCCTTGTAGAGAATTTTATGCCCTTTTCCTGGCCATTTTGCCGTGTCGTGACTTGATTCAGCTTAGGTTTTAGATGATCATTTCTTGTGTTTTCCATGTTAGGGAGGCTGTGATGAAGAACTGGGCCTATTTCTGTACAAAGGGCATGTTGATAAAAACATTATTACACAGCTTGAAGGAAAACAAACAGGTTGTTCCGAACACGGTGAGATGATCAAGGTTCGTGTAGTTCTGTACGAGAAACTCTGGCGCACGACACCTGATGCAAAGGCACTCATGGCCATCGCTATCTATGAAATGGCCAAGAAAGAAGGATTATTACCACAGTAATCCTAACCAGCCAAACCCGGTAGTTACCATCTCACAAATCAAGTTAGTCTAAATTTAACATGTTATATAAATATGTAGAACTGCTATAATATTATGAATGAACTAGAGTTTGTACTTTTTCTCTTATTCAACTATTTCTTTTGATTTCATCCCTCGGGACATGTATATATAATTTACATGTGGACCGACTCGGAAGAGATAAAAAGAATATTTATTGGAAGGGAAGGGATGTGATACCAGATGGTTTTAAGGCAAACATGAGACCCACAAATATGATTAAAGTGGGGAACATGTTAAAGTCCTAAAGGACAACAAAATTGAGTACTCTGCCCTAAATGATACAAAGGGGCATCATCAAGCTTTTAGGCAAATTCAAAGGTTTGCTTGCTTTAAACTCCAAAATCCCACTTGACGAATCATATAATATAAAACCCAATATCCCCACATTGTGCATTTGAAGCCATCGGAGAAAACTGCAGATGAAAATGCTTTCTGTTCCCACATAAACCTTAGCCCTTTCTAATGGGCTCTGATCTCATCTTTATCATATTGATAATACTTTCATGGCCTTCATTTCTTTCGACCAAAGCTGAAGGGATCGCATCGGCTCACCTCCTCGATCTTCTCATTAGGGACTACACGGTTAAGTCTTTTAACCGGCATTGGAAAACAGGTACTCTATATACTGTTCATTTACCCTCAAACTTATCTGGGATCGAAGTCGATACCGTGAGGTTTCGATGTGGGAGTCTCCGGCGATATGGAACAAAAGTTAAGGAATTTCATTTGGGAATTGGTGTGATTGTTCATCCTTGTGCTGAGAGAGTCATATTGGTGAGACAAAACTTGGGTCTCAATTGGTCATCTATATATTATGCAAACTATGATCTATCTGGTTATCAGCTTGTGTCGCCTGTGTTGGGGCTTTTAGCTTATAATGCAAGCAGTGATGTGAGTCTCGGTAGCCCTTTTCAGCTCGGAGTTCTTGCAAGGGAAATTCCGATTAAAATTGATTTTGGAGACCATAAAATGGCTTCCGACATGACTGGATCGTCAACGAGGCCATTGTGTGCTAGTTTTGAAGGAGATGGAAAAGTTACATTGAAAAACCAAGCGTCACCCAATGTTTGTATTGTGACAAGGGACGGACATTTCGGTTTGGTTGTCGAGACACCGCCGTTGATGCCGGTGAGGAAAAAGATTAGTAGATGGAAACTGGCGGTCGGAAGCTCGATCGGAGCTGCTTTGGGAGCTTTCCTCCTGGGGTTGCTTTTGGTGGCGATGGTTATTAAGGTGAAGAAGAAAGCAAGAATGGAGGAACTCGAGAGGAGAGCTTATGAAGAGGAAGTCCTTCAGGTTTCCATGGTTGGACATTTCAGAGGTCCGACAGCTCCTGCTACTCGAACGACGCCAACGATCGAATATTAGTACATAAATTACAATTCTTGAAATCTTAGTTATGTGATACTTTTATTCAATGTATGATCATTCTTTTCTGGACTTGTGATTCTAACAAAATGTTCATAGGTTCAATGTCTTGAACATGAAAACTGAAAATTATATAATATTATTGTAGTTGTTGGAGAAGTTGTTGGTTTCAACCTTTGTGGGTCAGACACAATCATCAGCCCAAGAGCCTTTAAATGTAAGCTTTGTGTAGGGCTCAAAATTGTTCTTGGTCGACCCGACAACATTGGATTAGATCAGATTTTATATAATATGAAACCAAAGTTAGATTTAGGGTAAGATTTTTTTGATCCGACATAAAATAATAGTATAATTTTTTAAATATATTTAAGAATAATTATTATAATATTTCTTATATAATTTTTTCATTCAAGTCTATTTTGCTAAATAAAAAATATATTTGTGTTAAATTAAATCAGAAATTAACTTTTCATCTCAAAATTAAAGTTAAATTTTAGATTAAATGAGATTTTTTTAAATTTGAATTAAATCAAATTCCAGCGGAGAAAATATTTTTTTTGAGTCGAATTAAATTAACTCGACCCATTTTCATGGTTACCTCTTGTTATGGTAGATGGGCCATGGACATTTTCTATATACATATTGTTGGGTTACATTTGATTAGATTCTCATTTATTTATTTAAAAAATTATTTTTTACGTCAAATAATTAGTTTAATATTTTGTGATAAATTTTAAATGTACATTTGCACGTAGAATTTTTATAAATTATTGATAAATAAAATAAGTAAAATGTTTTTCCAATTATTACTAACATTTTATCAATATTTATTTATCATAATCTAATACGAACCAATTTACCTCAGTGGTTAAAAGAAATCGTTATCGTTATTAGAAGTCACGAATTTGAGTACCAGCGACTACAACAGGGTGATTGAGTGTTCATTATCAGATGGTTGAGAGTATTTACATGGATGATCACTTATGTTTGCGTTTTGTCCTCTTTTAGTCACTAATTTTAAAAAACATAAGATATAGTCATTTTATTTTTTATTTAATTAAGATGTGGTCACCCCGAGTTAACTACCGTTAACAAAATTTAAATATTTTAATATAATCACACATTTGATCCCTATTATTTACACATTCTCTTAATTTAGTAGTACTTTTAATAAATTAAAATAAATTTAATCCTCAAATCGAATATTATCACATGTTACCATTCGATTAGAGGACTACATTTACTTTAATTTAATATGTTTATTTCCACCAATGAAAGGGTAACATGAGTCACCCTCTTGTGAAAGAAAACAAAGGAAAGTAAATTGGGGCAAAAAAAGACTCAAACCTTGCTCACTTAAGAAACTAAACATGTATCCAACCATTAACCCAAGAACATTGCTTGGTCTAAAGTAGACAACATGGTATATATATTTTGTATTTTTGTTTATAAATACTTAAATTCATAATATTATATATATATTAACTTAAAAAATACTTTTATATTAACTTATTAAATATATTTTAATATTAACTTAATTTTAAAATATTTTTTTTATTTTCATTTAAAAATATGTATTTTATGTTAGAATTTATTTAAAAGTATGATTAAATTGAGTGAATATGTAAATAAAAGTGACCAAATATATGATTATACCAACTATCACATCACATATTCTGTTATTGTTAATAGCATTTAACCCGTAATGCCTACATCTTAATTAAATAAAAACGAAAGTGATCTTATGTTAATTAAATAAAAATGAAAGTGGTCGTAATTTATGTTTTTTGAAATTAGTGACAAAAAATGGATAAAATGAAAACATAAGTGATCATTGGGACAAAAAAATTATCATAATCCTAACCTTCGTCCTATATGTTCGTCCGCACCAAATCGCTACTTTTCGCGCAAAAACTTATAACGGTGTTAACGTTTCCCGTCAAGCTTCCTCCCGTAGGCTCATCCATACCGAATCCCTAATTTTCGCGCAAAAAAATTACAACGGTGATAACGTTTTCCGTCATTGAAGATGGAACCTAAAAACCAAAACCAATAAACTCAACTTCGTCTTCAACCTCTCAATTATTAGGGTTTCCTGATTATCAACCCCAAAAATTAATAGTTATTATATATGGACGATCCTACGATAAGCAAGCAATCTGCTCCATCAACTCCAAGTATCAATGTCCCGTCGATAATGTCCGATTCTTCCCTCCACCTCGAGAACCTTCCGTCTCGGACAATGCACATCAACCGTTTGCTCAATTCCAGCTACAACCGCTCTCCTTCGCGCACAATATACTCCGATAGGTTCATACCCAGCAGATCCGGCTCCAATTTCGCACTGTTTGACATCTCCAATTCTCCCACTTCAGCCGAAGGAAAAGAAGACGGGTCCGGCACTTATAACAGCCTTTTACGTGCCGCGCTTTTTGGCCCTCATACGCCCGATAAGAAGGACTCGTCGGAGGTACCAGCTAGCCGGAATATTTTCCGGTATAAAACCGAAACTAAACGGACATTACACTCGCTTTCACCTGCCGGGTTTGATGACTCAGTCCCTGGGATTAGCTATAGCCCAGTTAAAGCTCCGAGAAAGGTTCCCAAGTCACCTTACAAGGTAAGGAGTTTAGGAAATTTGAATACTTCTTTTGTTTTGTTTTGTTTCGGGGTTAATGTTTGTTCTGCTTTTGTAGGTTTTGGATGCACCAGCATTGCAAGATGATTTTTACTTGAATTTGGTGGATTGGTCTTCGAACAATGTATTGGCGGTTGGGTTGGGGAATTGTGTTTATTTGTGGAATGCTTGTAGTAGTAAGGTCACAAAGTTGTGTGATTTAGGCGTTGATGATAGTGTTTGTTCAGTTTGTTGGGCTCAACGTGGAACTCATCTTGCAGTTGGGACTAGCGACGGGAATGTTGAGGTTCGATTTTGTTTTTATTATTATTGAATAAGTCTTTATGTTGCTCATTATGTTACTCGGTCTTGGAGCTGGTGTGAGGTATTTTCAAATTTTCCAAAATTTTCATGGAGGATGATATCCAGATAAGCATCTGCGTTGACGTCGACACGCTACTTGCAGTAAAATTAAGAGAGAGCAACACTGTCTAAGCGTGCATGCTTTCTTTCTGATTCCGGCTGTGTTAGTTTTAGCTTTGGGTTGCTACAATTAGATATTGTAATTATGTGTTTGTTATTGCGTGGGCCCAAATAATTATAATTTAGAATCAAGGAAGTAGTCCTTAGCTAATGATGTAATGTTTTCGAAGTTGTATTATATACGACGAAGGCCGAAAGTGAGCAAAGTTTTGGACATTTTCTTCTAGTGTACTCATCTTTGCTCCTCTATTGCCCTTGCATTCAGGCTTCTTTATTGTATGTATATATTCAACTTCCTTTGTTTTGCTTGTAGGATAATGTAGTTAGCTTATAAATATCACTTTGTATGTAGATTTGGGATACATCTCGCTGCCGGAGAGTCAGAACAATGGAGGGGCATCGGTTACGCGTTGGGACCTTAGCGTGGAGCTCTTCTCTGTTATCTTCTGGGAGTCGTGACAAGAGCATTCTTCAAAGAGATATCCGCGCTCCGGATGATTTTGCTAGTAAACTCTCTGGTCATAAATCAGAGGTTAGACTCTTGTTTTGTCATGAATCCATTTATCTCATGCCTGTCGATATTTATATCTGGAAATGCATGTAATACCTATCATGCTTGTATTCATTCATGCTAAGCTCGTGTTGTCAATTTCTTACTTTGAAGTCTGTGCCCATTGTCTCTAGGTTTGTGGACTGAAGTGGTCTTATGATAATCGTGAACTAGCATCTGGCGGGAATGACAACAAAGTATGTAATGACGGTTTTTTTGCCTGTCTAATATGTTCTGATACTTCATATAACCCTTTAACTGATTGAATGGCAAATTTGATTCGTATGCAGCTTTTTGTTTGGAATCAACATTCCACTCAACCGGTCCTAAAATATTGTGAGCACACCGCTGCTGTAAAAGCAATTGCATGGTCTCCTCATCTGCATGGGCTTCTTGCATCTGGAGGTGGTACAGCTGATCGATGTATTCGATTCTGGAGTACAACCACTAACACACACTTGAGTTGCATGGACACTGGCAGTCAGGTGATTTTTCTCTTTTGTTTTTTATCCTATCCTGCCCGTTTAAGACGGCCTTAAATGTGCATCAGATGAACTGATTGTGTATCAATTTTCTTCCTTGATCGCCTTAATTGAGCTGATCTTTCTCCAACTAGTTTGAAATGTTGAAACACTGTCGCAGTAGTCTTGCCAAATAACAAAAAGATCAGGAATGACCAAAAAAATTTCAATCTACATATTTGATTTCAAGTTCTTGAATTGTATCCGTGGCAAAGTATTATCATAGAAATTAACAGAATATGGTGCCTTGGTGGTGTTCTTGGTACTAGAACTGCAAACTCTCAACCATTCTAATGTCCACTTTATGCATGGCAGGTATGCAATCTTGTGTGGTCTAAGAACGTCAATGAACTCGTCAGCACTCACGGGTACTCTCAAAACCAAATAATAGTCTGGAGATACCCCACTATGACAAAGGTATACGTAGTTTAATAAAACAGCCTATTATGTATGTAGGTGTTAATAATCTCTCATCATCCGCTTTTTCCCCTTGGAAATTTTCTTCTTTTACTGCAGTTGGCTACTCTTACGGGTCACACATACAGAGTTCTTTATCTTGCAATCTCACCTGATGGCCAGGTACCTCACTTCTAAACAGATGAAATATACTAAAGGTATAGATTTTTAACTTCTCTTGACTTGCCGCGGTTGAAACAACTCTTTTCTTGTAGACAATAGTTACAGGAGCAGGAGACGAGACACTAAGATTTTGGAATGTCTTCCCTTCCCCTAAATCTCAGGTAGCAATACTTGGGTTCCCGGCTATCACAATATCTATATATTCCTATAAATCTCAGGTAGCAATACTTGGGTTCCCGGCTATCACAATATCTATATATTCCTATAAATTACTTTTATCATCGGAATCCTTTCTGTGGATGCTCCCTGCGCTGTATGACGTGTACTCCCTATTTCTTTGTTGGGAGTGTATAATCTACATTTCTTTGGTCAAAAGGCTAGTTTCTTTTTAGGACTGACGAATGCTAACTTTTCACCGATTGCTGCTGTCCCTTTAATGGTTAACGACTGCCTGTAACCGCGAACAATGAACTTTAATGCAGAACACTGATAGTGAAATCGGAGCTTCATTTTTCGGGAGAACCACGATCCGCTGACTTCATGAAGAATATATGTACTGTAAGGATTCTTGTGCTATGGATTATCGGACTTCGTCAAGAGGAAAATGCTGTGAGCATTCTCATGCTCTGAAGTATCAAATTTGTTCAGCAATCCAATCCAGAAAGAACAAAAGAATCTGCAGCAGGTGCAAGAACTTACTGCTTGTTTCTTGCGAATCACTTTTTTTTCTTTCTGTAATCCCAGTTTTCTTTGTTCTTTAAAATGGAGTTGATTGATGTAAATACCGAGAGTTGCTGCTAATTTTCCGTAGCAGCTCCCTTCCCTTCCACTGTAAATCGAAGTAAGCCGGAGTTAAGTTATTCGAACTCGGATGTAAGTGTTGGACACGAACATATATACATATATATTCACTTGTGTTTTCCAGCTCTGTTGCTTACTTGTGAAAAACAAATATGGACCCAGAAAAGCTGGTTGTGTTTTCCAGCCCTGATGTTTCCACATTTTCAAAGTCCAGCAAATCTGGACCCAGAGAGCTGGTCAAGATCCATGGCAGTATTTGATAAGTAATATTTACTTTGAATTTTGTTATTAGTTTTTTTATTATTGCCTATATTTTTAAAATTGTCCGACTTTAGCACCTAGCTTTTGATTATTATTTTTTCTCATTCAACCATTAGTTGTATGATAACAATAACAAGAGGCCGTATTTTGGTTAATTTTATGGGTAAATTATGTGTTTGGTACTTAAACTATCAATTTTGATCCATTTAGTACCTAATTTTTTTTTAAATCATACCTAAAATTTAGTTTTTTGTTCATTTTAGTACACTGTTCAAAATTTAACGTTAAATTTTGAAAAGATTGAAAGTTTAGGTACTAAAACGGACCAAAAATGATAGTTTAGGTACTAAAGACTTTAAAATTTTGAAGGCGGATACTAAAATGAAATGAAAATTAAATGTTAGGTATGATTTTGAAGAAATTGAAAGTTTAAATACTAAAATAGATCAAAACCGATAGTTTAAGTATTGAATACGTAGTTTGTCATAGTTTTATTTGTGAAGTTAACCAAATATTTTATCCCTTCTCTATGACCTACATCTTCCTTCCCAGTGTTGGTCGTCTGCAATGTAATTGATATCAAAGCATTCCTCTTACTATCTTCTTTTCAATTTAGTTTTCCTTAAAGTCAACAAAATTCAAATAAAGATTCAACATTAGGTCCAAATGTGCAATCTTCACCGTATGATCATCATAAAATTGAGATATTAATTTTTCCTCCTCCTCCTCAACCTTTTTTTAAAATTTTTTGATACTTAACAAGAAATTTTTAAAATTTTAAGAGGGACTTAATTAAAAACATCCAATAGTTTTAAAACATAATAATAATTTTAAAATTCTTAAAGCTTTTAGAAGACTAAATATTAATTTTTCAAAATTTTGAAAATCAGGGCATTACGATCTATTCCGAAGTCATGCTTGCATTTTTAGTCGTAATTAACCACGTATTGACTGATATAAATTTTTTTTATTAGTTCAATGATAAAAATATAATTTTTGAAAATCGAGTGATCAACCAAAATATTAATAATATCATGATGATCGTAGGATGTAATTTGTTCAAGGATAGTGTACCACAAAAATATATGCGGATACGATACGTAAAATGGTGAATCTACTTTTTGCAGAAAACAATCAGTTATTGCGGGACAAGAATTTGAGCTGCTCCACCGTTGACAGACATCAGCAACCATGGAATTTGGTGTAATCGATTCTTTTCTCTGCAAATTGGGTGTACATAATCCATAAATTTAATCATGTTCATTATTATATATATATATATATATATATATGATAGAATAGAATAGAATAAAGTAGATGATTATTTTGGGGTTTGTTGCCGGCAAAACGAAACCCACCTTAATAGCCCTTTCACTATCATTTTCTCCACTACCTTTCTTGTGATTTTCTCTCTAGAAGAACGAAGCGTGTAAAGGATATATATTTATTATACCACAAACTTGTTGCTTTCGTCTTCGTTTTGTAAAGTTTTATCTTTGCTTTATCCAATTATTTCAAAGCAGCAGAAGGAAATGTCCGGCGTGCCCGCCAACGGTGACGTTTCATCGTCGCTTTCATCTGTAATCGCATCCAAGGGAGAAGAAGCAGTGAAAGAAACACAGAATCAAGAAAAACAAAAGCAAGAAGGAATCAAGGATTGCATGTACAAGACTAAGGCAATTCAGTTCTTAGGTCGTACTACGCCTATTATTCTCCAAAACGACAATGGACCTTGCCCTCTCCTCGCCATCTGTAACTTCTCTCTCTCTCTCTCTCTCTAATGATTTCTAGGGTTTTGAATTGCTCTGTTGTTCGTCTTTTGTCGCCACATCGTTTGTTTTGGATATTCGGATTGGATATTCTTTAGTTCATTTATTTTGTTTATTTATTTAATATTTCTAATTTTAGTAAACTGAAAGAAGCTGAAGAATTTTGATTTAGTTTTCTATTGATTGATCTCGGAAGTGATCAAGAATCCATTTTTTAGAACATTTCTATTGTTTGATTTTGTTTAGGGCGTATCGTTTTAGACCTTAGAGCGTGAATGAAAGAAGAAAATGGATATTATTTAGAAATGGAATTATCTTTCTGTCAAATGAATTAGACACATGATCAAATTTCTAGTTGGTCGTTATTGTGATATTTCTTTTCTTGTGGAAATTATAATTGGAGCTAACTAAATTATTTAAAATGGACCTGGGGGATTGTGACAGGTAATGTTCTCCTTTTAAGGAACAATCTGAACCTGAGTCCGGATGTAGCAGAAGTTTCACAGGAGAAATTGCTTTCACTGGTGGCCGAGCGACTCATCGATTCCAACAGTAACGTCAATGTAATTTCTCTCCTTTTTTATGCTTGCTTCCTATGTTTTCTTGGACTCAGGTGTTAAGTGTTGGATACTGCCGGTATGTATCTGGCTAGAGTATCTTCTATATTTTTTAAGTTTTTCCATGTATTTTGGGGGCTCTTGGAAGGTCCTATCCCCGTACCGATGTCTGAATATGCCAGACATGAGTACTTCGCCTAAAATGAAATTTCAGGCAACATAACTTAACTCATTTGCTTGTTGCTGGTAATGGAATAGTATGATGATCACGATGCTGATGAATCATTTTGGCACACAGAATACAGATGCAGGGTTTGTTGAAAATCAACAGCAGAATATTGCAGATGCAATTGATTTACTTCCACACCTTGCTACAGGGATTGATGTAAATATTAAATTCAGGAGGTTAACTTCGTCCTTTCTTTCTCTGTTTATTTTACTTGGACAAATCGCTTCCTTCTTCAGTCCTTAGTGAATTATTGTGTATAACTTGCAGAATAGATGATTTTGAGTTCACTCCAGAGTGTGCCATATTTGATCTGCTTGATATTCCCCTCTATCATGGTTGGATAGTTGATCTCCAGGTAAGCTCTTTTTAACAGTGGGGGTTGTTAGACCTGCAGTTCATAATACACTCGTAGAAGCAAGGTTGACAATCTTATTTAGTACACTCTGTTGTTTATCATTTATTATGCATTGATGGTTTCTAGTAGTTACCATCAGTTGTGTGTTTAGTTTAGGTTGTTTATTATTCCCTAGCAGTTACTGATGGTTATTTTTGGTGGGTTATTTGTACTAAAAGGAAGGGGAAACGAGGTTCCTGGTTAGTTTTGGGAGGAAAAGGTCCCTCGAAGTACATTGTAGGCTGGTATTTTCACATGTCATATGTAATCTGCCACTGGCAGTAATTCTCCAGTTTTCTAAGAGGGGTACAATAATTGAAGCAATTTGATGAAGAATGTATAGGTTCTCATATGAGCTTGACTATGGTTCTGCTATATGATGTTCAACTTCCATTTTTTAAATGATTAATGGCTGCAATGGTAAACTATAGACCTAACCATTCATGAAAAACACAAATGGCCTTTGATAAGGAACCCATACAAAGGTGCAATGGAGTATATAACCATAGAGATTTCAACTTTTGCTTGTAGTTTGTTTGGCTAGACCTTCGTTTTTTGATGTAGTCTGCTTTATGAAATTTTAAAGTTTGGGATAGAACTAATTTTAGTATAGAGGCCTAACACATATATATATTATGGGTTCAACAGAAAGTTTGTTTGGCAGGGTGAGGATTTTGGTGTTTTGAGTAATATCACATTTTGTCATGAGTTTAGTTGGAATATGATTGGTTGGGGACCATTAAATTTCTTGGTAGAATAATTAAGGTGAAAAATCAGTAGTCATATTGGGAATGAATTTTAATTTCATGCTTCGAAATGAACTCATATGGTTGTTTTGTATGTTTATTGTTGGTCAAGGTAGGTAATTTCTGATTATGCCTTCTAAGTTATTATTATTTTTTTGATAGGAATAGAATGCCTCTTTAAAACCTCCCTCTTAGTAGTCCTTTTCCCTAAGGCAGGAACCATCAAGCGGAAGGAGGAAAAGAGTACATCAATTTATTAAAGTTTAAGCTGTTACATAAAACTTAAGAACACTCCACCAAGATACAAAAGACATAAAACACTCCTGAAACACCTTTTCTCTAAAGCATACAAACCAACTAAAGCCACGTCAACAATCACCCAATTCCCTCTTTCGCTAGCCTGTCAGCCTCACAATTACAACTCCTAGGAATCCACCTGACAATAGCCTGCTTTAGAGAAACAGAAGTCACAATTTCCTTAACTAAATTAGACAGAAACACAGGGACAGAAACTTGGCTATTGATCCAATCCACTGCTAGCTTTGAGTCGCTTTCGATAATTAGCCTACCCTTCGAAACCCATTCTGAAGAAACAAAAATGTCAATGCCTTTTTTGATAGCTTTCAATTCTGCTAGAATGGGGGTGGTAGGACCGACATTTTCTGAAAATGAAAGAAGAATAACCCGATTTCAATACCTGAGAATTCCTTCTAAGTTATTATTGAACATTATGATTGTCTATTATGAGATTTTATGGCTTACTTTTCAGTATTATTAAATTTGGTCAGTAGTATACATAATGTTTCTGATTAGTATTTATAATACGATTTCTGTTATTGTTCAGAGATATCCAATTGCCTTCCCGTATAGTTATAGGTTTCACATATCATGTAATACATATAATTGGGCCAGGATTTAACTACTTTTTTCACGGTGCACGTGGCAGGACTATGAAACTGCTAGTGCTATTGGCTCAAAATCCTACAATGCTATTATGGAGGAGCTTGTTGCTCTGGAAACACGAAATTTGGAGGTATCACACGAAAATGGTTCTGAAGATTGTGTGGATTTTGCTGCTGCTACTACTGCCGCTCTAGGAGTTCCCTCTCCTAACCTGTCAAAAACCAGATCTTTTGATGAGTCTCCCCGCTCTGCCTCAGGTCAGCAAACATTTAGGAAAGGGGACATTGAAGAGGAAGCAGAGCTATTAAGATTCTTGAAATTATCAGAGGCTGAATCACCAGCCTCTGTTGGTGGTTCTGGCAGTTTAGATGAAAAATCATCTTCAGATAACCTCGGTTCTGCTGATTCACAAGAGGGGGACAGTGGTGTTGGAAACAAGAGCATGCACCAGCATGAACCATCCTTTTCGGATAATTGTACTTCCTTAGGCAATGGTAGTTCTAGTAAAGCATGTTTTGAGACCCTCAGAGGGGAGACGACCCCAAAGACCGATGGGAGTAATCAGAATTCATCTTACGTTAAATCCGGAGAAGTTAGACTTTCTGATGATGCAGTTGAGAAGAACAATAATGTTGAGAAAATGGTTAAGGGGAGTAGTGTTGATGATTTGCTCCAGATTGAAGGTGTAATTCCCATTTCTCTTGCAAAGGATGCTGCAATTATAGATGGAAACAATGCGGAAATTTCACAAGGGGGTGAAAAGATTGAGATTCAATCTAGTTCTGCATCCGGTGCTCATGACATTCTGGATAATGTCAATGGTTGTAACTCGATGGAAGTATCATCTATCTCCTTACAAAAAGCTGGTTCAGACTCGTCTAGTGACAGAATGCATGATGTTGTTTTGCCAGAAGCTTTTAGTTCTAGTCTTGATGGAAGTGAGCCTATATATGAAGGAGAAGAATGCATATTAGATTCAGTAACAACATATGAGAACCGGGAACCTATTTATGAAGGTGAAGTTGTTCTTGCAAAACAATCTGACAACTATGCTGTAGAGGGGTGCCATGCGAGGTCCAAAGAAGAAATTACTCCACGACAAGGTTAGTGGTCCACCTTATAGAAAATGCAACTTTATATCCTTGTAAAGTGTGTATCATCTTTCTCCCATCAATTTGAGCTACGTTTTCGATGCTTTTTTTAGTTACTTGTTGCCTCCTTTAAAATTATCATAAATGAGAAAAAATAATATGTTTTCTTATCCTAAGTTCAATTTTTAAATTCTTAAACGAAGTCTTCTTTTTTAATCCAAATGCACTTCTTTTTTCTCACTATTTTCATGCGCTCACTCAAGATAACCTACTATTCGTTTTCTGAATGCTATTTAGGTGAACTGATTGCAAACTTCCTGAAGAATAATGCCAATCAATTGACCTTTTATGGGTATGTTGACCAGCTTTATAGCTGTTTAAAGATCTAATTTATTGTTGAGTCTATTACATGATCATCATCTGGCGATCATTAATATGTTTTGCAGGCTTTTTTGCTTACAAGATGGTCTTAAAGAACGTGAGCTTTGTGTTTTCTTTCGTAACAATCATTTCAGCACCATGTTTAAGGTAAGTTGGAACCACTTGTTCTATTAATTGTTCACCTACAGCTGTGTGTGAACTGTCAGCTATGCTTGGAACACTCGAACTAAATTAATAAACCAATTTAAGAACCAGTTTTCTTGGTTTTCTCAACTCTAATTATTTCTTTATTGATTGAATCTCATTATATTTGCAGTACGATGGTGAACTCTATCTTTTAGCTACTGATCAAGGCTATCTGAACCAACCGGATTTGGTTTGGGAGAAACTGAATGAGGTAAGATTTTGTTCTTCTTAACCAAGAATTGCTTCATTGAAATGTGTGCGTCATTTATAATCGAGATAATTACATATTTTTTGCTTCAGCATTTAAAAAAAAACGGAAAGCGTCTAAATTAAAGAACCTTTAAATTGATGATGGATCTTGAAACTGAGAGAAACATGATCTTAAATTTCAAATATCGACCTTTTAATCCTAATCATTATGATGTTTGTGACATTGACTCTTTTTGAAGTTTGGTATCCAAAATTTAAATCATGCTTTCAGGTCAATGGGGACACACTTTTTATGACTGGCAACTTCAATGAATTCAAGGTGGATAGTCATGCCACCGGAACTGATGTACGTATTTCACTTCGATGAGAACATTTTGACGGCTTGAATGAATTTAATGGAACTTTACTAGGATTTACATGACGCAGGACTACAATGATGGCTCATCCCATGCAGGACCAGATGAAATGTAATTATCCCTCTTTTCGACTATCTGTATTTGTATTAAATTTGTGCTGCTACAATCTCTCCTGATGTCAGTAGTTCCTAATTAATCTCGATAACTGCTTAATTCTTGAACCGATTATTCTGTGGATTTAAGATATCCATTTAAAATTATTGCTATATTTTATAATTATCTATTTGCAACAGTGGTCAAGTTAAAATAATCTTTTCATTATTTCTTGAACGTGTTAAATTTTCTAAAACCTTTTTCCATGGTTCTTTGTTCTCGAGGATGACAGTTTTTGTTCATTCTATGTTATCATTTCAGCTCGGATTTACAGCTTGCACTAGCTTTACAGCAAGAAGAGTATGATCAACAGTCACAGCGTCAGAATGTGCAGCAACCACCCGCTGTTGGTGCATCCAGATTAGTGACAGGTCCAAAGGTATTGTATATTCCCTCTCCCTTCTAAATATATCGGCTGCCTGCTCGAACAGTGGAGAGTAGTCGGTGATTTTACAACCAATAGCCGATAGGACCAACAACAAACTCGTCATGTTAACTGTTGTGGATTAAAACCCATAGATTTAAGTCTTTATCCAGGCTCAGCAGTGAGTTTCGGATATAAAGGTGACCAGCATGAATATGTTAATATCCTTTTCCTACATACCTGTGTTCGAACAGGCATATGTTAAGGAAATGAAATAATTCGAATAACATGAAACGGAACTGGCATTTTGTAGGTGTCGCAAAACAGTGGAAGGGGCTCTTCATCTTCGTCGTCGAGGCAAGAGACAAAATCGAAAGAGAAGTGTATTGTGATGTGAGTTTCAGGTTTATCACATTTGGCAAGTCTCTGTTCTGTAAATAGTGGTTGTAGTTCTGTATTTTGACACCAAACAAAACCCTGATTTTAGAACCTTGAATGTTATTTTGGATAATAGTTAAAAGTGTATATATTGCGTACGATCGAAGCATTTGATGTTCTGTGGAACCTCATAATCATTTTTTAACCCTTCTTATATAATATTTAGGCATAATACCAAAACAAGTGCCAAAACTATATCGTTTCTCTTAAATAGGTACCTAAAATAATTTTCGTCTCATCTAGGTGCTTAATATTACAAACTTCATCCATTTAAGTGTCTGGGCAGTCAACGACGTTAATTTCTGTCGTTAGATGATACGTGTCATAATCTTGTGATTTTGAAATTTATTTTTTTAAATAAAATATTTAAAATATTATAATATTTATAAAAAAAACACTAACTTTCCTAATATTATAAAATAACCTCAAAATTCCAAACCCAAATCTTAATTCATTGCCGTCGTCCTTTTCAGTTATGACCACCGCCATCGACGTAGTCCTTTCCATCCTCCTACTCATACACCGTTGTAGTTTTCGTCGATTGGTCGTCAGAATATCATGGGATCACGATTTTAATCCTAGGATTTGGGCGGTTTAAAACGTTGATTCATCATCAATAGGTCATTGATCGGTCTCAATTTCATGGCGCTTTTGGTCGACGGGGGAGGGGAGGTTGGGTGGAGCTTCGTCGACGGTAAAAGACGGCGACCGGTGTGAGTTAGGGGTTGAAATGAAAATTTTCAAAGTTTTAAATTTATTTCAAAATGTGTTTTTTCCCTAAAAATATATATTTTTAATTCTAAATAAAAATTTTAAAATTACCAAGTTATGACATATGTCATTTAATATCGTTACCGGCCCAAGCACTTAAATGGGTAATATTTATAACGTTAAACACCTGGATGAGACGAAAATTAGTTTAACCACCTATTTGGAAAAATGTGTATAGATTGGGCACCTATTTTAGTATTAAGCCTAATATTTATATTGGGATATCGCCCAGCGTCAAGATTCTGAAGTTTTACTCTAAACTGCGCTTAAACTCAGCAGGACAATAATTTTCAAGAGGTTTTGAACATCGCATAGAATGGAGGACCAAAAAAAAGTGGGGAAAGATAAACAAGTTTTTGGTGAAAATAATTGATGACTATCATCCTCATGTATGAAGCAACGTTATTCTGTTATCCTGGGACTTGCATTCTCAACATCAACTTCTCCCATGCCCGTGTCTTCCTCTTCTTCGCGGTCTTCGTCGCCCCTCACCTCTTCATTATCGTTATGCAACTTAGCCATGTGCTCGGCAAGCAATTTATCGTCCTGTTCACTCACCTGAATCTCAATGCACAGTGTGTGACCCTTGGTAGAAAGATGTTCAAATTAAGCAACAACATTGAAATAGAAGGATCGAAACTCACTGCTCTAGGCGCTCGTTGACAACAAGTTTACCCTTGTGATGCTCTATTGCTTCAGTGCAAGCTGCAATGTCTTTATTGAGCGCAGTTATCCCTTGGTCCTGACCGATAGACCGAAAACAAAAACGTTAAACACACACAAAAACATACAATGGACGAAAAAGGGCATCAAGCTAACCATGTCAAGAGTTTTGAGTGGTAAGAACATAAAGTGGAGGAGCCACAAGTTTGATTTTAACAGGACAATCATCGTTCCCAACAGCCTCGGCTTTGCGCATGGCCTCCTGCGAATCCGACAACAGACATCCAAGAACTAACAACAAAGCACGGACAAAGAGAGAGAGAGAGTTTCCAGTAAATAAGACCTTGTGAAGAACACCATCAAACTGGAAACATTTCATCTCAATATCAGCCCTAATCTTCAGAGGTTGTGGGGTCATTCTTCTCCCTATGTTCTTCACCAATGCATCTTTCACTTCCTGAGTCACAGCAGGAACCAGTTCTGTCACCTAAACAGAGAAAAAAAAAGTTAAAAGAGATTCAAGCCGACTGAAAAAATAGTGCTCCATGCATCTAAAAGATTGAAATTTTACCTCCTGTCCATCAGGGCCAGGTTTTTTACTTCACAAGTGAGGGTGTTCAAGACGGTATCGGGATTGGTCACAACAATTTTGAAAGCCTGGAAAACATTCAGAAAAGATGGTAAAAACAAAGACTGTGATAAGAACTAAAACGACACTTCGAAAGAAGGCGGCTTCGAACCTCGAAAGCATGATCATATTTCCGGTAAAGTGGCCAGCCAATTTTAACATACAATTCCTGTCGCGGGTAATAAGTGTTAGCGAGTTGCAAGTTGATTATAGAAATCCATCTTAACAATGGCTAATTCAGGCAAAATTATATAAATAAGATGTACCAAAATTTGTTTTATCATCTACGCTGATTGTTACAAGAACCCGAACATCTCATCAGAACTCCACGTCCACGGCAATTTCAAGAAAACGTGTCGAATGCATGACAAATTGGCAATTTCATGATCTCGTCATGCATGCAAGGCGAATTCCCAGCTTGTATGCATGTTACCGGCGGAGATGCAGTCCGGAGGCAGAGGAAGGTGTCATGCAAGCATGGCGATATCATGAAATTGCCATGCAATCCAAATGCTTTCTTAGTAGAATTTTGACGAGATATTCGAATTACTACAACAATCCCCTAGATCGTGAAATTATTTCTAATACATCTTATTCAGATAAATCTTTTCTACCACAATATT
Organism: Hibiscus syriacus; assembly: GCF_006381635.1. Classification (NCBI taxonomy): domain Eukaryota; kingdom Viridiplantae; phylum Streptophyta; class Magnoliopsida; order Malvales; family Malvaceae; genus Hibiscus; species Hibiscus syriacus. The sequence continues at coordinate 1,338,200 of NW_024062798.1, read as the reverse complement.
CAAGCAATTTTGCCAGCTGATTCCCCTCAAACAACCATAACAGAAAAAAAAACCCAAAATTTAGTTCGATTCATTACCAATAACTCATAGCTAAACTCTAGAAATACTTGATATCCAAGTTCCATAAACATAGCAGAAAGAAGAAGAAATCAGAAATTACCTCCAAATCGATATCCAAAGTCTCGGCGACATGACGCATGATAGAATGAACAAGTTTGCTCTTATTATACCTTTCTTCACAAGCCTGAATATCTTCCTCGCTAACCCTCCTCTTACTCAAGTCAATGTAACCCTTTTCCTTATCGACACGGAGGACCGTCACCGGCTCTGTTCGGCCGACCTTGATTAGACTACTGACACTACGATTCCGACGACGGGAGAGCTCCGAGAACAAGATCATGCCTTCGATGTTGTTGTATTCCAGGAGCGAAACGTAGGCGCCCATGTCGGCGATGTTCTTCACTTGTATCATCACCGCCATATCCACTTCCGGATATTTCGCTTCGTACATACGACATTCGATGTTCGGCATCTTCGCTCAAGCAGTGGAGTACTTTTGGCTCATATCTTTGGATGTTTGGGGATTTTGTGCTTGAAGATTTGGGTTTTCAAATGAGCTTCAGGACCAGTAAAGATATTAAGATGAATTTTCCACCAACGCCATAAAATAGATACATAAAGATGCGACATTTAGCAAAATTTAAAGATTATTTGACTTCTAATCAATTATTCTACAAAAGATAATTTAATTAATCAATTGTTCGAAAATTTTAATTTTTTGTTTATAAATTGCATCCATTTGTTAATATGCTCGATTTTTACTAAAAAACAACTTATTTTTTAATGAAGATTTTGTTTTATTGTGACTGGTAAAAGATAATTAAGAACTTCCTCCTGGGATTATGTGAAGGAAGGACTTGTTCATCGAAAGAAATCAAGATTACAGCTTTAGTGATGGATCGCTTATATCTTTTAATGACAGAATCTGAGGGTTTTTCATGTACAAGCTGTTGTCAATCAAGTGCAGCTCAGTTGTTTTCATCTCAGATTCCATCGACGCCGAGCTTTACTTTCTTCAGTCCGATATCCGCCTCTGCGTCGAACCACTAAATAAGACATCGAAGATGAATGGCAAATACAAAGGCGATTAACCATACTGCTGGGGGAGCAAACAGAAGGAAGAAAATATGAAACCAGGAACTCCCAGAGAGAAGGACTCGGTGTCGAGAATCGGGGTAAGGGGCTCGACAACGGGAAACGGAGTAAAAGAAAAGGAGTTACAGATACAGGAGTTCGAATTCCAGACCTTTAGAGAAATATGTTTGCTTGAGTCTGTCAATTCGGAAGATAGAAACTGGCATATGTATAGGAGTCGCAACATGCAATATACAACTTATTCATCTCTAACAAGATGCAGTATAACATGAGTATCAGCAATCAATAACTTTATTCATTATTTTTCGATTCAAAAGTAGTCGATTTAACATCAGTTACATATATTCCTACACGCTACGGCAATGCCGCCTATGATGCAGTGGGTTCTGTAAGGAAATAAACAAAAATAAAATAGAAAAGATGAACAATTTCACCTTATTTATCAGACCAAGGGCTTTTTCTCCTCATCTTCTTCAAGTTCTACACTTTCTGCTTCGGTGGAAGGGGTTTCCGGATGATGCTTGGCATTTATGTTTGATGTCGGGATCCGGGGTGCCGCTTTATTATCCGGAAACATCTTTAATACGATCCCCATGGCAATGAGCAACAGCCCGGATCCATGCTGTTCGGTTAAAGGTTTTGTAAATATCATGTATGACAGCAATAATGTGACAGCTTTTCTTGCAGTTGTTATCTGCAAGCAGATGAAACATGAAAGGCTGCAATTAGATGAGATAGTGAAATAGTTTGAAAATTGATCTTTTAGAAACCGATATATCTGAAATGAAATTACAAATGTGTTTCTATTTACCATGGCAGTCGTAGCAGCACCGAAGATGGCAATAAGGGATAAAACCGACACTTGACCAATGAATGTGGCCATAGCTTCAAACACCAACACCCCATACACATAAGGATGCTGCAATTCATAAATCATACATTATAGAAACAAGAGATATGTTACTTCTTTTGTTCTCGGAAGATCGTTAATCAAGAATAGTCTACTAAACTATGCTACTCGGGACTCTGATTGTGAGTATGGGATATGAATACATGTTCCACATGTAAATACTCAATCTAATTTTGTCCCTATACTCATAAGATTCTTCGACGGTCATAATGTCATAGTCATAGAATGATATATGTCAAACACGGGTATTTTCTTCTGTAAGTCGCATAATAAAATGTTATCTTATGCACTAACGGCCATAGCTGCTGGGAGGGAGTATGCAATTTACCTGAGAACAAGAATTCCAGGCCCTAACGAGCTCGCCTGTTAGAATCATTGGAACAACTAAGAAAGGGATCCCAACAATTGTCGAGCAAAACAACATCTCCATCTGTAAAAAAAATGAACCAATATGCAATTCAACATAAAATCATCAGTAACTTATTAGCGACTTTTTTCGGTTCAAACAGAAAATTCAGTTTTATGGCTTACTTGAGTTGTATCTGGATTCATGGTGAAAATCGCTTCCTGAAAATTCCCAAGAAAGGAATCCATAATCAAAGCACCCAGAATCATTAAAACACCAATGATGCTAAAATTCGGAGACGTTTGAGCATCGGCTAAGGTGAAGAGGATGAGACCAACAACAAGAAGCACCGCAGAGACGTATTCATGAAACGGATATTTCCTTCTCAGCCCAGGGATGAATGCACCCATAATCATAACCGGCAGCACCTAAAATTCAGAGGAACATAACCCAACATGTTAGAACTAAAAAGAACAAACAAAAAGCCATATGTTAGTTCGATATTTTCTGAAGATTTTTCATATAAAAAGCGAATTCTTATACAAATTCATAGCTACCTTGGTAGATTTAAACATTATTTGAGCAGGGTAGTTGAGGTAAGCCAAAGAACCCTTGGTTAATCCATGAGAACCCATGAGAACAGCAGAGAGTTTCACATATGTTTTCCATGGATTCACCATTTGCTTCATGGAAAAGCCTTGAAGCCTTATCAATATCAGGTAAACAAATCCTTGTACAAAAGTGAAGTACCATCCATAGCTGAAACATTTGCATGAATTTATGTCAACAAAAATCAATATATACATATATATATATATAGGATAGAATCCACTTATACAGTGTAAAGCTCATAGTTTTACACAAAAATATAACTACTGGATGAATCTAAATAGATAGCTGAGATTCATCCTATGGCGTGTTAATGGATCCTATCTTATATATATATATATATAATATAACAATGGAAATTGATGATGAATGTACCTGAACTGAAGCCTATTATATACATATTCCTACACAACCAAAAGAACACATCAATCATAGCACTGGAATGGGATTTTTTTCAGATTGAAATGGAGATTTTAATCCAATAAAACAGTAAAATGTATTCATTTAATCGTTTTGTACGATATTAATCAAACAGAGGAACTACTTGAAACCTGCTTCAACAACATTGACAACCAAACAATACAAAAAAAATGAAACACTATTTGAATTTCTCAACTCTCTAGTCTCTACCTTTTTCCATTATTTTCTCAGCAACCAAACAAAAACCCAGAAAAAGGATAGAAAAACCAGGCATGCATGGCTGGGAATCGGTCACATGCAGAGTCGAGAAACCATTGCAAATAAAGTGACTGATTCAAAACAACCATAGAAACGAAAGCTTTCTTGCACCAGTGGTTTAACAATAAGTGAATTACAGGAAGAACAAACCTCACAAACGCCATTAACAAGGTAGCCAAAGAAGAACCCAGATGAACAGATAAGAAACTGTTGCCATTTCGGCCTATCAGTGAGATGAATCCCAAACAAAGACCTCGATTGATCCTCTCCTTTCATCTTCTCCAAAACAAACAAAAGCCTCAAATTCCCCAAAAAAAAAACTGAATCACCCTATTCCTTCAATGAAAAACCTGAATAAATCCCATAAAACAGACGGTAAAAGGGTATTCAAATAACTGCTTCATTTCTTATTTTATTGCCCTGAAAAGCTAAAAAGGCTAGAATTTTATCAATTGTAGAAGTAAAGTATCAAAAATAAAGAATTCTTTTTTCCCCCAAAAGACTTCTCTTTGAGATCTCTCTCTCTCCACCTTCCTTAAAAGGTCGGATTAAGGGGAGATCGGAAGATTTGTGGAGTGTTTGAGTCTCTGTTGTGAGAAAATGGTGGCAAACTGGGACTTAAAAAAATGAGAAAAACAAGAGGAAGATGAAGGGAGGGAGTCATTTAAAGTCAATATTGGAGATCAAATTAAAAGGTCCCCGTCCATACGGCAACAAATATGGTCTTGGTGGGGATTTATCTGAAAATTCTCGGAAAATTGTTTTCTCGAGAAAATGGAATCAAGGATACTGAACTATATCACGTCATTTTATAGTACGAGAATCTCGACCTTTTGGGTTGGTCACGCTTCTCTCGGTCCGAACTATACATATTATAATTAGACTATTTTTAACATTTAGGTGAGGTGAATATAAAATGTTTTCTATTTTTTAAAAATTTATTTTTTAATATAATAAATATTTAAATAATTATTTTAAAAACCAACGGGTTGGTTTAAATTATAAGCAGTTTAATATCGCTTAAGCAAGTCTTGAGTTAAGTCCTAATGTATGTAGAAAACCGAGTGTACGGCTCGAGTCTTTCCAGATTAGTCAAAGCTAGGGATGGCAACGGGACGGGGACGGGGACGGGGACGGAGCCGGGTGTTGGTCTCTCCGTCCCTGTCCCCGTTTAAAAAACTCGTACATGTCCCCGTTTAAAAAACCGCAGAGATTTAAACGAAGATTCTCATCGAGTAATCGGATAAAACCGCGGGAAAACGAGTATCTCCGTTTAGCATAAACGGTTATTTAAACGGGTATCAGGCCGGGTATATATATTTAAATTAAATATATAAATATTATATATATACTTTAATTTAATTTAAATTAAATTAATTAATATATATATATATATATATATAATAATTATTTTTAATATTTATCAGGCCGGGTAATCTGGTAATCGGGACGGAGATTATCAAACCCGTCTCCGTTTAGCATAAACGGTTTTCCCCATCCCGTCCCCGTTTATCATCCCCGAACCCGACCCGTTTAATTCGATTTTCGATTTTTCCCGTCGAGTTCATATTTTTTTTGCCATCCCTAGTCAAAGCAAAATTTTAGGAACAAAAAAGAAAATAAATAATAATAATAATAATAATTTTAAATATTAATATTCTAATAATATAATTAATATACCCTTAAATGTTTCTTTCGAAAACTATCATCTCTCTGTCAATTGAGATGCGTAACGTATCTTTTAGTTTATCATTATCTTTATAGAACTCATATCTTCCATGTATAGGAGAATTGTAGCCTCCAAACTAATTATAGTATATAGATACGAGTAGATTTCTAAATAACTCAGAAAATCTATAAAATTTAAGATTAGGCTTATTTAACATATTGATCTCATATCTATTAATTTATTGACTTACGAGTAATCACAGTGATCTTATGATTAATTTTATCAGTTAAAATCACTATAAACACATATTACTTGAGAAAGAAATTTTAACTATTTTTTCTTCTCTTATTTCACTATCGTCTATCTTTATGTATCATCTCTTTTACATAGAAATAACAATGATCAATGGTTATTATTTTCTTAACTGTATTTATTTGTCAAAAGAGATAAATCGTTAACAACCAATCAGATAAAATTATTTTCATCAACAAAATAATATTATAAATACTTTATTATATTTATTATTTAAACAGATGATCTAGTGGGATGAAGCAGCATATCCTTTAAACAAGACTGGGGGTTTGAATTTTGACGTTTATGAATAGAATAAACTAGGTTGGGAAAATCGCACTCGCCTCTATAGTATCCGATCTGGATTGATTGATTGATTAATAAATAAAATATTAATACTTATTTAAAAAAATATAAAAATTATGACATGTAATTAAGGGTAAACTACGTATTTAGTACATAAATTAGTTTTTGTCCTTTTAGTACTTAAATTTTTAATGTTTTCAAAATTATAACTAACATTTAGTTTTTGTTTCATTTTAATACATGTTGTTAAAAACTTAACGAGTTTAATACCTAAACTATCAGTTTTGGTCCGCTTTAGTACTTAAACTTTCAATTTTTTCAAAACTTAAAGTTAAAATTTAAACAGGATACTAAAATAAAACAAAAATTAACTTTAAATATGGTTTTGAAAAAAACTAAAAGTTTAGGTACTCAAACGGATTGAAACTGATAATTTAGGTACTACATATGTAATTTACCCTTTAAAATTTATATATTAATTTCATTATTATGTGGAATAAACATCTTATTAAACAAAAGAAAATAACTAACCTGTAATTGTAAATAATAATTATTTATTAATTAAATATAATATAATATAATTAAAGACAAAAAAAAACTCGTTAATCGTTATTCCTGATAGGAAAAGAGACACAATATAATGAGGTGGTGAATTTATCGCAACCTGAAAATAACGCGAGATATGAGAAACGGTGCTCAATTGATGACGTCAACCACCGGCTTCCACTTTGCACTTCCTTTTTTAAGCCACGTGCACATTTGATGAAACTCGCGCTGACATCTAACATGGTGGGGGATCCACCGAAACTTACATTTCACTTTTCCCGGAGAAAATCACGTGGTTACATTTCCAAAGTATATTTTATATAATAGGGTTAATATAAATTTTGGTACTTAATTTTGTCATTGATATGCAATTTGGTACTAATTCTTTTTGCAAATCCACAAATAATAGTATAATTGATCTTTATATAGTTTGGGATAGTAACTATAATAATTTTTTTTTATATTTTCGATTATGTCCTTATTTTGTTGAATAAAAAATAATTATTTATGCATGAATTAAGTGACATTCGTGCTAAAAGAATTATTATTATTTATTGAAGATCTGAATTCGAGTACTATAGAATTAAGGGGTGTGAATGTTTAATGTCAAAAGGTCGAGAAATTTTATATATTCATGTTGAATTGATTTTTTTCTTCATATTCAGATGAAATTTTGAATTGTACAAAAAATTTGAAATTTGGATCAGATCGATGTTGAATCGGAGCCATAATTTTTAATCGGATCCAAATCTTTCAATATTCAACCTAGGCCTAATCGTAATACTTCTAACCAAGCTAACCCAAATAGCAACCACAAGTAATATTTACAATTAAATATATACTATAATAAAAAGCCATTATTGTCTTTGGTATAATTCGTAATAAAAAAAAAACTATTTTTTCTTATTGTGCAGTTCAACTCTTTTCTTTTTCGTCTTTGTTAACGACAACAATTTTAATGTTGATTGTCGACCAATAGTATTTTTTCCTATATTGTATCTCTATTTTCTTTTTTTTAATTTCAATAAGTCTGTCTGTATGACACATTTTCATATGTCTTTATGGCATGATTTCATATGCATTTTGATATGTTTTCGGTTGTTTGGTCGCTTTTCATTTATTTTTTTCTAAGGGTTGTTTTAACATCACTACGACTGATTAAGATGACACTTATCTGATATCTTGTTGATCTTCCCTGCTTTGAACTCTCTGATAGGGAAGCGATAACGAATGATAAATGTTGAAGAATCGAACCTAGAAAGCTCTAGACTCAATCAAAGAACGAAAGGGAAAGATTAAGATGCTATGTGCGATGGTAAGGAGATTGTATGCAAGAATTAGGGTTGGTGGAAATTGAGACAAATAGATTAAGACAAAACAAGATAAGGAAAATAAAAGGATAAAGATAACTAAAGATAATTAAAGATAAGATATGATAACTTAGCCAAATTAGGGTTTATGACCAAATCGTGGAGATAGTGCCGTGGATGATATTGATAATAAAGATGAATATAATGGATAAATGTCATATCACTCTCCTAGCCGCAATGAAAAGGCAAACTCAATAAATGGCTCTAATCAGCCCTTCTAATTTCAATGAAGAGGCAAATCAGATTGTGAAGATCAATCTCACAAAAAACTTGAAAAGAACTCAATGAAAAGAAGCTTCAAAGGCACAAGTAATCAACAGTTGCAAAGATAAACGCTCAATGTATTATATTCAAGAAAATATGTGATTACAAAGTTGAATAAATCCTCCTTTATATAAGAGAGGAGTTCTAAAAGCCCTAAATAGCTAATGAATAAAAATAATAATAAACTAAACATGTTTTAATTCTAATTTCTAATAAATAATAATAAAATAAGAATAATGTTTGAACTCGATCTTAATTCCTAATAAAATAAAAAATCTAATCCTAATAGATAAGGCATCATCCTATATTAAATTATATTACAAATAATCAATAAAAATGTTGAAATTTCATAATATTCACAAAATCTCATATTAATCCTGTATATGCTTTTCTGTATACGTTATGTTATCTTCACTAAAATGATCTTATCTTGAGTTCCCGTTATCAGATTGATAATATTCAATAATCGTTGTAAATCTAAGAGATAGTCGGTCGTAACTCCATAAGGAAGTTGACCAAATAACATTAGGGTCCTATTCAAAAAGCATTTGCAAGTCTGCTGCTCTGCTGGTCTTCTTCTCCAAGGCTTTGTCGTGTGAGTCAATTGGAAGCGTTGGTACATCTTCCTATGATGTGAGACATGTGATGAATGTATCATTCTCATTCTCTTCAAAAGATTCAACCTCGAATCTGAAACATTAAAGGGAGAAACATTAGATCCTTTTAAGTATTCATTCACATTATACTTACCGAATAAATATGTTTTGAATCTTCGAGAATTTTTTCTTCTAATAGGTTCAAGTAGAAAGATCGGTTCAAAGAAGCATGTGTTGTTGTTATTATTGACTCTTGTGCATGTATCATCCCCCATCTCCTCAAAAGGATTCGACCTCGAATTTGAAACTCCAAAAGAAAAGGGATTAGACGTGTGGGAAGGAAAAATTATAAAATACTTACTTGGATCAATGTGATATGTCTTTATGTGCTTTAGTAGAGGTTTGTTCCTTGTTGGAATCAAATTCTTGTTGTCTTAAAATACTCTTTTGAACACAATTTTTGAAATCTGGAGTTTAGGCTGAAAATCAACATGGTTCAGGCCATTGTTGTCTTTGATTGTGAGAAAATCAACATAAGTTTTCTCCATGGTTTCACTCGTGTGTGGTGAGAAAGAGTGTTTAAAAACTATGTCAAGTGGTTCGTGAAAGTAATCCATGAAGTCTCCTAAGTGTGTTTCATGAGTCGAGAATTCTTGTGAGGAGCTTTGTAGACAGCATAACATATTCAATTGAAATGTAAATCCACATACAAAATAGAACTCATTAAAAAAACTTTTAAAAGAATGGATATATATATATATATCAGAAATCTCTGAGTCACCATGATGTACATCTTTGATATGTTCAATTCTCGAAATAGTAGTATGCGTTTGATAAGTAAGAGTGCACCTTTGGGATAGTGCATCTTCTACTCTGTTTTTCTTACCTCGATTTTTTAACCACTTAAAGAATTCATGTTTACTATGGATGATAACCTTTGTCGAAAGTATGTCTAGTTGCTAAGTTTCAAGTATTTGAACCTAGTTAAAAGAAAATGAGTGGATAAGAATATCATCAACATAGATAACAATGTACTTACTTGTAGAGTGGTTTAGTTCATGTTTCGTCATTGAGATGGTACAATGACTAAGGTTTTCCTGGATGTAGTCTTTTTACAGTAAATCTAATTCTTTGGGTTCTTTAAATTTTTTTGTTCGACTAGGTATAATGGAACCTTGAATTAGATCAGTTTGGTGTTATTTCTCTCTTTCTAGTGGTAATTTGTTAGGTGGATCAACCAACACTTCTCAAAAATCCTATAAGAGAAAATAAACACACTAGGAAAATCCTTGTTAATGTTACAAATTGTCACAATTTATTCTTGAAAGCGAACAAGGATGCAATGCTTTTTGTGAAGAATGTTCTCTCTCAATTCTTTTGTGCTCACATATGTATTTTCAATCACTCTTTTATTCTCACAATAAAGTTCACTCACCTCCTGTAGGTCATGTTCTTGGCTTTTATGGGTTGTGACCTCTTTTTTCTTTTCTTGATTGTCTTTTTGTGTTTTCTCACCCTCATCACAAATTTTCATAACATGGATTTCAATTTATCTTTTGATTCCAATGGTGTAAAGCTAAGTGACTGAATATCAATATATTATATTACAAGACTGCTACCATCGTATTCGTCGTCGTCGTCGTTCGATTCATTATTCGTGGTAGAAGGTGGAGTAGTAAATGAAGTATCGTGTTAAGTAGATGAAGTACCTTGGCAAGTGTCTTTGAAATGACTTTTCCATTGTATTTCAATTGTGAGGGTCTTTTGTAGTGTACCCTGAAGATCTTTAAAGTTTTGTATAATAACTCCATCACGAATGTATCGAATGAGACCTTTCACGAATTGGTAACAGTAGTAATCTTCATTACAAATCATTGCTCGTCAAAATAAGGATTTCAACTCTTTATAATAATCCTCCACAAATCTTGTATCTTGTCGTAGCCTTCGAAGTTTGTGTAGGTTTTTCTTAGTGTAGGAATCTGACACAAATCGTTATCTCATATGAAATTTGAGCTCATCCCATGAATTGATTGAATGTTTCCCAAATCTAACTTGTATACTCTAAAACAGTGCCTTGTTCTGATTCCATGTGGGTACAAAGAATTTGTCTTGTTCAGAACCCTTATAGTCGTGTAATATGACTTCCATCTTGGTTTCTCACTCATAGTAGGCGTGTGGGTCTTCCACGCCATAGGACTGTGGAATGCTTGATCGTGGTTTCTATAGTTTGAACATCTTGAAAATCACAACACTCACAACAACCTATAATGTGAATTTTTTTAAAGAAAACAAGAAACCTCACAAGTCACTCCAAGGAAGCAACACAACGAGAGGCAAGAAATTTGATCTTGAACTCTTTAAAACTTTCTTCTCCAAAAAGTCTTTTGATGTTCGTATCATAGTTTGATCACTAACAAAAGAAAAAAAAGAAACTTAGGAGTTCTAAGAAGCCAATGAAAGGTAAGACTCCTAGTGAACGAGAATGCAAGGAAGAAGAAATATGAAAATTCTTTTAATCCTAATAACACAAGAAAGATAACGTGTTAGATGATGTAGAGGAACAAAGAAAAGGTGAAACAAATGACCCTAAAGCAATAAGAGTCAAAGAAAATTTGAAAACCCAAACCAGAAAGACCTAAAATGCTATATCAACTTGAGCAACATTTTTAGGGGATTTTTTATCTCCAAAAATTCTAAAATACTTTTTGAATGTTCCTCAATGAGTTTAGTCACAATATAGAAATTTTTAGCACAAAATTCTTTTTATAGATTTCTTCAAAAATCCATTAATGAATAGTGCACAAATCTGTCGAACAATCTTGAATGATGAACCAGAGGGGTCTATTGATGTCCGATTAGCCTGAATTTTGGAGTGTAGATTTCTATTTGAACGAAGCAAGTACCTATAAAACATAAGCCCCAAATTTCTTGATTTGTGATTTACGTTTTTTTGTCTTTTTATATCCTTTTTTCAATGAAAATCAGCAAACTAACAAGAAGTAATTGAAACTAAACTTAAAGAAATTGAAAAAGTACCTAAAAATGATGAATATTCATGAAATAGCCCTATTAGTGTACTTTGATGGGTGATGCTTGAAGAACAAGTCAAATTACTTTGATTCTTCCCAATCATCCCAAATCTTATACCAATTGATAGGGAAATGACATCTAATGATAAACGTTGCTCGTCATTGAAGAATCAAACCTAGAAAGCTCTAGACTCGATCAAAGAACGAGAGGGAAATGTTAAGATGCTATAGGCAAAGGTAATGAGATGATATGAAAGAATTAGGGTTGGTGGAAATTGAGACAAATAAATTAAGACAAAACAAGATAAGGAAAATAAAAGGGTAAAGATAACTAAATACAATTAAAAGATAATATAGGATAACTTAGCCAAATTAGGGTTTATGGACAAATCGTGAAGATAGTGGCGTGGATGATATTGATAATGAAGATGAATATGATGGAAATAGATGGATAAATGTCTTATCGAACCCTCATAGTCGCAATGAAAAGGAAAACTCGATAAATGGCTCTAATCTACCCTCCTATCGCAATGAAGAGATAAATTGGATTGTGAAGATCTCTCTCACAAAGAACTTGAAAAGAACTCAATGAAAAGAAACTTCGAAGGCACAAGTAATAAACACTTGCAAAGATAAACTCTCAATGTATTATATTCAAGAAAAATGTGATTACAAAGTTGAATGAATCCTCCTTTATATATGAGAGGAGTTCTAAAAGCCCAAAATAGCTAATGAATAATAATAATAATAAACTAAACATGTTCTAATTCTATTTCCTAATAAATAATAATAAACTAAGAATAATGTTTGAACTCGATCTTAATTCCTAATAAAATAGCAAATATAATCCTAATAGATAATGCATCATCCTATATTAAATTATATTACATATAATCTATAAAAATATTGAAAATCTATAATATTAACAAAATCCCGTATAAGAATTTTTGTATGCGTTGTCTTCAATAAAATGAGTGTATCTTGAGTTCTAGATATCAGATTAATGCTTTTCATGTCGCTCGAGTTTTATTTACAGTTTGTCAGTGGTCTTTCAATAGCTTGATCCCTTTTTATGGTTTGTTTGCCAATGTGATCAGATCTGTTTGTATCTATCTTTGTTCGAGTTTCTTAGTTAGATACTTAATCTTTTATTTTATTGTCCTTATGTGACTTTAAGTTTCTAGTTTTGTTTCAATGTTTATAGGAAATTTTCTTAATTATGTGTTTAATTTATGATTGTGATTGTAAATCTTTATTGTAATTTGAGATATTTATTATTTTGAATAAAATTAGTTGTTTCTTTCAATATATATATAAAATTTAGTAAACTAAAAAAAAAAGTTAAACCTAATTAATTAATCTGAGTTCCCTCCCTTTTCGATAACTAAACTTCAAAAAAAGAGGTTCCTACAAACATGCTTAAACTGTTTAGTTTTTTTTTTAATTTCTGGACTATACATCTAGAGTTCTTGGAAGTTGTTGGTCAGTTTTGGCAGGCTCCTGTGTAGGGTGGTCCTGAGCAAGTTTTGTTTCATAAGTTGAGACTCCTTAAGGTTTGTTTGAGGGAGTTAAATAGGAGATCTTATAGTGACATTACTCTGCGAGTGGATCAGAAGAGGACTGAGTTGGAGACGCAACAGATTTTGAATCTTTCTACTGGAAGTGATGGTGCTGGATTTACAAGGAATATTAGATTTAGGCAAGAGTTACTTGAGCTTGAGAATATTGAATCTCTTTTCTACAAGCAGAAAGCTAGGACTCAATGGTTGCAGGAAAGTAACCAGGGTTCTAAGTTTTTTTATTTTATTGTGGCTGCTAAGACCAAAAAAGGTATTATTTGAGTCTTGGTGATGAGAATGGTAGGCGCTTTGGAGTCTTTTGATGCTATGGTAAATGAAGTGGTGAGTTACTTTACTAGGCAGATTGGTACTGCTAATCATTGTGTACTTGGTTGTGATGTGGGGTGTAATATCCCAAACTACGGGTTAGTGATCAAATTGTAAAATTTTAGAATTTTGTGATTAAAGTAGAATAGTTGAATAGTTAAATGATTTAATTGAGGATATTTCATTAAATTTGTTAGTAATTATCAAATAAATTAAAGGGTAAAATGGTCATTTGACATTAAAGATATTTTTATCCCCTTTAATATTAGATAAAAACGTGGAAAGATGAAATTATTTCATCTTCTTCTTCCTTTCTTCTTCCTCTTCCCGTAAGAGCTCAAAGGCAAAGGTAAGTTTCTGATTTCTTGGTTATTTGTTGATTTAAAAGTTGGGTTATGATTATTAGATGATAATTAAGCTTAAGGAAAGCTTAATTTGTTCTAAAACAACAAGATGGAAGGTATAGGAGAGATTAAAGATTTTGAGTTTTTGAATGAAATCTTGGAATAGAGTTTATAATTAGAAGGGGAAGTCAAATTTGACTTGTCATAAGTGAAATAAAGAAGTATGAAGTATTAGAATTGAATTTAGAATATGTGGAAAATTTGGTATGATTCTTAATTTTAAGAATCATAATGAGATATGGAAGATAAAGATGGTTTATATGGATATAAGTTGGTTTAAGTGGTGGTAGTTGAGTTTAATGGTATGATAGGGGCTTAAAATAGAAGAATTGAGTGAAGAGTTTATGATTTTCGGGGTTAAATAGCAAATTCTGGATTTTCCAGAATACGCAGGGGTACAGATTCCCCCCTAAATGAAAAAAAATGGGATTTGGTTCATTAAACTGATTTAAGTTATTAACATCAAGTTTAAGGTTTAGGCTCCTGATACTTGTTTTAAAATGTTCTATTTATGTAGATATTGAGCCTAAACAAGTTCCGGAATAATCAAAGGATTAGGATTGAATCAAAACAAGGCTAAGGTTAGTGCAATTTAATTGTACTTATGTTATCGAAAAATATTGGCTTACGATGAGCCAGTCACAGAGTTACTATGGTAAGAAGTGACTCTTAAAATGTTATAAGATTTTTATGAGTGTATATTTTAAATGATAGGTATGAGTACATGTTAGTGTGATTGTGAATAGGTAGAAAGAAAACATGTAATGATATAAGAATTCATTATAAGATATATGATATGAAAATATGATAGTGAACTAGGTGATGTATATATGGGAAATATATGTGAACAAAATATGATATAAGCTATGTATATGTTATCTATGTGAATGCAAGTATGATGTATGAATTCATGAGTAAAGGTATACATAAATGATACATGTATGAAATTAGATATACGAAAATAGGTATATGTAACATATGAATATACTTGAGAAATATATGTTATCTGATGAGATATATGTTACATGATATGACATGTTAGTTTACATGAACAAATGAGAAATGATATAAGCCATATGAAACTATATACGTGAATACATGCACTTGTGATACATATGATATGATACGAGATATATGGTTACACATACATGTGGTATGTGGCAGAAGAGAAAGAACAAGTGATACGAAATGTATAAATGATAATGCCCATGTTATATAATACGAGAGCTATAGGTATAGTTGGCATGCCAAGAGTCGAGGGTCTACGCGGTCCTTCGGGACATATACAGTGGTCATTCGGGATAATACATAGGTCATTCGGGACAAATTTCATATGCCACTCAGTGGGACTTATACAAGCTGTGGTGACAGCATTAGTGCACAACCTCAATGTACTCACATACATTCAGTTCTCACCAGTGTACCATAGGCTAATAAAGAAACAATAACAAATACAATATATAAGATTCATATGCTTGTGGTGATATGAAAGGTATGGCATGAATTAAAGGATGCTATGTGTTTTTCTTTGTGAAATATATGTGTTCTATGATATGTATAGAAATGTTCAACATATGCTTATATGATCACAAGGAATTAGTAACAATAATATGAGTATTGAAAAGCATGTTAATGATATATGTATTATTTTATATGATATAATAGTATTTGCATATGTATACCTTTTATTATATGAAATGATATATGGTTATAGTTTATGTTTTATATGCCTCACTAAGTCATCGACTTAGCGTGTGATTGTTTCACGCGTAGGTTACAAGAAGAAGAAGATTGATAAAAGTTATGCAAGACATGTCAGTTCCTCATTTCCAAAGGTCAGATCAGAAAAGAAATGTGTAGTATGTAATGTGTAATGAGGATAGTGGTTGGCATGTAAATAAAGGATTGAATCCGATATGTTTTAATCGGTTTTGTTAAAATCATATGATTGAATTTTGTAATGTTTTAAACATATATTTGTAAATGGTGAATGAAAGAATGACCGTTATAAATTTTATGAATTTATACGTATTTTACGGAAGTACTATAGCAGTACTGTAGCAGGGGAATCGGTTCCCTGTAGTAGGGGAATCGGTTCCCTGTTTGAAATCTGGAAATTTTAACATTCGGGGTAATGTAGCAAGTACTGTTCATCACTGTTCATCATTGTTCATAGAGTACTGTTCATACCGTATTTTACTGTTCATAAATACATTTTTACCTCAAAATTTTATACCAAACACAATTGAACAATATATGATCATATTTTCTTAAAATAAGTTCAAATGTTATGTTATTTTGTAAGAATATTGTTTTTAAAAGTTAATATGACATCTCGGACGCGTATCCGGATCGGATACGGGTTGGGGTGTTAAATTTAATGGTATCAGAGCCAGGTTTAGCCGATTCTAGGCTAAAAATGAAGTCAAAAGTGTTTTAAAAAGTATACATGCTAATATAAAGTGAAAAATTTTCTGATATGATAGTGTAAGGAGTATATTGTCTTGCTAATAGAATTAAAATGCTATGTTATATTAGATGTATGATCATAAGAGTTTCCAAAGTAAATCATAAGGCAATAGACTGAAGGTAATAGCATTCACCTGCCCTGGCCAGGCAGGGAGAAAAGCGAAAACCTCAGGGAGTGTCTGTACAAGATTAGAGAATGTTTCATGATGTTAAATGATATTATGATGTGTTTTCAATTTTATACTTTCATAATTCATAGAATGAATGTATCGAATAGAGTTAAGAGCACCCGAGTTCAAGGGTGAATTTGAGAAAGGTTATGTTGTTACAAACCTTTGGATAAATGATATGAAGATAATGTTAGAAGGTGTTCATTTCTCCAAAGTGGAGAAGTTAAATTGAGTAGTTTCGTTATTACGTGTGAAATTTAGAATTATGGTGGACAAATGTCACCATAAGAATGTAAAAAAGATCAAGTGATGTGGTTATTATTTGTAGAAGAATTCAAGAATAAATACATGGATGACCAATTCATAAGGCAAAGGAAGTTCGAATATATGAGCTTGAAGCAAGGGAATTACACATTCATGTGTATGAATGTATGTTTAATAAGTTAAGCAGATTTGTTACTGAGTTGATTTCGATTAGGAAGTATACATGTGATTGATTGTTTAATGCTTGCGCCTTAAATTAAAAGAGTGTTACTGGTTCTGAAATTGTTCTCATTTCAAGAAATGGTTAATTGCTTTAAAGCTCTAGAGAGAGCTAAGAATAAAAGGATTGGAGAACAAAAATCACAGATGATTAAGAGAATTGGTGCTTCATAGAGTAAAACAACATCATATAAAGCTAAAGATTCTGGTTTTCAACTTTAAACCAAATATGAATTAGTTGTATTCTTTGCCAGAGAATCAAATCAGATGAGAGTCAGGCAGACTAAAGCAGTAGGGTCTGATATTGGAAGATTAAACAAGGAGTTAATTGATAATAAGTCAGGGTTAAAGACAACCTTTGTGAATTAGGTTAAAAGCCCTGTTAGAAGTTATGTAAATTGAAGTAGAAAAAGTATTTTAAATGGATTAGATGAGTATTGAAATTTTGTGATTGTTGAAACAAGTGGAGAAAACACAAGTATAAGAATGATAAAGAATAAGATTATGTGCAAGTAAAGTTGACTATCGAAGTCATAAAAGTGTGATAAGGAGTGATAATTAAGGATAAATATGTGAAATATAAAATAGCATGGGAGTATGAAGGACATGATATAATTTAGTTATGTAAAAGACAATGCAGATTATAAAAGGATAAATGGATAAAGATCAATGAATGATTTAAGAATATGAATATCAGTGATCGATTATAAGACAAAGGTATATGGAATGGTTGAATTTCAACCAAAGGAATTGTATTATGAACAAGTGAGAATGAAGGTTTGATAAGTAAAGGAAATAGAGGATGAATTATTTTGACTGGAAATAATATATATATATATATATGGATAGTTGATGAAGGTTTATGTTTTGATTGAAAAGTTAAAAATGATAAAGAATGAAAAGTATAAATGATATGAAAAGAATGTAAAAGCATAAGGGGGGAAATGTAATGAAAGAATTAAAGTAATGAAGTGAAGTTTATGATAGACGAAAGATTTATTGAAGAGGTGATATGTAAAAAGGAATAGTAGACGTGTAAATAGTATTGTGTATAAACAAGAGTGTGGATATGATAAGGGATTTGTATTATAGATGGAAAAGAGTTAGCAATGGCTAACAAAATTATGTGATGGAAACGTATGAGAATTATAAGATATTGTCAGGTTATGATAATCAAATATGAAGTGGATTCGAATACAATTTATATTTTAATTATGTAATGTGATGTAGTGAAGGAGATAAGGATTTGAATGTTCAAGAGAATATAAAGAGTAATAGAAAGGTTTAAGAATGATTATGTCGGTGAACAATTTTTAAGATAAAGGAAGTTGTAACGTTTGATTTTGAAACAGAGAAATATTTCGATGGAAAAGAATATATATAATCAAGTTGATAAGGGTTGTACCCTAGATTAAAAAGATAAGGATTATGTTAAAAAAATTGAATGTGCAACCGAATAATGTTAAAGGACCTCCACTATTCTAAAGTGGAAAGAGTTAGATGAAGTAATTTAGTTGCTATGCGGTTGAGCTAAAATATGGAAAACAAATGTTATAATGGGAATAATAGAAGATGCATTGAGGTGAATATTGTTTTGGAAGAGCTTAAAGAAATAGTATATTAAGTGATTATTTTATATGATAGAAGACGTTGAAATGTTTAGTGTAAGCAAAGAAAATTTCATGGTGCACGGAATGAATGTGGATTTGAAAAGTTAAGTAAACTATTGTTGAGATAATTCTGGTTTGAAAAAAAAGTATATGATTAATTGATTAAGGTTTGTGCCTTAGATTGAACATTTGTTATTGACTAGCTATAAGAGTAAAGGTGATAGAGTAATAAGATTGGGATAAAAGATAAAGTGAATTAATCAAGTATAATGTGGATCTAGATATGGTTATGTATTTTAACCATATAAATATGATGAAGGAAATGAGAAAAGTAATTATAGGTTTTAAAAAGGAGCTTTAAGGGGGGGAAATATACAAGTACAAGAGATGGTAAAGAATGAGGTTCTGTATAAGTAAAGATGCTTACCAAAGTTATAAAGATGTGATAAAGATCGGTAATTAGAGATGAATATAAGTGAAATGATTAGAGTATGAAAACATTGGTGAAATACATGATTTAATTGTGGATAAGGGGATCTTGATTATAGAAAGATAGAGTTTAAAGGATCAGATATGATAAAGGTTATATGGAAGTGTAGATTATAAGTTCGATTGAGAAGTAAGAAAGGTGTGCAAGGTAATGTGAAAAGATTGTTTGATTCTATAAAGTATATGTTTAATCGCAATTGAAGAAGATGTAAGGTTATGTTCTTGATCAAACGATGATGTAATAAAAGTTTGGTTATTGTTGCAAGGTAATTAAAAATTATAAGGAATTTAATTGATTCATGATGCTAAGTGATGAAAGTGAATGTTAGTATATATGTGATGAGTGATATTATATAAATTTTAGAAAGATTAAAGGAAAATGCAGAATCGAAAGAAAGAAAAGACAAGAATGGATTAGGTTACCGGTTATTGTTTATATAATAAACGAAAGTAGATGAATGAATAGGGGAAAAGTTAGTTGAAGAACTAAAGGAAGGAAATATTAAATAAAGGAAACAACATGAGAATATTAAAATATATGTTATTGTCAAAGTGTGCAATGAAAATTCGAGGATAAATTTTCTTAAAAGGAGGGGAGATTTGTAACATCCCAAACTACGGGTGAGTGATCAAATTGTAAAATTTTAGAATTTGGTGATTAAAGTATAATAGTTGAATAGTTAAATGATTTAATTGAGGATATTTCCTGAAATTTGTTAGTAATTATCAAATGAATTAAAGGAACAAATGGTCATTTGATATTAAAGATATTTTTATCCCCTTTAATAGGAGATAAAAATGTGAAAAGATGAAATTATTTCATCTTCTTCTTCCTTTATTCTTCCTCTTATCGTAAGAGCTCAAAGGCAAAGGTAAGTTTCTGATTTCTTGGTTATTTGTTGATTTAAAAGTTAGGTTATGATTATTAGATGATAATTAAGCTTAAGGAAAGTTTAATTTGTTCTAAAACAACAAGATGGAAGGTATAGGAGAGATTAAAGATTTTGAGTTTTTGAATGAAAACTTGGAATAGAGTTTATAATTAGAAGTGGAAGTCAAATTTGACTTGTCATAAGTGAAATAAAGAAGTATGAAGTATTAGAATTGAATTTAGAACATGTGGAAAATTTGGTATGATTCTTAATTTTAAGAATCATAATGAGGTATGGAAGATAAAGATAGTTTATATGGATATAAGTTGGTTTAAGTGATGGTAGTTGAGTTTAATGGTATGATAGGGGCTTAAAATAGAAGAATTGAGTGAAGAGTTTATGATTTTTGGGGTTAAATAGCAAATTCTGGATTTTCCAGAATACGCAGGGGGTACAGATTCCCCCCTAAATGAAAAAAATAGGATTTGATTCATTAAACCAATTTAAGTTATTAACATCAAGTTTAAGGTTTAAGCTTCTTATAGTTGTTTTGAAATGTTCTATTTATGTAGATATTGAGCCTAAACAAGTTCCGGAATAATCAAAGGATTAGGATCGAATCAAAGCAAGGCTAAGGTGAGTGCAATTTAATTGTATTTATGTTATCGAAAAACATTAGCTTGCGATGAGCCAGTGACGGAGTTACTATGGTAAGAAGTGACTCTTAAAATGTTATATGATTTTATAAGTGTATATGTTAAATGACAGGTATGAGTACATGTTACTGTGATTGTAAATAGGTAGAAAGAAAACATGTAATGATATAAGAATTCATTATAAGATATATGATATGAAAATATGATAGTGAACTAGGTGATGTATTTATGGGAAATATATGTAAACAAAATATGATATAAGCTATGTATATGTGATCCATGTGAATGCAAGTATGATGTAAGAATTCATGATTAAAGGTATGCATAAATGATACATGTATGAAATTAGATATACAAAAAAAGGTATATGTAACATGTGAATATACTTGAGAAATACATGTTATCTGATGAGATATATGTTACATGATATGACATGTTAGTTTACATGAACAAATGAGAAATGATATAAGCCATATGAAACTATCTACGTGAATACATGCACTTGTGATACATGTGATATGATACGAGATATATGGTTACACATACATATGGTATGTGGCAGAAGAGAAAGAACAAGTGATACAAAATGTATAAATGATAATGCCCATGTTATATAATACGAGAGCTATAGGTATAGTTGGCATGCCAAGAGTCGAGGGTCTACTCCTTTGGGACATATACAGTGGTCCTTCGGGACAATACATAGGTCTTTTGGGACAAATTTCATATGCCACTCAGTGGGACTTATACGAGCTGTGGTGACAGCATTAGTGCACAACCTCAATGTACTCACATACCTTCAGTTCTCACCAGTATACCATGGGCTAATAAATAAACAATTACAAATACAATATATAAGATGCATATGCTTGTGGTGATATGAAAGGTATATATATAAGATGCATATGCTTGTGGTGATATGAAAGGTATGGCATGAATTAAAGGATGCTATGTGTTTTTCTTTGTGAAATATATGTGTTCTATGATATGTATAGAAATGTTTAACATATGCTTATATGATCATAAGGAATTAGTAATAATAATATGAGTATTGAAAAGCATGTTAATGATATATGTATTATTTTATATGATATAATAGTATTTGCATATGTATACCTTTTGTTTATATGAAATGATATATGGTTATAGTTTATGTTTTATATGCCTCACTAAGTCATCGACTTAGCGTGTGATTGTTTCACGCGTAGGTTCCAAGAAGAGGAAGATTGATAAAAGTTATGCAAGACAGGTCAGTTCCTCCTTTCCAAAGGTCAGATTAGAAAAGAAATGTGTAGTATGTAATGTGTAATAAGGATAGTGGTTGGCATGTAAATAAAGGATTGAATCCGATATGTTTTAATCGGTTTTGTTAAAATCATATGATTGAATTTTGTAATGTTTTAAACATATATTTGTAAATGGTGAATGAAAGATGATGAATGTTATAAATTTTATGAATTTATACGTATTTTACGGAAGTACTGTAGCAGGGGAATCGGTTCCCTATTTGAAATCTGGAATTTTTAACATTCGGGGGTAATGTAGCAAGTACTGTTCATCATTGTTCATACGGTACTGTTCAGACTGTATTTTACTGTTCATAAATATGTTTTTACCTTAAAATTTTATACCAAACACAATTGAACAATATATGATCGTATTTTCTTAAAATAAGTTCAAATGTTGTGTTATTTTGTAAGAATATTGTTTTTAAAAGTTAATGTGACATCTCGGACGCGTATCCAAATCGGATACGGGTTGGGGTGTTACATGGGGTTATTGAGGGATTTACTTAATTATTCTTTTCTTGTTGATGTTTCTAGCTCCTTGACTAATGAGGTGACTAACCTGAGTATGGTCAAAGAATTGAGTTTGGTCTTTGTGGGTCAGGATTTTATTATTGTTGTTAAGCATTTCTTTGGTACAACTAATCTTTTGCCTACTCTTAATGCTACTTCGATTACTTTGGTTCCAAAGTCCCTAACCTGAGTATGGTCAAAGAATTGAGGTCAATTTCATGTTGTTCCATTGCGAATAAAACTATTACTAAAATTCTTGTGGGTAGGCTTATAGATCCCTAATATAATCACCTTGAACCAAACTGTTTTTACGAAAGGTCAGAGTATTGTTGACAATACACTCCTTGCTCAAGAAATTGTTAAGGGTTATGTTAGGTCTACTATTTCTCCTATGTGTGCTCTTAATATAGACCTTCAGAAGGCCTCTGATTTCCTTAGTTGGGATTTTATTCTTAATGTTTTGGAGGTTGTAGGGCTGTTTGTGAGGTTTTTGGGGTGGATTGGTGCTTGTTTACAGCTGATAGATATTCAGTCTTGTTTAATGGAAGCTTGGTGGGGTTTTTAGAGGTGGATGGAAGATTAGACAGGGGGACCCCCTCTCCCCTATTTTATTTGTTTACTCAATGAATGTTTTGTAATGTATGTTAAATATGGTAGATGTTGAGAAGGTTTTTTATTTTCACCCAAAG
Organism: Hibiscus syriacus; assembly: GCF_006381635.1. Classification (NCBI taxonomy): domain Eukaryota; kingdom Viridiplantae; phylum Streptophyta; class Magnoliopsida; order Malvales; family Malvaceae; genus Hibiscus; species Hibiscus syriacus. Next base: position 1,314,904 of record NW_024062798.1, on the reverse strand, counting down.
TGTAAAAGGATTGGGCCTACCCATTTGTCTTTTGCTGATGATTTATTTATTTTCTATCATGGCACTGTGGACTTTGTTGTTGGTATTAAGTATGTTTTGGATAGATTTTACATCATGTCTGGCTTGAGACTTAATGCAGAAAAGTGTGAGCTCTTCACTTTGGGGGTCTTGAATGAGCAAAAGGGGGTCATGCAAAATATCATTGGATTTCAGCTTAGTTACCTGCCTGTGCGTTATCTTGGAGTTCCTTTAGCCACTAGGAAACTCAACGAGAAGGATTGTACTCGGCTCATTGAAAGTATAAAGGCTCGATTAGCGCATTGGTCAAATAAGCATCTTAGTTATACTGGTCGGATGTAGCTCATCAAAGATGACTTATTTAGTGTGGCAAATTATTGGTGCATGTAACTCATTCTACCTATGTTGTTATAAAAGGGGTGGAACATCTTTGTATGCACTTTTACTGGAAGAGATCATATATTACTACTGATAGTGCTCGTGTTGGTTGGAGTCATGTTTGTTGGTTGAAATCTGAGGGTGGTCTTGGGATTAGACACATGAATAAAACATGTTGTTTTCGGTTGATCTAATCCATTCTTGCTGGCGAGGGGTCTCTTTGGATAGTATAGATTCATGCTTATGTTTTGAAAGGAGTTAATTTCTGGCAGGCTAAAGTGAGAGTGAATGTTAGTTGGGGTCTACAAAGGCTGATAAAGACGAGGCGCGAGGCTCATGTTGTCTTTTCTAGTGCTGCTGCTAATGATGGTTTGAAAATTACATGGTTCTGTGACATGATTAGAATTGAAGTTGCAAAGGTTACTTGGCAAAAGTTGGTTTGGTTTCTGTTGAGTTAATCGATTGACGGAATCGGCCAAGAAGGGGGTGAATTGGCAATAAAAATTTTGGTGGAAGCTTTTGCAGAAAATTGAAAGAAATTGCACAGCAATTTAGAGTGGTTCGACTTTCTCAACCAAAGTCTACGTCCACTACCTTAGCTATCCACACTAAGGATTTTCCACAAATTCACTAATTTGTCTTTCTTTTGAGGACAAAGAGTAACCTTATAAACCCTCAAGAATTATACCCCAAATTCTTGAGAACACTCTCTCCCAAAGAGAACAATACAAATTTGAAAACTTACAAGGAAATCCTCACAAGGTAGAATTCTAGAACAAAGAAAAGAACACTCAAGAATGAATACAATTGAGCACAATAAGTGTTCTTGAAAGCAAAATGAATATTGAATGAAAAATAGGCTTGAAATTCTCAAACTTGAGGTTTGATGTTTTCTCTTTGATTCTCTCTTGATTCTAGTTGCTTGATGTTTCTTGTTATTGATCAATGGCTTCTAAGCTTGCTTAAATACACATTGAATCACTTTTGAACGTTGGGGATCATTAATGAAGATAATATAGGCGTTTTAGTGTGAAATCAATTAATAAAACAGTTTGGAGCGTGGGGGGAATCGGTACCCCTTAAGGGGAATCGGTTCCCTAAGTGTAAAATTCAAATATTTCGACCGTTAAACAGGGGGGAATCGGTACCCCCTGGGGGAGGAATCGGTTCCCTCCGAGCATACTGGAATTCTCAGAGCCAAACCATTCAGGGGGAATCGGTACCCCCTTGGGGGGGAATCGGTTCCCTCTGAGCAATCTGGAATTTTTGGCTTTGAGATGGTTCGAAATATTTTGTAAAATCATTTTGAAATTATTTTAAGATTAAAACTTAATTTTACACCTGAGTAAGGATTAAAAATGACATTTGAAAGATTTGGAGTAATATTTTGATATTCGAATAATTATATCGAATATACTTAGAAAATCTTTTTGGAAAATCTTAAAATTCATTTAACTTAATTTATTGTATCGAAATATCAAAATGTTTTCAACAATCTTCCTCTTTTTTGATATAACAAAATAGTTTAGTAATTTTAAGATTTTGAAATCAAGTTTTGAAATTACTCCCCTTACTTTAACACTTCTCCCATTTAAAACACTTAACACTTCTCCCCCTTTTTGTTAAATCAAAAAGACATTTTAAAAGAGTTTAAACAAGGTTTTCAAATCATTTAGCCAATTATATATAGTTTAAGTTGCTAAGATCACAAGCAAGAGAAACGTTAGCCATTAGTTTCATAATCAATATTCATAATTAATGTGACATGGTAAAATTGGTCATATATCTAATATGATGTAAATGATGCAATAATGAATAAATTTAACCACACAATATATAAGTTCAAACATCCAAACAAATCCAAAGTCTAATAATCCACAAAATCAAACATTCCAAAATATTCAAAAAGTTGAAACAATAATCTTTTAGTTCAAAGTTCTAAAGCTAAACACAGAATCAAACATCCGGATCGGGAGGAGGAAAATGAGCTCGCATAGCAGCCATCTCATGTGAGAGTGCATCAATACGTTCATTCATCGAAGTATTGTTTGTGCACATCTCTCGGAGAATTTCTAATTGTTGAGCTCCCATTGTGGATAAATGGGACTCTATAGAAGTAAAGCGCGAATCCATGGTAGCATATCAGAAATCGAATGTCTCCATAAAAGATTGAAAATATGAAGGCATTTGATGCGTTTTTTGTGCTTGCTCCTCGGGCTGTTCAGGCTCATCTTCGGCTTCATCGATGTCTCGCATTAATTGTTCAAGCTCGGGATCGTCGTCAGCTTCTAGTGGAGCTCGTGAAGAACTAGCTCCCGGAGTATTTTCAGAAGATCGAACCCATTCACCGGTTTCCTTATCCTTTATCCATCCCGCTCTCGTTACGGAAAGAAAATTAATTTGTTTCTTTAGAGGAAAGGAGTCATATAGACCTACTCTAAGCCCGGATTTAGAAAATAGATTACTCAAAATGCAACCGTAAACTAGAGATAAACAAAGTTTCTTGTTAGGAACAAGATTTACGGTTTCAATAATTTCAGCAAAAATGATCTGAGGTAGGTTAATTTTAATACTGTTTTCGAAACAATGTAACCACCAAAGATCCAAGGCTCTAAGAGTAGAATAACGACCTTCGGATGGTCGAAACCACCAAGAAATCATTAGGTGAAGAAAACGTTCATGAAGGTCTAAGACACTCGCTCTATCCCTTCTTTTATAACGAGAACCTAAAATTTGTTTTTCATTTGAAATACCATCGTTATCTAATCCTAATGCCTTGGCTATGTAAGCCGAGTTAATATGTAAGAATTGTCCTAGGAGGTAGGAACGAACTTCTATGGTCTCATTTTGAGCTCGGTTTTTGACACAAACGGCATTAGAATAAAATATTCGAACAAGTTGATGGTAAACTATAGGTTCAAGGTCACAAAGTTTATCGAATTTCCACTCTTGTAAAAAATGAAGATATTTAAAATTAATATCTAACATAGCTTGACGAGAAGGGATACGTTATTCTCTAATTTTGTAAGAGTCGAAATATTGATAATACCAAAAACGATGATTTCTGGGACCAGGATGATTGAAGCATGAATTTTGGATAGTTAAATTGGGATCAACTGGATTAGGATTAGGAATTGGAATTTCAGGAATAGGAGGAGGATTTGGAGGTGGATTTGGTTGACGGTGTGAACGACTAGATGATGACCTAGCATATTTAAGATTGGACATGGTTTAGGAAATCGGAATAGATGGATAACCTGCAATTTAGAAAACACGTGTATGCAATTCAATCAATCCCAAAACTCAATTGAGTCCTCAATATTTCAAGGTTATCTAAATCAATCCTAATGGGCAAAGTTTTTTAAAACTTTACCTTGAAAGATGAGATTGAGTGGATTTTGATGTTGTTTTCACGATTTTAATGATGCTAGCAGGTTTAGAAGATGATATTTGAAGTGGATTCCGATTAAAATCGTTGATTTGAGGTAAAATGGAGATATAGGGTGATAGTGGATAGGAGAACGGTGTGAATAAGGAGAGAAGAGAGTTTGAGGCAAAGAAAGAGTTCTGGGCGTGATATAACCAGAACCCTCAGGGGGTATCGATTCCCTTAGGGGGAATCGGTTTCCCTTCAAAGGGGGAATCGGTTCCCTCATGGGGGTATCGATTCCCTCTGCACTAAAATGCTAAAATTCGATTTTAAACACACAAAATGATAAATTAATTTTCTCTAGTGGTATTGGCAACTCATAAATTGAAAATTAATCATGTTCAAACAATTAAATTAATCCTTAAACGATATTTGAACATAAAATTAATTTTTCATCAAGAATCATAAACTCCCCCTAACTAATAGCAATGAATACAATCAAAAATTACTATTCTAAGCATTTTTCATTTGGTCTTTAAAAGTGCTAAAATTATTTTAAACACTAAGTGAAGATAGGTTGGTCAAACCTAATTCTCTCTTAAGTGTCCAAAATCTTTCCTTGTCTAAAGGTTTTGTAAAGATATCCACTAATTGGTGCAAAGTATCAACAAATTCTAGAACTACATCTTCCTTAGTGACATGGTCTCTAATGAAGTGATGTCTTATTTCAATGTGCTTAGTTCTAGAGTGTTGGATGGGATTTTTAGTGAGAAAAATAGCACTAGTATTGTCACACTTGATAGGAATGGTACCAATTTCAATTTCATAATAAAAAAGTTGTTGTTTCATCCATAAAACTTGTGCACAACAACTACCAGCTGAAATGTATTCGGCTTCAGTGGTAGATAATGCAACACAATTTTGTTTCTTTGAAAACCAAGAAATCAGCATATTTCCAAGGAATTGGCAAGTACTGGAGGTGATTTTCCTATCTAATTTGCATCCTCCATAATCCGCATCAGAAAAAGCGTGCAAGCTAAAGCTAGAGTCTCTAGGATACCAAAGTCCTAAACTAGGAGTGTCCTTAAGGTATCTAAAGATTCTCTTAACAGCTAGTAAATGTGATTCCTTAGGGCATGATTGAAATCTAGCACATAAGCAAACACTAAACATAATGTTCGGTCTACTTGCAGTTAGATAAAGTAGAGATCCAATCATTGACCTATATAATTTAACATTTACACATTTACCTTCTTCATGTAAGTCAAGCTTTGTTGAAGAGCTCATTGGAGTGTCATGCGGTTTGCCATTTTCCAGTCCAAACCTTTTGAGTATATCTTTGACGTATTTAGCTTGATTGATGAAGATGCCATCTTTTCTTTGCTTGATTTGGAGTCCCAAGAAAAATAAGAGCTCCCCCATCATGCTCATTTCGAATTCACTTTGCATTAGCTTAGAAAATTCTTGGCAAAGAACATCATTAGTAGAACCAAATATTATATCATCAACATAAATTTGAACTACTAATAAATCTTTACCTTTATGCTTTAAAAACAATGTAGTGTCAACATTCCCTTTTGAAAAACCTTTTTCAATTAAAAAATTTGACAATCTTTCATATCAAGCTCTAGGAGCTTGTTTTAAACCATAAAGTGCTTTTGTCAATTTAAGAACATGATCTGGAAATTTTGAATCTTCAAAACCTGGAGGTTGTTCCACATACACTTCTTCCTTTATAAAACCATTTAAAAATGCACTTTTAACATCTATTTAATATAATTTAAATTCATGAAAACATGCAAATGCTAATAACATTCTAATTGCTTCCATCCTAGCTACGAGAGCGTATGTTTCATCATAGTCTATGCCCTCTTCTTGAGTATACCCTTGAGCAACAAGTCTAGCCTTGTTTCTTACTATATTACCACTCTCATCAAGCTTATTCCTAAACACCCATCTAGTACCTACAGTAGATTTATTACTAGGCCTTTCAACTAATGTCCATACTTTACTTCTCTCAAATTGATTTAATTCTTCTTACATAGCCATAATCCACTGTTCATCATTTAATGCTTCTTTAATATTCTTAGGCTCTATGCATGAAATGAATACAACATAATTACAAATATTTCTAAGAGAAGATCGAGTTGTTACCTCTTTGGATTGATCACCTATAATCTCACCATCCTTGACATAGTTGTACTCTCTTGGATAAGATACTTCATTTTTTTCAATGGTTGGATTCTCGAGGGGATCATGAGTTTCCTCATCTTTCGTTTCTTCATTTGATGATGATTCTCCAATGTCATGTCTAACGTCATTTATATTTATAATCCCTACATCATCGTTAACACAAGAATCCTTCCTCGGAAGGGGATTATCATCGAAAACAACATGTATAGACTCTTATACAACTAAAGTTCTTTTATTAAATACTCGATAAGCTTTAGAATTTAAGGAATAACCCAGAAAAATTCCTTCATCTCTTTTAGCATCAAATTTGCCAAGGTTTTCTTTACCGTTGTTCAAAACAAAACATTTACATCCAAAAGGATGAAAATAGCTAATGTTAGGCTTTTTATTTTTGAAAATTTCATATGGAGTTTTCTTTAAAATTGGCCTAATCATTACTCGATTTACAACATAACAAGCGGTATTTGTGGCTTTAGCCCAAAAAAATTTTGGCAAATTATTTTCACAAAGCATGGTTCTAGTCATTTCTTCTAAAGTTGGATTTTTCCTCTCAACAACTCCATTTTGTGAGGGGTTCTAGGTGCTGAAAAATTGTGACTAATACCATTAGAATTACAAAACTCAGTAAATCCAAGATTTTCAAATTCAGTGCCATGATCACTCCTAACACTAGTTATAGAGTAACCTTTATCGTTTTGGATTACTTTTAAAAATGTGATGAATTTTTTTAATGCTTCATCTTTAGTACTTAAGAATAGAACCCAAGTATATCTAGAATAGTCATCTACCAAGACAAATGCATATTGTTTTCCACCCAAGCTAGTAGTCCTAGTTGGCCCAAAAAGATCTATATGGATAAATTGTAATACTCTACTAGTTGATACGTCATTAATGGATTTAAAAGAAACTCGCTTTTGTTTTCCTTTAGCACAAGCATCACAGATTTTATCATTATCAAATTTAAGCTTAGACAACCCTCGAACTAAATCACCTTGAATTAGTCGTTGCAAAACACTCATACTAGCATGTCCTAGTCTCCTATGCCATAACCAACTATCATGTTCATCCTTAGCAACTAGGCACAAATTAGTCATATCAATAGAATCTAAGTGCACCATGTATATGTTTCCTATTCTATGACCAACAAGCATAATCTGATTAGATGCAATGTCAATGACTTTACAACCATTAATATCAAACATGACATTGAATCCCTTATCACAAAATTGACTAATACTCAATAGATTATGCTTTAATCCATTCACATATAAAACATTCTTAATTTGTATGGAAGAGGTATTACTAATAGTACCAATACCTTCAATGTGACCTTTTGAATTATCACCAAAAGTCACTTCTCCTCCATTTTTGGCGTTAAGCTCAATGAACCGATTTTTGTCTCCGGTCATGTGTCTTGAGCATCCACTATCAAGGTACCATGAATTTGGATTTGTTTCCCGTGCCTTGTAGCAATGCTCCTTTTTCCTACAAACATAGATTAATTTCTAATTTTTTGGTACCCAAATTCTTTTAGGTCTATATTCATTAGTTTCCAAAATCCTAGTCCCTTAGGTATCCATTTGTGTAGGATATCCTTATCTTTAGTAGTAATGAGCTCTTTAGGAACCCATATACTTCTAACGATTTTTCCATTAGAGGTTCTTTGGGGACCTCTATGATTGTAGTTTTTAAAACTTTTTCTAACAAAGTTGGATTTTGAATTTTCTCCATTTTCAAAACATTTTGTTCCAACTTTATCAAAAGAAGTTTTAAGATCATCAATTTTCTTTTGATGATCATCATTGACCTTTGAAAGTAAATTTTGCAAATCCAAAATTTTCTTTTCAAACTCTTCTAGTTTTATTTGCAAATCTTTGATTTTACTTTCAAGATCGTTGTTGGTTTTGGATATGAGTTTATTTTAATTTTTCAATTTTGAAACATCATTTTTATATTTTAAAAACAATTTCTCATAATCCGTAACCAACCCATTATATTCCTCTAATAACTCATCATAGGATAAATCATCAAAATCAGATGAGTTAGAGGTTACCTTAGAATCTTCCCTGAATGCCATCAAGCACAAGTTTGCTACTTCTTGTTCCTCTTCATCGGAACCTTCTTCATCGCTCTATGTAGCCACATGAGCCTTGTACTTATTCTTTGATTGACCCTTTCTCTTCAGTTGTGGGCAATCATATTTGACATGCCCCGGCTTTTTGCATTAATAGCAAATGATCGGGTCCTTCTCTTTTGGTTCATTTTTGAGGTCTTCATTTCGTTTGAATTTTCTTCCTCGGTAAGGTCTCATCATTTTTCTGAACCGTTTGGCAAACAATGTCATTTCCTTGTTATCGTCATCTTCATCTTCATCCGAATCACTCTCATTTTTTGTGGATTTGAGAGCAACTCCAATGTTTTTCTTTTTCTCCTTCTCCTTTGGTATCTCTTCAATCTTATCAAGGTCCACCTCATCTTCAAGCATCATTTCATGAGTGAGGAGTGAACCGATTAGCTCTTCAAGAGTTAAGGATGTTAGATCCTTAGACTCGATGATTGTCGTCTTCTTTGATTGCCACGATTTTGGGAGGGAGTAGACTAACTTCCTCACAAGCTTTTCATTTGAAATGATCTCTCCATATGATTTGAGACCATTGACAATCGTTGAGAATCTATCCGTCATAGCTTTGATATCTTCATTTGGTTTCATCCTGAAATTTTCATAGCTATGCGTTAGAATACTAATTTTAGATTTCTTTACCTCATCGGTACCTTCATGAGTGACTTGAAGTTTGTCCCATATTTCTTTGGCGGTTGTACAAGACGAAACTCTTCCGTATTCATCTGGTCCAAGAGCACAAAATATGATATGGATGGCTTTGGAGTTGAGCTGGAACATTTTTGTCTCTCCTTCACTCTATAATCTTGGATGAGTGAGAGGCTTGAAGTATCCTTCTTCTACGACATTTCATGCTCCCATGTCACTTGCTTGAAAGAAGTACATCATCATATTTTTTCAATAGGCATAATTAGCCCCATTAAAGAAAGGAGGCTTGTTGACGGGCATCGAATCGAGACCGGAGTCAAAGTTTGAAGTAGAGGCCATTGATGACTTTGATTATCGATATAACTCTTCCCGAATCGACTCAAGAGGCGATTAAACCTTCAAATGAGTTAGGCTCTGATGCCAATTGTTGAGTTAATCGATTGACATAATTGGCCAAGAGGGGGTGAATTGGCAATAAAAATTTTGGTGGAAGCTTTTGCAGAAAATTGAAAGAAATTGCACAGCGATTTAGAGTGGTTCGACTTTCTCAACCAAAGTCTATGTCCACTACCTTAGCTATCCACACTAAGGATTTTCCACAAATTCACTAATTTGTCTTTCTTTTGAGGACAAAGAGTAACCTTACAAACCCTCAAGAATTATACCCCAAATTCTTGAGAACACTCTCTCCCAAAGAGAACAATACAAATTCGCAAACTTACAAGGAAATCCTCATAAGGTAGATTGTTTGCACAATTCTAGAACAAAGAAAATAACACTCAAGAATGAATACAATTGAGCACAATAAGTGTTCTTGAAAGCAAAATGAATATTGAATGAAAAATAGGCTTGAAATGCTCAAACTTGAGGTTTGATGCTTTCTCTTTGATTCTCTCTTGATTCTAGTTGCTTGATGTTTCTTGTTATTGATCAATGGCTTCTAAGCTTGCTTAAATACACCTTGAATCACTTTTGAATATTGGGGATCATTAATGAATATAATATAGCCGTTTTAGTGTGAAATCAATTAATAAAATAGTTTGGAGCGTGGGGGAATCGGTACCCCTTAAGAGGAATCGATTCCCTAAGTGTAAAATTCAAATATTTCGACCGTTAAACAGGGGGAATCGGTTCCCTCCAAGCATACTGGAATTCTCGGAGCCAAACCATTCAGGGGGGAATCGGTTCCCTCTGAGCAATCTGGAATTTTTGGCTTTGAGATGGTTCGAAATATTTTGTAAAATCGTTTTGAAATTATTTTAAGATTAAAACTTAATTTTACACTTGAGTAAGGATTAAAAATGATATTTTAAAGATTTGGAGTAATATTTTGATATTTGAATAATTATATCGAATATACTTAGAAAATCTTTTTGGAAAATCTTAAAATTCATTTAACTTAATTTGTTATATCGAAATATCAAAATGTTTTCAACAGTTTCCCTTACATATTCCTAAACATATTATTTCTTGGATGGCTTTGTTGGGAAGGCTTCCCTCGGGTGATAGACTGTTGTGTTGGGGTCTGCAGGTTTATGGTATGTGTTGTATGTGTAGGAATGTACTGGAAACCATTGATCATCTATTTTTTTAGTGCCCCTTAGCTAAGGATAACTGGCATACCATTTTGAGTTTATGTGGATTGACTAGGAGGGTTGGGTGTTGGAAAGGGAAGAATAAGTGGGCTATTGCAAATTTCAAGGGTAAGTTGTTGCTCACTCTCCTTCTCAAGTTAGCTTGGAATGCTCATATATATCTCATTTGGGAGGAGAGGAATCGTAGCCTCTATCAACAAAAGGTGAGGGGTACTGTTGATATCCTCTTCTCTATCAAAGAGGTTGTTCGGGTTAAGTTACAGGGTAGGAGCATTGCTAGGAGTGATAATGTGAACATGGGGCTTTATGATAGTTGGGGGCTTTCTTACTGAGGGATTTATTTTTAATGTATTTTCTCTAATTTTTCTTCAGACTGTTGCGTATTTTGTATCAGCCTTGGCTGCTTCTTTGGGTAATACAAAAACAATTAACCAAAAAAAGACTTTAAAAAAAGACACGATTCAGAATTGGCCTAATTGAACCGAGAAAATTCGATTTCGATTATAATTAATTGATTCAATTAACCTCAAAATGATTCTCAATAATTTCTCATCTTAATATTATATAATCAGTTTATCAATGTATAATTATTGTTATATGTATTTTTACATTGATATTAATAATAAAAAATTTACTGAACCGAGTTGGTATTAGAGTTTGAACTATAACCTATTTCCATCCATTTCATGAACCGGTTTGACCGAGATCTTAAAATAGTAAAATACATGAAAGATGTAGTGCTTTTAAACGGGTTCTACGGATTATGAAAACAAGGATGGTTTTAGTTTTAACGATTTTAGCATTGATCACCAGGTGTTTGATAAATTGCCTCAATAAACTGAAATGAAATTGTATAATATTTGTGAAGTGACATTAATCATTGAAACAGAAGATGGTATTTAGATGCTCTAATCTTTCTGGAAATTACTGATCTTAAATGCAAATACCAACACCAGACAGACATACAATGCCATAAACCCTACAGTCTAAACTCAAATTCCGAAACCCGAACAAGTTCGTCAAGACAATGCTCGAAAGGGGAAACAAAGTGCAAAGTAATTAAACAAATGGACACAATTTATACACAAAATTGACTCTTTTAAGTCTCTAACCCTCAAAAACCAGCTAGAAAACTTAACTACACACACCCTGAATATATATACTATAAGCTTTTAAACTACATAGGTTTGCTAGCACTTTAAAACCCCTTTGTGCTTGAACCTTTCCCTAAACGTACTTGGATATATCACAACAGAGTCTAAACAAAGACCACCCTTTGTATGCGTGCAGTCGATTTGCGTCATCGATAGCTTAATCTTCGTCGACGAATTCGAGTTATCGACATTGAAGTCCCCCACATGGTAGTGAAACCATTTTCCAGGTTCGTTCAAAGTGCGCTGAGAGGTAGCATACTGGCCATCTGAAGTCCATAGTTGAAACCTTACGGGTTTTATATCCCAACCATGGACATTCTCGGAGTTGATGATTTGGCGACCAAACCATTTAGAGGCACGACCTAGCTGCAGTCTGAAGAAAACGCTATAGCTTCCAGGTGGAAAGGGGAATTCCATCTCCCCATCGACTTCAAGCCACCACATCTGCTGGAGATATGCGATCGAACCGAACCTGAATCGCAAAGAAAAAAGAAATTGAAGTGAATATCCTGCATTCTATTTCAATACCATCGATTACAACAATCATTCCCACTTTCAACCAAGTTCAAGCTTCATCCTTACAGAACTATCGAAGAGAAAATATGTACGAGATTAATGAATTTCAAATGAAGTCAACCGGCAATGAGACATTACTTATAGTCTACCATAAACAATCAAAACAAAGTTCATAAATCACGTAATTCTTGGACTCTAGCTTGTATACAACGTTAATAATCAACATTGTCTTAATACTATTTAACAGTAAAGATGAGGGAAATCCTCATTTTGTGTACATACGCATTTGTTAGTTACTAGAACTTCAAGGACCAATGAGATAACAACACTATGAACCATACAAAACTGAAGAATTCTAACAGATCTCTAACCGATTGTGTAAGAAAACATAGAGTTTATGTAAATAATGGGTTAAGAGGTCGTCCCCGGAACTATAGATTTGGAAAGTCAAACGCAGCTGCTTTAAATCACCAATACAAATCTAGTCTAGGCTCTAGCTATAGGGATGAGTAAACCATGTATGAGGCCAAAAGCAGTGAGCAGCCAGCCAAGAATTGTCTTTGTTTGTACAAGTCAAGATTTTTAAAGAACAAAAGCCCTATTTAAACAATCATCATCATGCATTTATTAATGAAAATCCGAGGATTACATCGAAATTTAACAGTAAAAAACAAACAAAAAAGAACACGCTTGGTATCAATTCGGATTGTTATGCCCCGAAAGCTCTTGATTTTGATCAGCCAGTCTAAAAAATCCATGATAAGAAACTAGAAATTCTACCATTCTCGTCAATCTAATATGAGAAATACATGCAAAAAAATAGGGATAAGCTCCTGAATCCTCACCTAGATTCATCAGTTGGAATATGATTCCAGTATCTTCGATCATCAATCCCAGTTATATGTAATCCTTTTGAAGATATTGCCATACATACACCACCTGTGCTCTTATCTAACCATACTTTCTGCAAAAAAAAAAAAAAAAACTGGAGTTAAATTAAGAACACAACTAGATTATTAGTAACGTTTGCTGTGTTCTTTTGAAAGATTAAAAAATCCACGAATAAATTTATTAAAGACTTCATGAAAAGAACCAGTCCACAAGAAAGTCAAAGACCAAGAAATTAAAATCCCAGATTTTCTCGGCATCCAAACAAAAAATAGGCCAAAAAACAGAATAAAAAACATGCCTTGGTGCTACCATCAAGAGTATTAGCTCCACAGAGCCTTGAATAAATATCTCGTTTACCCAGATTTTCAGGCACGGAGGGAAGAATTTTATCAATAAGAACTTGATAATTGGGTGGAAGCTTCGATTCCCAAACAAAATCAGCCCAAGAAGCACCTCTGAATGCTCTGTTCAACTTCGCCAGTTTACATATCTCCGGAGGATCCAAAGACTCAATAATCGAAGCCACACAGCTCTCCGGCAAATCCCCCAAACTGGGCGATGACGATGAAGAACCAGGTGATAAACAGTCGATGATGAACAAAGCAGAGAAATTGACACCCATCGAGAGAAAAACAATAAAACAAAAAACAGAGAACTAGAGTTCTAATGCATAGTACTGATTTTATAAAAGAGTGGGAGAGAGAAACATGGAGGCGTGCTTGGTTTTTTGAGGATCTTTGTTTCTTGTTTCTGGCTTTTTGTGTATTATTTATATTTGATGACGAGAAAGGGCAACAACATGACAGGGAAGACCTTCGTTTTCCTTTCCGATGGTCTATGGGGCTGTTGGATTTTGATCTAATCCATATACTATTATTATTATTAGGGTAAAGTATAGTAATGGTCACTGAACATTTCTGAAGCTTGCATTTAGGTCCCCCAACTTTTAAAACTTGCAAGACAGTCCCCCAACATTTATTTCGTTTGCAATATGGTCCCCCAACTGTTAGAAAAGTAGAGTAAATTATATAAACGGTCATTGAACTTTTTAGGCACTTGAATTTAGGTCCCCAACTTTTAAAATTTTCAAAACAGTCCCCCAATAATTTTATTTTCTTATTAAATATAGATGTATAGAAAATATAAATGATTCAATTTATATTTAAATGTATGAATCATTTATATTTTTGATATATTTTATTTTTCTTGTATAAACTAGTATTTAAAATATGTTTATATTTTAATCAAAATATTTCAATATACGAATAAAAATATATTTATATAAATGTATATTTATATTTAGATGTATAAATAAAAAAATATATTCATATATTAATGTATGAATCATTTATATTTTTTGAATATTTTATTTTTAATAAGAAATTAAAATTATTAATTATATTAGAAATACTCAACTTAAGATTATATATATAATCATGAATTATAAATATGAAAAATATAAATATTAAATTTAGTTTAAAAATATATAAATCTTAAATTTATTCTTTTAAAATATTGTATCAACTAATATTTAAAAAATATATTAAATCTATCAAACAATTTATCAAATATAATATTTTTTATTGTAAAAAATATAATATTTTCCCATCATTTATTGCTTTCAAATTTTTTGCCGAAGTTCAAATCTCATTATTTCCGTTTTCCATTATATTCTTTTTTTCTGGCATTGGTCATACTATTAGTATATGTATTATTGTATATCTCTTAACACAAACGATGGTGTTAGCTTAGTGGCTCCACCCTGTATCTTTCATTTGCGTGACTCAGGTTTGAGTTTGCCCAAGACCCAAATTTTACTTCTTTGTAACTTAATTTTCTTCTAATTAGGTGGTGACATGTGTCACCAATAACATATATCATGATCATGTGTTAACATATGTCAGATCCTGGTTAAATGATTAATTTATTAAATTTTATTTAATTTAGGACCAAATTGATAGCATATATAAATAATTAGGCGGTGACATGTGTCACCAATGACACGTGTCATGATCATGTGCTAACACATGTCAGATCCTAATTAAATGATTAATTTATTAAATTCTATTTAATTTAGGACCAAATTGATTATATAAATAATAAAAATTGAATGTATAATAATGTCAATTCCTTTTAACTGCCACTTCATCATTTGTATCAATTGGTAACGACTAGTGGCTTAGTTGAAATAGTTAAATAATTATGTTGTATGATTGATAAATTTAAAAGATCGATGACAAAAGTAAAAAGGGCTAGATAGTTAAGTTGTCAACCTAGTAGTTTACACTTTTATTTATACGTCAAAATAACATTTTATAAATTTAAAATTCGAATT
Source organism: Hibiscus syriacus (assembly GCF_006381635.1). NCBI lineage: Eukaryota > Viridiplantae > Streptophyta > Magnoliopsida > Malvales > Malvaceae > Hibiscus > Hibiscus syriacus. Next base: position 1,299,687 of record NW_024062798.1, on the reverse strand, counting down.
ATTTTCAACCTCTTCTATATCCTAACTACTTTTTTTAATTAAAATTTTTTTTCAACAGATAAGAATTATACTATTATATTTATATAAAAAATACGTATCACATGAAATAAGATGAAATTAAATAATAATAAATCTGACATAATTGAATTTAATTGAATTATTTTGGAATTTAGGGTTGAGAATGAAATTGAATTACTTTGGAAATTGGGGTTTAGAATGAAATTTAGGATTGTTTTGCAAGTTTTAAAAGTTGGGGGACCTAAATTCAAGTGTCTGAAAAGTTCAATAACCTTTTATATAATTTACCCTAATTTCTAACGGTGGTTTAAGTTGGGGGACCATATTGCAAACGGAATAAATGTTGGGGGATTGTATTGCAAGTTTTAAAAGTTGGGGGACCTAAATGCAAGCTTCAGAAATGTTCAGTGACCATTACTATACTTTACCCTTATTATTATTATGAAAAATAATATAAATGCACATTATGGATAAGGATTTACCCTAAATCAAAACTTAAGGATATTAATTACAAGGGATTTATAATTGATCTAATCCGGACCTGGGCTTAATAAAATAGTACATTCGTAAAATTTTTAGGGTAAAGTATATAACTGGTAGTCGAGTATATGAAGATATTTTATTGAGTCATATTACTATTAAAAATTATGAAACGAATTTCATATATAGGATGTTTTGTTGAGAAGTTGCAAAATAATCATTTGTTTATCTATAAGTTTCAAACTAGGTCTTTTCCATTAAAAATTTAATGATCGTCAAAGTAGAATGTTAACTTACTAATTAAGATATTATCAATAACAAAATTGACGTCGTGTCGGCCAACAAAACTAAAAGAAAGACGGAAAACGATGCTTAATTAGAAACTTATTAAGTGATCTTAGTGATAAAAGAAAATATTATTCTTTTGAGAGATTCCGTATTCAAATGATTACATCTATAAGATATATGTATCCTAATAATAAATTAAATAATTTTTAAATAAATATTATCTTATAATCTATTATTAAAGAAAAATTATTATATAAAAATTGCTAAAAAAAATACTATGGGTTTGAAAATTGGAGATCTAATGCTTAAAACATGGCCCACTGGTACTTGCTAGCAAAAAATGATCACATTAATATATCACCACTTTAGAAAGAGAAAATAACCTTAGTGACCAAAAATGCCTTATAATATACGATTTTAATCAACTTTTTTTAGATTTGTCAAAATGACCAACTAAATCGCAATGCGATCGATAATTCGCATCGTGATCTCCGGTATCGCAAATCAGTTTCCAGATTCGCAACGCGAACTTCGACTATCGCATTGCGATTTACATATTCGCATTGCGATAGTCCAAGTTCGCGTTGCGATAGTCGAAGTTCGCGTTGCGATTTATTCCAAATTTGTTGCAATAGTTCAAGTTCGCGTTGCGATTTATTACAAATTCGTTGCGATAGTCCAAGTTCGCGTTGCGATTTATTACAAATTCGTTGCGATAGTCGAAGTTCGCATTGCGATTTATTCCAAATTCGTTGCGATAGTCCAAAATCGTAACGACTGGTGGTATTGCATTTGTTTCTTAAGAATTTTCTCTAAAAAGATAGTATTCGCGCGGACGTGTCGAAGACACGACCACGACCACGACCCGAGACGAGATGGACGGCGGCGGCGCGCGAGAGTCCCCCTTGTTCTCTATCACTCAACAAGGAAGTGGGAAAGCCAAGCCTTAAATACCATTCTCAATAGTGTTTCCAATACTATGTGGGATTGAGCATTACCAACACTTGTTTCCAATACTATTTGATTATTCAGAAAACAATTAACAATCATGCACCTTAAAACAACTGAATCAGCAACCAATTGCATTAGTATTATACGATTAAATATGTCATAATTAAAAGTCAATCTACAATCAATCGCGATTATTGCAATTTTAAGCAAAACATTCAAAAAAATTGCATCACTCGCGAGAATAAAAAAAATTGTTATCGTTCAATTACAATCAATTGAAAATAAATTAGAATTGCATGAAAACTAAACGAACCACAAATACTTTTCATACAAATACTAAAGTCATTAACTATAATTCACAAATAATATCACTATTTAAGGCTCAATCTCACATAGTATTGGGAACAAGTGTTGGTAATGCTCAATCCCACATAGTATTAGAAATACTATTGGGAATGGTATTTAAGGCTTGGCTTTCTCACTTCCTTGTTGAGTGATAGAGAACAAGGGGGACTCTCGCGCGCCGCCGCCGCCGCCGTCTCATCTCGTCTCGGGGTCATGGTCGTGGTCGTGGTCGTGGTAATACGTGTCTTCGACACGTCTGAAGCGAATACTATCTTTTTAGAGAAAATTCTTAAGAAACAAATGCAATACCACCAGTCGTTGCGATTTTGGACTACCGCAACGAATAAATCGTAACGCGAACTTCGACTATCGCAACAAACTTGGAATAAATCGCAACGAGAACTTCGACTATCGCAACGAACTTGGAATAAATCGCAACGCGAACTTCGACTATCGCAACGAACTTGAAATAAATCGCAACGCGAACTTCGACTATCGCAACGCAAATTTGGAATAAATCGCAACGCAAACTTCGACTATCGCAACGAACTTGGAATAAATCGCAACGCGAATTTGGAAAATCACATTGCGATAGTCGAAGTTCGCGTTGCGAATCTAGAAATTGATTTGCGATACCGGAGATCGCGTTGCGAATTATCGATCGCATTGCGATTTAGTTGGTCATTTTGGAAAATCCAAAAAAAATTGGTTAAAATCGTATATTATAAGGCATTTTTTGTCACTGAGGTCTTAATTTTACAGCTAAGAATTTTATTTATTTTTCAAAAACAATTTAAAATGTCTTTTTAGTAAAAATAATATTATAAAAATTTAGTTTTTTTATTAGTATGAAATGAATACAAAATATACATGTTTAAAAAAAATTAATTATTTGACAATGAACATTCATACGCCTTGCACACGTTATGTTCAAACTCGAGAAATTAAGGAATAACATCAATCCCATAACCACTAAAATTATTGCCATAAAAATTTACATTAAAATATGTTTAAATTTATGAATTTACATTATTGAAATTAAGTTTGAGATTTTGTTATATAAAAATGAGTATGATAATAATTTTATAACTTTTTTAATTAAGCATACAACACATATACTTTTAAATAATTATATTTAAATTTAATTATTTGATGATTTTTCTATTCCAAAAAAAGGTAAAAAGAATAATAAATATCAATTGTAAAGCAAAATACCAAATGAAATTATCTGTAATTTAATAAATTTTCACATAAAGCATTGGATAAGGTAATGGAAAAAAGTAAAATGGATATGATCAATTACAAACTCATAATGCAAGAAGTTTAGACTGAATTAGGTCTACTTAAAAAATATAATTTAAATTCAAACGAACCCGTTTCAAATTATTATTTATTTATTTAAAATTTTATTAAATAGTAAATTTGAATTCTATCACACTTATGGTGCGAGTAAAAATAATCATATATTTAAAAGAAATTATTTTTATTTTTAATTAATATTTTAAAAACTTTTTTTAATTAAAAAGATGCTAAAGATTATTTTAGTGAGCTTTAGATTAGTGCAATAATTAATGTTGACATGAAAAGGACTTTAAATTCTCCAATCATCCGTGGAATTCCGTAACACTAGTTTTGATAATATATTTTAATTATACCCTAAATAAAGATAAAAATAATTAAAAAGTTAGCTACACGAACAGCATTTTTTGTCATTCTATTATCAACAAATTAATACATGGAATCAAGATGTATAAAAATTTTATTCTTTAGATAATTTAAGAAATACACACAACTTATTATTTTTTTTGGGGTTATTCATAGAAAAAAGAAATCAGAGAAGATTATTGATGATATATTTGTAAAAAAAAATTATTCATTTTTTTTAAAATCTATTGAAGAATCTTTTAACTATTTGAACAAAATCTTCGATAATTAAATAATAGGGTAAATTACACGCTTATTTACTGAACTTTACTATTTCTCCTATTTCACTCACCGTACTTTCAAATTTTTTTAAAAATTTTCTCACTAAACTTTAGGCATTAAACTTTTTGGTCACTCAACCGTTAAATTTCTAACGGCGTTATGACGTTGTTAAATTAAAATTGAAAAAGTGACAAGTGCAGTGAGTGAAATAGTAGAGAGGGTAAAGTTCAGTGACTAAACGTGTGACATGTTTTATTATTAAAATGAGTCTCGTAAGCACCCCGTTACTGAGTAAACGGTCGAGTGACCAAAAAAGTTTAATGTCTAAAGTTAAGTGAGCAAATTGAAAGTACGGTGAGTAAAATATGAGAGAGAGTAAAGTTCAATGAGTAAACATGTAATTTACCCTAAATAGTATTGTATTTATAGGATGTTTTATGTTGTCGTTTTAGTCTTATGCATAGACTAAGTCGTTTCTTGGTTGAAAGGAATTACGATCCCCAAATTTTTGATAGAATAACACTCTAGGTTTTTGTTAGTTTAAATATTAGTCAAATAAGATATTTATTATTAATTTTTTAGATTTAAATATTTATTTAATCATCATCCATCATAATATTTTACCCTAATTATGTATGTTTGTGATCTTATAAATTTTATCTTTCAACTCTTGAGAGAGTATCAGTGGCACTCATGTTAAAGAGAGCGCGATTTTATAAATTGTGCAGTACTTATTTTTATAACTTGAGCTATTACGTTATACTTAATTGAAAGATTTAAAAATTTGAAGGGTCAATTGACATTTAATATTGCGATTGGTGACGGATGGCATTAAGGGAAATCCAACCTGCCCAAGCAAACTACATCGTTAATTGCGGTATTAAATGTCAATTTTATAATTTAAGATAATTTATAATATCATATAATTTATTATGGTTATTAGATTTTTCATAAACCATAAAGAAATTTGGAACTTTAAATAAATATTTTAGAATTTTGAAGTACCAAATTGTCACATTTCAAATTCGACAATAGCTTATTAGGCATTTACTATTTACACCTTAAAAAAGCATAAATCAATGACGAAATATTAAAATCTGTCCTGACTAGGGGTGCTTAATGAGTTGAGCGGCTCGAACTCGGTTAAAACTCGATAAAAATTCGACTCGGGTTGACTCGAGCTGAACTAGATAAATATTTAATATGTTTATTTCATAACTTGATGGGTGAAACTATTAAGCTTGTTGAAACTTTAAAAAGCACTTCCATCAAATACAAGGATTACATTTTGAGATATATCGTTCTATTTTCTAAAGTAGTAATATTCATAGAGAATTATTCTTAAAGTAAAATGTATTCAAAATTATTAAATTGTATAAAATAAACTTGAACAACAATCTTTCAAGTAAATATTGAACTTTTTTATAAAATAATCTCTTGAATACTAAAATAATAATATTTATTTTAAAACATTTTAAGGATCGTTGATAAAAAAAGAGTCAATTTTATATAACGATCTTCAATATGATATACTTTAATTCTTAAGTTTACGAAAGATAATTCATAGATTATTGAAAGAAAATATCTCGATTCTCGACCCTTCCCAGAAGAAAGGGTTTTAGAAGAGCACCTACTGTTTGCTGAGGAAGACGGCCATAATGATTTGGAGAAAGAAGACAATTCAAACAGCTTAGTTTTGATGCTGACGTTAACGGCTCATCGTACTGAAAAGTAGGCCATGCCCACCAACTTGTTATCTGTTTTCTTTTAGCGTACGAGATACCAGGTCCATTACGAGACTGCGTTTAAGGTTTTTCACGTCATCTTTTCATACCGCTGAATAATTTAAAGAGAAATGACATGAAAAGACAACACTTTCGTTGATATTTTTTAGGATTATAAAACTATCTTCATGCTTATATGTAAAAATAAACATATGTATCTTGGGAATCAATGTCACGTTTAAAGGTTTGAATTTAATGGCTGATAAAAACAAACATATGCATACAGGACATCAAAAAGAACAAGACGTGCTTGTTGCTTTGTTATTTTCGAGTAAAGCAAAACCATGATGGTCTCAAAGAGCGCAATGTTCATCAATTACAAGATAGATGGGGTTGTAGATGTTTGAACTCCAATACTGTACGATGAATTTGCTTCATGACAAGTAATGCTTTACCCTTTCAGTACCATAAAATCAACTATCCTGTATTTTCTGCCACGCAGAAACCCTAAAGAAATTCCATGGTTTTCAATACACTATAATATTCATGTACCATAAAATCAACTATCCTGTATTTTCAGTACCAAAACTAGTTTTTTTTTTCTATAATATTCATGTAATGGTTTGGATTTTATTAGACCAGCTCAAGAAAAAGGGCTTCTTGTTTGTTTGTTAAACTGCTCTCTCCGTCACCGAAAGCACGCCTCGGGTATGGCCTCACCTGTAGCAAACGATAAAATATAAACCATGCATCTATCTAGATTTGACATGAAGCCAACATCACTATGTAACTTGGCAAAAAGCTTGGGATGAAAATTTTACCAATCGGTAAGTGCCCTGCTTGACTCCTCTTCCGATATCTATGTAGCCAAATAGAGACTGCGAGGCATAACAAAATCAGGTCAAGTATTAAGCCTACTGCACAAGGAAAAGCGATTGAAGTGAACGTTTATTGACAAAATTTACATGCAGCCTGTCAGACTTGAGAAATAAACGGCCCCTACGACTGCCATCTGGCATTCGCACTGGAAGGTTTACTGCATTTTTCTCATTGGCTGATGGCTCCTGAGGTAGAGAAGCTTCTTTAACAGCTAACTGTCTCTCACATTCCTGCAAGACCAAGTAGAATGCAATTTGTATCATATTCAGTAAGAAATCCACGGGATGACTTGAAATAATGTTGACAACAATTTGTTCAAGATTTACAAGTTTGTCTTTGCTCCGTCAGTGCATGTGTCAAAGTTTGTTTTACATACAGTACATGTTCACTGGTAAAATCTTAATTTTCCCATGATATCATAGACTAAACAAGTAAAGAATAAACTTAATGTTAGAATCTCATCCAGGTCACGGATGATCGGAGCATAATTAATTACCTGTTTCCTTTGTTGTTCTTCATGAGCAGCTTTTCTAGCTGCTTCCTCCTCTAAATGGAAAACTTCAGCTTGTTGAATTGCCTTCAACTCTTTTTCTCTATCTGCTTGCAATGCTTCATTATACTCATCATCCTGAAAGTATCATGTACGCAAGAAACTATTAGACCATTATTTCTGGCCCAAAATTAGAAACATATAACTTTCTGCCAGGGAACAAATAAAAAGGAGAAAACTAAAAACTAACTTGCTGTTCCCGTATCAGGCGTTGAGCAGCCAAAGAGGGTGATGGAGGACGAGGGGGCACGCCAGGGATTTGAGCCCTCAGGTTGAATGAACTGATGAGGTGCATAGGCAAAACGATATCCACTTTCAGGGATTCCACCAAACATTGCAGCCTCAAGCATGACTGTCCATCATGTTCCGCTGAACAGATACCACCCCACTATGATATGGTACAGAGCACAAACCAAAATTTACTTTAGTAAAGCACACAGGTGAAAGGAATTAATTAGAAGAAAAAGTCTTGAGCAAATAAATAGAATAGAACGTAAGTTTGAATCTTTATTTGGCATTGCAAAAATTATGAAAGGTTTTGATAGGGAAGCGGTGACGGGTTAATGAACGTTGCTCTTGTTGAAGAATCAAACCTAGAAAAGATCTAGACTCGATGAAGAACAATAAGGGATGAATCGGGAAGGTGGCGGCAATAGATAGGGTTTTTTTTGGTGCTGGAAACAAGATAAAAATAAGATTAAAACAAGATAAAGAAAAGATAAATGAATTGCAAATAAAATAAGATAACCAAGAAATCAAAAGATCTCTCTTATGAAGGTGAACGATAAAGATGATTGATGACGTGGATGGATATGTAGAAAATCGATGGATAATGTCCTATCGAGCCCTCCTAGTCGCAATAAAAAGGCAAACACGATAATATGGCTCTAACCAACCCTCCTAGTCGCGATGAAAAGGCAAATTGGAGTGTGAAGATTAATCTCCCTCACAAGAACTTGAAAGAACTCAAGGAGAAGAAGCTTTGAAGGCACAAGGCAATCAGCAGTTGCAAAAACGAACTCTCGTTGTATTATTAATCAAAGAAATATGATTTACAAAGTTGAATGAAGCCTCCTTTATATAGGGGCTGAATTCTAAAGGTCCTAAATAACTAAAGAATAAAATATTAATAAACTAAACATGTTTTAACTCTAATTCCTAATAAAATAATAATAACTAAAAATATTGTTTTAACTTAACCTTAATTCTTAATAAAATAATAATTCTGATCCTAAAAGATAATTAATCATCCTATATTAAATTATATTACAAATAATCAATATCAATATTGAAAATTCGTAATATTTACAAAATAACGTATTAATCCCGTATAGGATTTCCTGCATGCACCGTCTTCAGTAAAATGGTCATATCTTGAGTTCCCGATATCGGATTGATGCTATTCAAGAACCGTTGGAAAGATAAGAGATAGACGGTTGTATCTCCAGAAGACATGTCGACCGTATAACAACTAGATCCCCTTCAAAAAGTTGTTGCAAATCTGCTGCTATTAGACCCTTACGGATGAATGCTTGAACTGCGATTTGAAGCTTGTCTTTAAGAAGTTTTATATGGCCTCGTGTGATAGGGCCAAGTGGTATAGTAAATTCATCATCCTTAGCTTTAGGGCATGTGGTGCATGTATCATCTCCCCCTTCCTTAAAAGGATTCGTCCACGAATCTAAAATATCAAAAGGAGATAAGTCAGAAACATTAAAGGATGCACTCACGTTATACTCACCGGGAAGATAAATGCGGTAGGTGTTGTCATTGATTCGTTCAAGGACTTGGAATGGGCCATCGCCTCATGGGTCTAGCTTGGATTTCCTTTGTGTCGGGAATCTTTCTTTTCTCATGTGAACCCATACCCAATCTCCTGGTTCAAAGGTGACATGTCGTCGGCCCTTGTTAACTCGGTTTGCGATTGCCTCGTAGGTTTTCTCCATCTTGAGTTTGGATTTGGCGTGAATGTCTTTGACAATGGCAACCTTCTTTTCACCATCTAAACTGACAACCTGATCTAAAGGTAAGGGAATAAGATCCAAAGTAGTTAATGGGTTAAAACCATAAACTATTTCGAATGGAGAATAACCTGTTGTGGAGTGAATGGATTGATTATAAGCAAACTCAACAAAAGGTAAACATTCTTCCCAATTAAGGGTATTCTTACCTACCACAGTTCTTAGCAAAGATCCTAGAATCCGATTTATTACTTCAGTTTGTCCATCGGTTTGAGGATGACAATAAGTGGAATAGAGAAGTTTTGTGTCAATCTTACCCCACAATACCTTCCAAAAGTGGCTTATAAACTTAGTGTCCCGATCGACACAATGGTGCGAGGAATGCCATGAAGGTGGACTATTTCTCGAAAGAATAAATCAGCAATATGTGTGGCATCGTCCGTTTTATGGCAAGGAATGAAGTGTGCCATCTTTGAGAATCTGTCCACAACCATAAAAATACTATCTCGTCCTTTCTTAGTGCGAGGTAAGCCAAGTATAAAATCCATCGATAAATCGATCCAAGGAGAAGAAGAAATTGGTAAAGGCGTGTACAAACCATTAGGATTTACCTTTGACTTTGCTTGTTTGCACGTGATGCATGATGCACAAATCTTTTCCACTGTTTTACGCATATGCGGCCAAAAGAAGTGTTCCATGACCATATCAAGTGTTTTGTGAATACCGAAGTGTCCCATAAGTCCTCCGGCATGTGACTCGTGAACCAAGAACTCTCGCAAAGAGCCTTGTGGTATACACAACCTATTCATGCGAAAAAGAAAGCCATCTACAAGATAAAACTTGTTAAAAGCACCTTTTACACATTGTTTATAAATCTCAGAAAAATCTGGATCGTTAGGATAAAGTTCTTTGATATGTGCAAAACCCAGAACAGTAGCATGCATTCGAGTGATACGTGTGTATCGTCGAGATAATGCATCAGCTACAATGTTATCTTTCCCTTGTTTGTATTTGATGATGTAAGGAAAAGATTCAATGAACTCAACCCATCGAGCATGTCGTTTGTTTAACTTACCTTGTCCATTTAACCATTTGAGTGATTCATGGTCCGTGTGAATGACAAACTCTTTAGGGAGAAGATAATGTTGCCACACTTCGAGTGCTCGGACGAGTGCAAGAAGTTCCTTGTCGTAGGTAGAGTAGTTCAATTGTGCACCTTTTAACTTTTCACTAAAGTAAGCGATAGGTTGTCTTTCTTGCATTAGGACGGCACCAATGCCTATGCCTGAAGCATCACATTCTAGCTCAAAGGTGTTATAAAAATTGGGAAGACGAAGAATAGGGGCAGAACATAAATTATCTTTAAGAAGTTCAAAAGCTTTTTGTTGTAGTGGTCCCCATTTGAATTCAACTGACTTTTTGATGATCTCGGTTAATGGTGCAGCAATGGTTGAGAAATCTTTGACAAAGTGATGGTAGAAACTTGCTAAACCATGAAAATATCTTACCTCGGTGATGGAAGTAGGAGTGGGCCATTCTTGAATTGCCTTGACCTTCTCTTTATCTACATGAATACCCTATACACTAACTATAAAGCCTAAAAACATAAGCTTATCACTGTAAAACACACACTTATCCATGTTAGCATATAAATGTTCTCGTCGAACAACTTCGAGAACCATTCGAACATGAATGACATGAGAATTAAGAGAAGATGAGTATATAAGAATGTCATCAAAGTAAACGACAACAAATTTACCTATAAACTCCTTAAGAATGTGATTCATTAATCTCATGAAGGTGCTTGGAGCGTTTGTGAGTCCAAAGGGCATAACAAGTCATTCATACAAGCCGAACTTTGTCTTGAATGTTGTTTTCCATTCGTCTCCTTCTTTCATTCGAATTTGATGGTAACCACTCTTCAAGTCTATTTTGGGGAAGATACTTGCACCATGTAGTTCATCCAACATATCATCTAGGCGTGGAATAGGATGTCTATACTTGATTGTTATCCGATTGATAGGTCGATAATCTACACAGATTCGGAATGTGCCATCTTTTTTTAGAACTAGAATGACGGGAACTGCACAAGGACTAAGACTCACGGATGTGTCCTTTTTGTAATAATGAATCTATTTGTCGTTCCAATTCCTTCGTTTCCTCAAGATTGCATCGGTAAGCGGGGCGGTTTGGTATGGTTGATCCAGGGATAAAGTTGATTTGATGTTCGATTCCTTTTGTAGATGGTAAACCATCCGGTGGGTTGCTTAAGACATCTTGAAACTCCTGTAATAGAGAAGAAAACACACTAGGCAATTCTGTGATGTTAGTGATAGTTGATAAAATGGAGTCCTTGAAACGGACTAGAATGCACGACCTATTTTGAAAAAGGGTCTCTCTCATATCTTTTGCATTCGTATAAATGTTTTGAGACACTCTTTTATTTTCACATTGAGGTTCACTCACCACCCGTGGGTCATTTGTTTGACTTTTATCAGTTGTGACCTCTTTTGCCTTTTGTTTCAAATTCCCTGTTTTCTTGAGAATTCGTTGTTGATCTATGAGAATCTCTTTGGGGGGTAGGGGGTTAAGTCGGAACGGTTTACCTTTTCTTGGAATTGTGTAAGTGTTCTTTCGACCATAATATGTGACGTCGTTGTCGTATTGCCAAGGCCGTCCTAGGAGAATGTGGGATGCTTGCATCGGAATTACATCACACCATACGTCGTCACAATACTTTCCCATCTTGATATTAATGAGGCATTATTTAACCACCTTCATCTCGGCACTCTCATTAAGCCATTGTAAGCAATAAGGTTTTGGATGTCGTTGGCAAGGAAGTTTGAGTGATTCAACAACGTTGGAGCTAATGACGTTGACACAACTACCATTGTCAATGATGATGGAGAATGGTTGTTCCTTGATTAGGCAGCGTGTGTGGAAGATGTTGGAACGTTGTATGTCAGACTCGTCGGATGCTTGGATGTTCAATGTATGACGGATCACCAAGATTGTGCCATTGTACTCATCGCTTCCATAGTCATCACTATCTTCTTTGGCTTCGACATGTACTGGTATGTCGGCGATGTCGTCATCGGAGTCAGAATTGTAAGATCCATCACCTAGTATGGTTAAGGTCCTCGTGTTTGGACAATTGCGGCTAATATGGCCTCTTTCTAAGCATTTAAAACACTTGATGTCTCTTGCTCGGGTGTCGTCTTTAGGGGCTGGAAGTGTCTCATTCTTTGCTGGTCGTTGTTTCTCTTTGTCGAGTTTGTCATCTCTCGATTTTTTTTGAGAAGATGGAGTAGAAGATGAGGAAGGATTTGAAGGATTACCTTGGTAAGAGAATGAAGTACCTTGGTAATGTTCTCTGAATCGGAATCTCCTTTGTATTTGTGCTTCGATTGTCATTGCTTTCTTCAGTGTATCTTCGAGGTTTTCATACCCATGGAGGTCAAGAAGATCAGTGATGTTTGAGTTCAAGCCGACGACGAATCTTGACATGGTGTCCTCTTCTTCTTCAGTTACGTTAGCCCTATTGAGTAAGGACTGCATCTCCTTGTAGTAATCTTCAACTGAACTTCTACCTTGTCGAAGTCGGTGTAGTCGTTGTTTAACTTCTCGTGTATAATGTGTCGGTAGAAATCGGTTCCTCATGGCATGTTTGAGTTCGGTCCAAGAAGTGATTGGTTGAATTTGGTAGCTGTCGATCTTTTTCCTTGTTTGCATCCACCAAGTGTGAGCATATCCTTCGAATTCCAAGGTGATGAGGGGAACTTGTTCAGCTTGGGGGCAGTCATGGTATGCGAACAAGAGATCAACTTTTCCTTCCCAATCGATGTACTTGTTTGGATCATAGTCTCCTTTAAAAGACGGGATCGTGAACTTTGGTTTTGCAAAGAGTTCGGGTGTTTGAAAACGTGGTTGTGCTCGCCTGGGGGCCAAAAGTTCAGCATTGTTTGGCCTTGGATTCTGGTTTGGTAGATCCAGTTGTAGTTCTTGTCGTTCTCTCAAGGCATTGTTATGTTGATCAAATTGAGTTGTGAGTCTTTCAAGTGCGGCTAAGATGGTCGTAAGTGTCTCATTGTTATTGTCGCCCATCCTGCAATTATAACACTCAAAAGAAGATTTTAAAGTAGAATAAAAATAAAAGAAAATAAATTTAACAAAGCAAGAAACCTCACAAGTCACTCAAAGAAAGTAACACAACGAGAGGCAAGTAAGACGATCTTTTACTCTTTAAAACTCACTTTACCAAGTAGTCTTTCACAGTTCGTATCGGAGTTTGATTACTAGCAAAGGCGATAAGAAAAACCTAAAAGCTCTAAGAGGCCAAACAAAAGTTAGACTCCAAGAGAACAAGAATGCAAAGAAGGAAGAAGTATGCAAACTCTTTAGTCCTACTAACAAAAGGAAGATAATGTGTTAGATAATGCAAAAGAACAATAACAGGGAAAAACAAAAGAACCTAAAACACTAAGAGTTAAAGAAAAAAAAGGACCAAACCAGAAAACCTAGAAAACGCTGGATCAACTTGAGAAAAGTTTTTGAGGGGGTTACTGGTATCCAAAAATTCTGTAAAAATTCTTGAATGTCTTTCGATGCATCAAGAAACCACCTGTAAAATTTCAGAATCAAATACCTTCAGTAGTATCCAGTAGACTCAGTTGAACGGTGAGTCCTCAAACAATCTATTTTTCTTGATCGCTTTGTTCGAAGTTGTTCTTGATCTCCAAAAATTCTTATTTTTTGTGTGAATGATCTAAAATATATGGAGTTTCAATCTGGAAATTTTCACCACAAAATTCCTTCTGTAGAATTTTCAAGAAATTCGACAATATTCTAGACCGAATCTGCCGATAAAACTTGAATGATGTATTTGAAAGATCTAATGAACTCTGACCGAAGTGAATTTTGGACTGGAGATTAAACTTAAGACGAATATGATATCTGGAGAAAATCAGCCCTAAATACCTTCGTTTGCAATTTTTTTTGAAATTTTGGCTTCTTTTTTTTGTTTTTGTTTTTTTTTGAAAAAAAAAATAACAAACTAACAAGAAGGATTTGAATCAAAATTAAAATTAAATAAAAATAACCTGAAACGATGAATCTTCTCTGAACTAGCTCTGTTGGGGTACCTTGACAGTGTTGTGTGCAAGAACAAACAAGATTGCTTGTTTCTTTCCAAGAATCGGCCCAACTCTGATACCAATTGATAGGGAAGCGGTGGCGGGTTAATGAACGTTGCTCTTGTTGAAGAATCAAACCTATAAAAGATCTAGACTCGATGAAGAACAATAAGGGATGAATCGGGAAGGTGGCGGCAATAGATAGGGTTTCTTTTTGGTGCTGGAAACAAGATAAAAATAAGATTAAAACAAGATAAAGAAAAGATAAATGAATTGCAAATAAAATAAGATAACCAAGAAATCAAAAGATCTTCCTTATGAAGGTGAACGATAAAGATGATTGATGACGTTGATGGATATGTAGAAAATCGATGGATAATGTCCTATCGAGCCCTCCTAGTCGCAATGAAAAGGCAAACACGATAATATGGCTCTAACCAACCCTCCTAGTCGCGATGAAAAGGCAAATTGGAGTGTGAAGATTAATCTCCCTCACAAGAACTTGAAAGAACTCATGGAGAAGAAGCTTCGAAGGCACAAGGCAATCAGCACTTGCAAAAACGAACTCTCGTTGTATTATTAATCAAAGAAATCTGATTTACAAAGTTGAATGAAGCCTCCTTTATATAGGGGCTGAATTCTAAAGGTCCTAAATAACTAAAGAATAAAATATTAATAAACTAAACATGTTTTAACTCTAATTCCTAATAAAATAATAATAACTAAAAATATTGTTTTAACCCAACCTTAATTCCTAATAAAATAATAATTCTGATCCTAAAAGATAATTAATCATCCTATATTAAATTATATTACAAATAATCAATATAAATATTGAAAATTCGTAATATTTACAAAATAACGTATTAATCCCGTATAGGATTTCCTGCATGCACTGTCTTCAGTAAAATGGTATATCTTGAGTTCCCGATATCGGATTGATTCTATTCAAGAACCGTTGGAAAGATAAGAGATAGACGGTTGTATCTCCAGAAGACATGTCGACCGTATAACAATTGGATCCCCTTCAAAAAGTTGTTGCAAATCTGCTACTATTAGACCCTTACGGATGAATGCTTGAACTGCGATTTGAAGCTTATCTTTAAGAAGTTTTGTCCGACCTCGTGTGATAGGGCCAAGTGGTATAGTAAATTCATCATCCTTAACTTTAGGGCATGTGGTTCATGTATCAGGTTTAAACCTCGTCAGAAGGGAATGCATTTCCATTGTTCAATGGGAGATTCCCTATGCCTTGCTGTCCGGGACTTGATGGTGAACTGGGCTCCACAACTCCAACTTCATTCGCAGATTCCCTAGACCCTGGCCTAACTAGACGCTGCTCATTCCCATCTTCAGCTTCACCTTGAATGGAAGAGCTTCCTTCCATTAACCTACATCAACTCAATTCAGCCAGCTATAAAATTAAGAGAAGGTATATAATAAACACTTAAGTTTGTACAATAACATAATGCCTATCGCTTGACAAGTGACAATGAGTGTACCTCCCACTTGAGGCTTGCATGTTTACAAGATGCTCCTCATCTGGTTTAGAAGCCTCCACTTCTGATGTTCCAGCACAGGAGCCCTGCTCACACAATGCCTTCTCTTGCTCCGCTGCCTGAATATTTTCATGTTAGTCAAAACGAATAGATTATTGGAGAATATGTGACCTGAACAAAGCACAGTACAACA
This sequence comes from Hibiscus syriacus, assembly GCF_006381635.1. NCBI lineage: Eukaryota > Viridiplantae > Streptophyta > Magnoliopsida > Malvales > Malvaceae > Hibiscus > Hibiscus syriacus. The sequence goes on along the minus strand of NW_024062798.1, from coordinate 1,283,741 downwards.
AACCATCAAAGACATTGAAACTGCTTCTTCAACTGCAGCATTCTCTGAATGAGAAATATTATGCCAAGGCCCAGGATCACTCAACTCCTGCAAAATCTTGAAAACGCAATCCGTAAAACAAGCATTTACAGCGACTACAAGCATGAAGGGCACCACAGTAGCATCAAACTGGAAGCATCCCTTTTTTTTTCTACAAAAAATACTTGCCTCAACATCCCGTTTGGAGGCCTCAATGGCAGCTCGAATCATCTGTTCTTCAATGTCTTTCCCATAATCTGGCAAATCATCAAAAGCAGGAGCACTGGGTGTAACATGTCGGAAATTAGAGTTGTCATTCTGCCACATTGGCTGCACTGCTGAATCCTCATGCACTTCATCAATTATAACAGTCTCGTGGGAATTATGGCCACGAGCATTTTCAGTTTCAGAGACATCCTCATCAGCAGGAGCATTACCAGAATGACAGGATAACTCATTGCTATTCTTAACCTCTATCGGTGCCTCTCTCACATCCCTTGCATGTGTAATCAATGTCCCGTTTGGTACAACTTCAATTGCATCATCTGTATCCATTGCATCATCTACATGAACTGTGGTTGATGTTGGCCTTTTGCAGGAAACATGAATATATAAATAAATAAATAACGCTACAAACCAATAATTACTCATCCCCAAAAAAAGATTAGCGCAATTCACAAACATATACCTATCTCCTTCGCTGAAATGTGCATTTACAGCAGTATTGAGATCACCAGCATACTCCTGATCCCAATCGAAATAATTAACAGATAACCAAGAGATGTTATAGCTGACTCGACTTTATGATAAGATGCAAAGAACCCTAACTAACTGTAAGACTTTGCAACCCAACAAGACGTTAATTTGATAATAAGCAGCAATTTCCAACCACCATAAGCCATTGTCTTCAGAAACAAACAACGCTTCACAAACAGCAAAATGAAAACCTATGAATCTACTACTTAGAATTAAACCACAATTCAACCATCCTAGCCACATTCATTCAACAATGCCTATAGCTGCCAGTGTTTATAAGAGCATGACAAAATAATGGAGGTTAAAAAATCTTGACCATTTTCACCAATCAACATTGCATACATTTTTTTTTGTTGAATCCTTGAAGAAGAATACAACTCCAAATTAAAAACATTTACAACTTCAGCGCCTTTCCCCTTTCCTAGTGTCCAGTCAACCATCCATTTCCGTTGTTCCTTCTTTCCCTCTCAAATAAGCCAGTTCATTTGACTAGTATAAGTTACACCCAAGCAGAACAACTAATTGAAAGAAAAAAATAATGAACTTTTCAACTAATTCATTCGAACCTTAAAGTAACCCTTTGATAATCGCCAGTGGATAAAACCCTAATCCAATTACAAGCGATAAGAATCCAATTATCCTCAACAAACGAATGAAGCGATGATCAGATAAACAAATCAACAAATTAAAGCAATAAAAACTTTCTAAAAAAGGAAAGAATTCAGCTGATCATTTGTTAACTATAATCAGAAGCCCATTCGATAATCAAGGAAAAAAATGTAAACGAAGTGAAATTTCGATCTTTTAATTAAAAAGTTTCCAAAATTGAAATGGCAACAGCTTCGGGTGCCCCAGTGATGCTGATGAAAGTCTCGATTGCGGCTTGATTAGGTCTCGCCATTGCGAAATTAGGGTTCTTTTTCTTTTAATTTAGTTTGTTTTGCAGCTTATAATTTCAGTTTAAAATGGAGAGAGAAAAATGATAACTTAGTTTGGAGCAGTCATGAAGCAACAGGCCCTTTTATAGAACGGTTTGTTTGGAGAAGAAGACATTAATTTTGTTTTTATTTATTTATCTATTTTTATTTTAAGTGTTTTATCCATTTTTTATTAAATAGTTTCTTTAAAGATCTAACAGAAAAATCCGAATATGAGACTAAATAAAATTTTAAATATTTATTTTTGATAAAAAGTAATTTAAACATTTATGAAAAAATAACATAATTTAATTTAAATATTTACTTTTCAATTAAACTTACTTTTTTATGTTTTTTTTGAACTATAAGATATGAATTGTTTTTAAAAGAAGTTTTAGTTAAAGCTGATTACGGCATTTCTGTTTTGTTTGGTATAAACACGAAATTATAAATTTTAGGGTAAACTATGTATTCAGTCATTCGATTATATTTTTTTATTCTGTTTTGATCGTTGAATCATTTTTTTTTTACAAAATCATGTCTACCGTTGTATTGTAGTTCCTTTCTTATACTTGTTGCTAAAAATTAAATAGAACCGTTGAACGATAATACTGTCATTAAGGTGGTGTTTGTTTTTGTAGAGGTAAAAGGTCTGCAGTCTGCGGACCACATCTGCAAGCATCTGCAGTAAAAAAGGTGGGCCAAAAGTCTGCAGTCTGCAAGAAGAAGACTGTTTGTTTTTTAACGTCTGCAGACTGCTAAAATGAATTGAAATATAAATAAACTGATTTTTTAAACTTAAAAGAGTTTTGCAATATTGAAATTTAAATAATTTTAATTTTACAATACTGAAATTTAAATAATCCATACAACTACAATAATAAATTATTTAAAATAAATCAATCCATATTTTAAAATAAATTAATTCATATTAATAAATTATTTAAAATAAATCAATCCATACAACTACAATAATAAATCAATCCATATTTTAAAATAAATCAATCCATACAAATAAATTATTTAAAATAAATCAGTCCATACTAATAAATTATTTAAAATAAATCAATCCATATTTTAAAATAAATCAATTCATACTAATAAATTATTTAAAATAAATCAATTCATACAACTACAATAATAAATCAATCCATATTTTAAAATAAATCAACCCATACTAATAAATTATTTAAAATAAATCAATCCATACTAATAAATTATTTTAAATAAATTATTTTAAAATAAATCAATTCATATTTTATAATAAATTATTTTAAAATAAATTATTTTATAATAAATTATTTTAAAAAATTATTTTAAAATAAATAACCTTATTAAATTATTTAAAATTATTTTAATAAATAACTATATTTTATAATTGTTCTTGAAGAGGTTTGAAGACCTTTGAAGACATAAAACCAAGTCTGCACCAAGAAGAGCTCGCGCAGACGTTTGAAGAGCTTCTGTCTTCTAAAAAATAAACAGTATGCGAAGCCTAATGTCTGTGCGACACAGACATAAGTGGTTTGAAGAGATTACACAGTGAAAACAAACTCCACCTAAGTCTCTTGTGGAAGAAGGGGCCAATTTTGGTTTTTGCATCAGTATGCACATGCAACAACCACAACTATTTTCACCGTAAATTGGATGATCATGACAAAAGAAGGAAGAAAAACAATTATAAATATACGCAGAGCCATTTAAAAACCATGCAAGTAAACCTTGATGTTTTTCGAGTCAACAAACTCGAACACATCGATCTTTAGAGACCCTGTAGACGGAACTTCAGACCTGCACTTCCCTGACTACATTACAATGCAACATCAAAGACCATATCTCTGACAACAAGTCCTATGATCTTTCATATAAAAAATGGTTGCACCAAGTTTAGTCCCATTGATGTGGTCATTCATAAGTCCATTGTACGGTAAAATCCCAGCTTCAAGTAGTTCATTCTTAACCGCATATGATTCTCCATAGATAAGTAAGATGATGAAGAGAATGATGATGTAAATGAGAATGGAGATGAAGGGTTTAATCGAAAGGAAGAAGATGGTGAGATTTTATTGAAGGGAGATGATACGAGATCCAGTAGTGGGATACAAGTGTTGATAAATAAAAGGGGCGGATGAATAATAAGAAAAAGAAAGGGAGTAAAAGAATTGAGAGAACTTGGAAGTACGTATTACGAAACTTACGGTAACATCTATCGGTGAATGTCTAATTTATTATAAGTCTAACGTTAGTGATCAAATCGTTAGATTTTAAACATCGTTAGGAAAGAGAAAATTTTACCCAAACATGAGTGACTTTTTATGTAATTTACTCTAAAATTTGTTTAATAGTTTGTCGGAATTGTAAGATTAAGTGAGCATTTGAGTGTTTGACTGGGAAAGTTCGATTTGGAAAAATCAACATATACACCCTTTATTTATTCCATTGTTTTGGTATATAGTCGGAAAACTCATTATTTCGCAATTACTGGTAATATTATAATATTATTAATATGCACAAAATTTATGGGAGTCGTCTTCTCTGTGAGCTTCCCCTTCTTCTCGCTCTCTGTTTCAATCTCTCTGCAAATGCATCTGATGAATCCTTCCAAAACCATTATTTCTTTTACTTATTTTAACTTGTTTTGAGCTGTAGAAGACAAGAAACTATGGGCAAAGCTTCCAGATGGTTGCGCAGTATTTTCGGCCTCAAAAGAATGGACGCCCATCGACAACCTTCGTCCCCCAAACCACATCATAAAGACAAACGCCCTTGGAGCTTCGTCAAATCATACCGTGCAAAGAGCCCCTCCTTCTCCTCCTCCGCCCCTGCCGCCGTAGACACAAACAGCAGCAGCGGTAGCAGTTATGTGAAGTTGGCTTCGTCGTCGATAGACGTTGATCATCAACAAGACAACAACAGAAGGAATATGTTGAGGTAGTGGATCCAAACAAGCACGCCATCGCCGCGGCTGCCGTAGCAGGCACAACAGTGACGGGACTAACCAGTGGCAGTGACTTGTGCGTTCAAAAATCGGCGGATAACGTCAGCAGCAGCGAATCGCGCCGGGAAATTGCTGCGGTTATGATACAATCCGCATTTCGTGGATATCTGGTAAAAAAACATATTACGACCCCTTCTTCTTCCTTTTTTCTGTTTGTTTCTCGTCATTAATTTTGATGAGAATTTTCCGGGATTTACGAACCGAAATTCCGTGGCGTCGAACCTTCATCCTGTTTTCGTAAAAACGAAAGCGGAAACATTTACCCTTATTTTTTTCGATCCTATAAATTGGGGGAACTGTATTTGTAATGAATAGGAAGCAACGCTAAGAAACTGATTTGTTCCATTGCTGAATTTGGCTATCTAAAACCACGTCGTTTTCTTGTCTTGTCCTCTTCACCGGCAATGAAACCTACCGATCAAGCTTCTGTTTTTATTACATCTGAGTTGTCTCCCGTGAGCAGGGACAGGGCGAGCAAGTGTCCACGTTGAAATCAGATTTTTTTTATATTAATTATTTATTTTATTAAAAGTATCTATTCTGAAATTTTATTTATGTCAATTCAGTAGTAAAATTTTTTGTTATTAATATATTTGTGTCTACCTTAAAAACTTTTTCTAGATCCGCAACTACTCATGAGCCATGAGCAGTGCTGATCATTGGTAGAGTCAAGTCGGATTCTTGATATATTGGAATTCAACTCGGAAATTAAATTTTTTTTCACTCATTATATTCGAGTTTAAGATAATTCTATCCTACATGAAATTCGATTCAATTTTTCACTCCACCTTTTAGAAAAACTTGATTAATTAAGGTGAAATATTCGTATCTACTCATAGGTGCATGGCATTACGTAAAGATGTCGTTAGCATGCACTGCACTGGGTTGCACAATGAGCTCCCCTCCCAAAAAAAATGGCATGCCCCCCTTGTTATATCCGGCAAAGTCATCTTCAACCTTCTCCTACTTTAGAAAATTCGCATCCCATTTCTATGGTCATGACGTTTTCAAGCATTTGGTGTTGGTGGTGCACTGAATTTACTTCGTGGGGTTTTGGGTGGTTGAGCAATTTGATTATCTTTCTGGGTTTCTTCGAGTAGACCATTCATTGATTGTATGGTAGAGCATTATACAACCACAATTAGTTGGGTAAATCATCTAATTTGGGGTGTTAATCAAATCTTGGATTCGTTAATCCATTGATGAATGTTTGTACGTTGTTGCCGTCTTTATTGTTGAAAGCTCGAAAAGAATGCTCCAACAACCCCCTCTTTAGTAGCTTACCATATTTGAAGAATGAACCCAATTGTCTGCATTTTCTCAAAGACTTTGAATGTGATGGAGCTTTTTGTTGAAAATTCTGCACCGAAAGTGCATGAAATTTGTCAAAAAGGATGCACCAAATGAAGTAAAAAATGGGCACCGAAAAGGGTTGTAAATTGTTGAATTTTTGGCATGATAAAATCATAAATTTAGTCTTTATACTTTAAGATATTTACAAGATTAGTCTTTAAGCTTCATCCCAAATCATTATAGTTTTTCTCAATAGAGAGTTTTCTTGAGAGTTGTTTTCTCCTTTTTATCAAGAGAGAATTGTTATTGTTTTCTCCTTGTTAAATCGAGAGAAGTTGTAATTCCAATTTTCTCATAGTGAAATTCGTCTACTTTTGTCCATGTTTTTTACCATATATTATTTAGGGATTTTCGACGTAAAATTTATGTCTTCTTTATCTTCATTTTTATTTTTTCAAATTATCAGTTACCGTATTCCGTAACACTTTTTTAAGAAAATGGAGAACTGGGTTGAATCTTCAGGTTAATGGGTAGTTGGGTTTTCTGCTTGAAGGTGTGGGTCCAAAACTTTGGAAATATTATGGTGGTTGCAATATTAATGTGTGTTCCTTAGGGTTTTTTTTTTTACTTTTTTTTTTTGGAGGTGGTTTAAAAGATTGATGATAGTTGGATTTGTTGCTTTGAATTGTTATGTTGGTCCGACTCTTTCTCGGATATCAACATGTTCATTAATGGTTATATTGCTTTGAAAGCTTAGGTACTAAAACGTATCAAAACTGATGGTTTATGTATTAAATGCGTTAAGTTTTTAACATGAGGTTATTAAAATGAAACAAAAACTAAACATTACGTATGATTTTGAAAAAAAATTAAAAGTTTAAGTACTAAAATAGACAAAACTGATAGTTTAATTACTAAATGAATAATTTTTCCTAAAAAAGTGTTATACTTTGAGGAATTTTAAAAACTAAATAGACATACTACTAAGAAAATGTTTTTAGCATTCAATAAAATAATCATTTTGATTTTGATTTTTGTAATTACTTTCACTTTTAACGTTTTAGATAAAATGACCGTTGAATGAAATTCGTTAATTGACTATCTGTTAATATTTGTCGTTGATGTGTCATATAACATTCGTCTAAAGTAATGATATGAACATGTGCACATGTGATAGTGTGACACGTGGTACGAGTACATAAGTGGTGATTTAATATATGCCATATATTCAAAGTGGTGAGGTGATACATAAGTGATGATATAACATATGTCATGGTATCAAAATGATAATATGACACATTCTATACGTAAATAAGTTATGATATGACATATATTATTTATGCAAAGTGTTGACACGGCATATTCTTTTTTATTTATTAATTTATGATGTTTATAAGTGATGATGTGATGCATGATATCTATACATATATATATGAATTCATGAAATTTTAAGAGGATAAAAATATATATTAAATCAAAAATATAAAAAATAAATAAAATTTTAAAATTTTCAAGTACTGTCCTTCCGTAACCCCATTATTGTTTAATGTTTTCAAAGACTCGTGATGATTCTTTCAAAACGCTATGAAAAGCCTTTCGTAAATCAATTTTTGAAGTGGTTCCAACAGAGTATAATCCACAATGTGTCTTCCTCGGATAAAATCACTTTGATTAAAAGCTATCATTTGAGGGAAATACCCTGACAACCTCTAACTAATATTTCTGTAATACTCTTATGAAAGATAAGCATAAATTCCTTCACCATATCCATTAGGGTTTTCAACATTAAAATCCAACACAATAGATGTAGCATTGAAAGCAGACAAAAGATTCGGACTGGGGGAAGAAGAGCTTCAACCAAATCATCACCAATGAAAAATTCAATACTATCCAGTTCAATTGTCCTTAGTGGTCCAACTATGTCTCCTTCAATCCTTGGCATTGGTCTATACGTGTTAAAAAGAACATTTAATCCCATCGTCAACCTTATTATATAACACCGTTACATGCATGTGGATAACACACCTATCGTTATCATGCAACAGTCGGACTCGAACAATTGTTATTGGGTAATCGTACCCTATAAACAAATAAAAAATATATAACCTATATTGAACAAAAAATACTTATTTTTTTTATTAAGCATTTTTCAAACAAATGGAACTGAGAAAAAGCTACCCAAAATCCAACCTCTGCCAACCTAATGTTAATAAAGACTTTAAATACACAATTGTACAAATTAAGGTTTCGGTCTTAAATGGATCAAACCGAGAATTTGACTTTTACTTCATCCGGTTCCTTCGTTTTTGTTATCAGAAAATGGTTCTCGGGTCAACCCGATTTGATACTCGGTGTTCTCTCCCTTGTATGCCTAGACCCGGATCCAAATCCGAAGAATCTCACATTGCAGAACGCCACCGCCACGTTCCGGGTTCCGATCACGTGATTCCTCGAAAAACGCTCCTGTCGAGACCGTGCTCCTTTCACCCATTGACATGCAAGTATAAACGACAGATCTGTGAATTACTTCCCGAGCTCCAGCCACGTGGAATCCTGATCATCCGTCTTCCCATCCAATGGTTCATCTTTAACCTCAGAACCAGGCTCAACAACCAGCTGCTGTACTTGATTATTGTCCTGCTCCTCACCCTCTCGTCTCATTCGCTTTACCCCAATGGAAACTCCGAACAACTTCGGCGTCACATCCTCCCCAGCCTCCCCTTGCTCCCCATCCTCCGTCTCCATCGCCGCCTTCGAACCACCATCCTCCATCTCTCTTGCCGGATCCCCCGCCGGCAAAAGATCCAACGCCTTCCCTTCCCCCACGCTCTGGTGATTCTCCGACTGACCCGAAGCATAGTTCGACACCAAAGCGAATATGCTGTTACACAGTCCCTTCAACCGAGTCAACTCCTGGTTCAGCTGTATGTTTTCTTTCCTAAGCCTGTCGTTATCCTCTAAAAGCTCCGGCATCGTTGTGCAACTCGTGCTCCGCTGTAGAGCGGTGGCGACTGGAGGCGTGCTCGACAAAACAACCTGCTCCTCCCCCGAATTAGACGGTGATGCTGATACTTCGGTACAAGGAACCGCCGCAACGGTCACCGTCCCGGAAGCAGCAGCAACGGTAACAGTTATTTTCCGGCGCTGTATGTCTCGCAGAAGCCCTTTCTCGCCTCTTCGAAAACAATCGTTAGCGAACTCCCATCGATCCGGCACTACCTTCCTGAAACCCTAAAATAACAAGAAGAATATATATTCATTATACTTAGAAAAAAGAAAAAAGAACTTGATTAAGCTGATTATTATTAGCCTTAGCACTTACATATGTGTTTAGTTGGCGGACGAAGCTAGAGAAGTTATTATGTTTGAAGTATTTAGGGAGCAAATCACCAGCGAACTCAGCAGGGCGCCAAACGATGAAACTCGACCCGTCGTCATTCCATGATATCAACTCATCAATGGAAGGATCATCAACAAGTTGATAGGTTTTGGTAAGGAACGGAGTAGGTAAAGATCGTTGGGACTCGATAACAGTACCGCCAACGGCGGGGGACTCGCCGGGTTGGTCGGCCGGTAATGATGTCATGTGGCTCGGCTATAAGAACCGAACCCTATAAAACAGGATTTCTCCGGCTATATAGATTCGTTCGGCGTGCCTTAACTGGTCGGTAAATAAACTCAAATTAGATTAATGAATAAAAAATAAACAATGGAACCGTTTGGTATCCGAGAAAGTGCGAGAAAAAGAATTAATACTCCTCTACCTTCGATATTTCTAGCTAAAAATATCTAGCCTAGCATAACTTATTTCAGTTTCGTAAAAACATTAACACAATTTCCAGATACCATGATCAGTTTCTTGATCATGTAATCTTTTTGACCTAAGTAATAATTATAAACAAACATTTTAACATCAATTCATTTGTTTCTTAAATCATAAAGCATACATTAAAAATCAGAGTCTTCAAATCTAACTGAAAATAATTAATAAGATATTATAGGAGTATTGAAAGCTAATTATTCTTACCTGAAAGGAAGCGAGAATTTCAAAGCAACCAAACAAGAAGTAAGAAACGTAGCTCATTCGACCAGACAAAGTTGAACCGAAAGATTCCAACGCCGTGAGCGGAGTAGAAGACGGCGCGTCGACTGCGAGGGATCGGCCGTTAGGTTTTGTGGTTAGTTCTAGAATGTTCAGGGTGGAGTAAATGATAAGGGAGAAGGCAAAGAAAATAAGAGAAATAGTGGGTTCGAGAAGGAAACGGAAATAAAAAGATTTAATAAAAAAAACAATAATTTCTTTTTAGAAAAAGTGAAAAAGATAGACAAGAGGTGCGAAGTACGTGGGACCCACGCGCACACTGCGAAACAAAATGAAGGCGCCAGAAGCAGAAGAGTGCCCCTTCTTTTTTTTTAATGTTTTACTTATCGTCTTCGAGAAACTTCCCTCCCTTCTTTGATCCCGTAGTAGTCCGGTAAAACAGTAAACAGTAAAATTTTGTATTATTGCATCCTGACCATGTTGTCTGTCTCCGTGTCGGAATGGGAACGGTTGTCGGATTTTATATCAAAGATATATCACGTTAGACCTGTGCTATGGCACAAAAAAAAAAGATTGAAATTCGGTTTAATCTAATTTTCTTTTGAAATGTAAAATTTCATGATATATAGTCTAATGAGTAAAAAATATTAATAAGTGAGACAACAACGTCCAGATATGAATTATTTCGATGTTTTAAAACATCATACTAAAAGAAAAAAACTTGAATAATATCAAAATAAATAAATGAAAATTAAATTCTCCCTTAATTACATTCTTGTCTAACATATATATATTTGAGAATTAACAGAATATATATACAAACGAACAAATGAACCGCACATTGAAAAAGAAAACAATCATAAAACTTCGAAGAATCATGGACCAAGAAGAAAATTAAAAGAAGAAACTTGCACCGAAAATTTAGAAATACAGATAGTCATGGTACCCTTTACTTGAAGAATGACTAAAAAATATTATTTTAAATACGTTAAAATATAATTAAAAAGTAATAAAATATAATAACAAACAATTTAAGAAAATAAAAATGATAAGGAAGTGGTCAGAGGGGCCACCACCGGTGCCCTTGATGAAAAGCTTGTGGTAACTGTGAGGTAATTTTGTATATTCATAAATTATATAAAATCGATTAATATTTACAAATTATTTCTAATAATATTATAAATATTAGGATAAATTACACCGTATACCTCTAAACTTTAAGTGCTAACTCTTGTATGTCATCAAATTTTTAATTTTTTTAAATGTTAACACTGTCTCGTTAATGGCTTGATGGGATGATCATATAATAGCTCTGCGTCGTGACGTTGCTGACGTGATTATCTCACTAAAATGACGTCATTTTATTTGAATTTTTTTTAAAAAAAATTATACTTAGGGGGTTTGAACTCTACACTCATTGAATTATAAATTAAAGCTTAATCATTATTCCAACCTAAATTTTTGTTAAATTTTTATAAAATTTCTAAATTTCTGAAATTTCAGTTAAAATTAATTCTAAAATTTTAAACAACATAGAGACTAAATTCAAAATTTTCAATTATATTTTTATTTGTTCTTCTTCTTCATCATCATCTTCATCCACATACCATTTTTTTTATTCATTCACAAACCGATAGTACACATTTCAATTCTTCTTTACCATATGTCGTAACATTCCTTTGGGTGGGTCCGAAATTGGGCTTCGACTTAAATAAATATGTTAGAGTCGTCACCGATCATTTAAAATTAGGTTGATCGGATACCTTAATTTACTGTCTTGCCTAATCCACGTTTTACTAGAAATATTCCTGGTAGCTTTTGGAGAAGGCTTTGATTTTTTTGCTATATTCGAATGGTTTCTTTGTCTGGTTTGCTTGGTATTTTTTTGTTTGGTTTGCTCGATCTTCTCTCTGTGATTTGTTGTGTGGTTGCTGTGATTTTTCTTGTGTCTTGTTTTGATGATTCTCAGGGTTTATATAACCCCGCCGGTAGTGGTTGTTGCCGGGTTTTTCGGGATGGTGCAGTCCCGTTCGACATGATTCTTGTTTGTTTCATAATGTGCTCCGATTTTCCGCAATTTTCAGTTTCAGGTGCTGGAAATCTCGGTCGATGGGTGACTTGACTGGCGCGTGGCCTTTAAGCGCTGTTGAAATGGTGACTTAATGTATTTTTGGTTGTTGGATCGAAAAACATGATCCAGCGACCTTGGTTGATTGCGGTGTTGGACTTTGGTGGAAGTTAGGGTTTCTCAAATTTGTTTCGGGTTTTTTGCACTTTTGGGCTATTGCTTCTTGGGCCTCAAACGGGCTCACATACTGGGTCAGACTTGTGAGCCTGGTTGGGTCTGGCTGCCAATAGGGATGGCAACGGGGCAGTTTCGGGCCGAGGATTGGTCCCCCAGTCCCCGTCCCCATTTAAAAAACTCGTACCCGTACCCGCTTAAAAAACTGTGAAGATTTAAACGAGGATCCCCATCGGGTAATCGGGGAAAACCGCGAGGAAACGTGTATCTCCGTTTACCTTATATGGTTATTTTTCACCGCGGGGATCCCCGTTACCGTTTAAATTTCACACGATGACACGAGTTATTTAAAAAATAATGTCATTATCGGATCTTAAACGTACTTGAAACATCAAACACCACCAAATGCATCCAAAATATAAAAACAAAACAATTCAAATAGACAAATATAATGACAACGACTAATAATATAATGTTTCAACTTTCATAAACGAGTAGCAGCAATGAAAGTGACGAGTAGGTCAAGATGTGTTCTCCTAAATCCTAATCTCCTTTATATATTTTTTTAATTTAAATTAAATTTATTAATATTATATATATATATAATTATTTTTAATATTTATCGGGGCAGGTATTGGGGCGGGAATTACCAAACCCGTCCCCGTTTATCATCCCCGAACCCGACCCATTTAATTCGGTTTTCAATTTTTCCCGACGAGTTCGATTTTTTTACCATCCCTAGTTGCCAACCAGATTGTTGCCTTGGACTTGGACCACCCGAATTTGACCTTGGACTTGGACCTAGACCTAATTGGATCGAAAAATAAAAGAATAAATAAAAATAAAAACGGAAAATAAAGCATGTGGAACTCTAATAATAATAATATGTACATACTTCGAACGCTTTCAAAAACTATATTATATACATTTTCAAAAATATTTTAAAAACGGTATATTATATGTTTTCAAAATCGATTTTTAAAAAACTATATATTATATGCTTTCAAAAAATCATTTTCTAAAAACTATATATTATATGTTTTTCAAAAATATTTTCAAAAACTATATTATATTATTATATATATAAGCCTGAACGAAAATGATTGACTACACCATATAAAGAAAGTTTCTTATAAGGAAAAAATGCGTTTTCTTCTGATCTTACTCAGTGCTAGTAACAACTTCAACACTAACTTTTCGCCTAAAGTTCATTAGAAAAAAGAATTCTACCATTGAAACCCAAGAGCCTTCTTGGCCTAAAGTAACTTTCATGGGTCATGTTTCGGCCTAAAGCCATGGAACAAATGAAGAAATAGAGCAAGAAAATAGAGTATCTAAAGAAAATGAAGAGAGATGTGATTTAGAGAGAGAGTCCATTTGTAAAAACAGATTCCAAATGGTTTTGAAAATCAATGAAAATCCAATTTCGCAGTGCTTTTACCATAGCCTGTCGTCGTCGAAATTCTCCTTCTTACTTCCTATTTTTACCGTTGAAGAGAAGAGAACGAAACAGATAAATTTGTGATTTAGGAGTGTAAATGAAGTAAATAAAAAGGGTTAAAATTTCAACAAGTATCCTACATGGATTAAATGATTTTAATTAAACCGTCCACATTATTTCTGACACAGCGCAAAGCTATCATGTCATCATCCCATTAAGGCATTAACGATGGGTTGGCATAATTACAGCTAAAAATAAACGTTAGTGTTAAAATTGACAAAATTAAAAGTTCAGTAACATAAACGAGTCAATGCTTAAAGTTTGATTATATCTAATGTAGTTTACCCTAAATATTAACATTATTAAATACATATTTATATTATTATTTTATAATATTTTTTAAAAGTAAATATTTTTTTTACTTTTTCTGAATATAAATTAAAAAAACTATTTACGTATATTACTCTTTAAATTTTACAAATAATCTAAACTCGACTAGATATGGACTCGAACGTAACATATGATTGATGAGGCTCGTCAGGTTTAATGCAACGAGTCAATTATGTGTGGATATTAGTGAGCCCAAGAGCTTCAACACTATGGACTCGAACGTAACATATGGACTCGAGCGTATTATCAAATGGTTAAAAATATTTAAAACAAATACTAAACCCTAAACCCATTGTTTAATAGCTTCAACACTATCCAGTTTTTTATCCAATAATTAACCCTACGTTTGGATAAATATTAGTAAAAGTTGAAAAAGTTAAAGAAGAAATGGATACATTTATTTTCTGTTTGAATATTTAAAAATTACAAAAATTGGAAATTTTTAATATATCATGTTTGGATAAACTGTGGAAATATAATGAAATGATTTGGTTTTTACGAAAATTATAATATATTTTTTAAATGATTTTTATTAGATTAGGGTGATTATAATAAAGCAGTATAATTGATAATTTAAACTCACACATTTTGTAAATTCTTTTTTTAATAGTATATTGTGATAATTCATAGAGTAATAATATTATAATAAAGTAAATAAAGTGTAAAAATCATATTCATTTTTAGGTATTTGAAGAATTGAAAACTGTATAAAGATGACAAAGTGTAAATTAGGTAAGTTTTATTACATAATTAAATCAATATTAATTAATTAATTAATAATTAAAATGTATGTTCTTCAAATAAATTGATAGTAAAATTTATTTATATACATTGCTTGATGATTAAAAAATTTCAGGAGTTATCTGTTGCTTAAGAAGATTAAATCTATATTTCAGAATATTGAGTTTTGAAACTTATACTTTAATAAATTTAAGAGTTTCGAAATTTCACTTTTAATTTCAAAATTGAGAAGTAAAAATTTGAAATTTACACTTCAATAGGTTTAAAGTTTTTGATATAAGATTCGATATAAAATTATCCCCAACATTTATATAACTGGTCATTTTGCTCTCTATCCTTCTTTTCAGAACATTTTAATCCTCAACGTTTTATTTTTTAGCAAAATCACCATTGGTTGGATGAAAATTGTTAATTGACTAAATGTTAATGTTTCATACGAACGTGACAAGTGCATGTATAATGTCGCTTAAGTAAAAAAAATATTTTTTGAGTGAACTATAATTATAACTAATTACATATGCATTTATAAAAAAATTAATTTTTTTTGATGATATGACATCACAGTTAAATCTGCTACATCAATGGGAAACGTTGTTCGTTAGCTAATTAATGATTTTCATCCGCACATATGACATTTTGATTTAAAATAAAATATTAAAGACTAAAATGCTTTGAAAAAAATAGAGAGTAATCATTTGTGCAAACATTAGAAGTACTTTTATTATTATGTCTATTCTATATTTTGATAAAAAAAACTTATTTAAAATTTAAAATTATATACTAATTTGAATAATTTTTTTTCAATTAAGAATAAAAGAAATTATAACGCATCCTAGAATCTAGGTGTCACAGTGATACATGGAGTTCAACACGTGCGTGTTGTTCCAACTTCCAAACGCACCATTACTCTGCCTTTTTACATCTGTTGATCACCAGTCAGGTCTAGAGGCTAGAGTCTATGGCTTTTTGAAAACCACTGCGCTTCGGGAAAGCCTCAGAAAGAAAAACAAACCGTACTGGGCAGCTTGTTTAAACCAAATACCTGGGACCAACGCCCCCTGTTTCCCCTTAATCTCTCCTATATATAACCAACGCACTCCAACGTTCTCCACACGTTAAAACTCGCCGCATTTCACCGTAGTTTCTTTGTCCCCCTCAACCAACACATTTTCCGGGAATTAAACATCATTTAAAAATGGACGTGTTTATTCCCGAAGAGTATGTTATCCAACGGAGAATCGAGAAAAAATTAGCAGCCAAACGGAAAATGGAGAAGGAGATGACGGAGATGAAGAAGAAGAACACCCTGCAGCTGCCACCGCCATTGCGTCTAGACGGCTGCGAGTTCTTGGTCTCCGGTGGGATTAGTGAAACCGTAGTTTTCAGCTGCTTATCTGCCTAACTTGACGGCCGAAATATATACGCACACACGTGTATTATAGTTGTTTGTAATGAGTTTAATGGTGATTTACTTCCTTTTTAGACTTATAGGTTGAAGTTAGATGGTAAGGTACTGAATTTTATTGAGTTTAGGTATAGACAGAGATTGGAAATATCAGACTTTAAATTTATTAAATATTTGTAACTTATGTTTGAAAAGGTAAATTAAGTTTGGGTTATTGCAGTTGTTTTTTTATTTATTAATTAATTTACAATCATTATAAGGGTAATATTTATACGAAATTTTTTTAATCATTTTACAATAAATATTTAAATATTCTTATAAATATTATGTTCGAATTTGAGATCTCTAAGAATAACAATTATTCTTTTAATCATTAAAAATACTTATTTTATATTAATCTAATTAAACCAGAGAGATATTACCTCGGGTAATTGAATAGGGTGAATGTTATAATAATTAGTAAAATCATTAAATCATTGGCAACCGAGGATCGTTTTTTATTGGCTTAATGAACAAATATGTGCTGAAATTATACTTTTGTTTATTTTAGTTGTCTAAAATATTTTTCGTTTAAGGTCGATTCCTAATATTTTTTATTTTATTCTTTTAAAAAATCGTTATTTAATAGATGTTATATTTATATTTTAGGAAATTTTCATTAAGAAAAAGCATAAAATATTATTGTTTTTAAAATAAATTCAAAATTCTCTTAAATATTAGTAGTATTATTTATTAAACTTCTTTTCTATCTGCATTGGTCCTTAAATTTATGTTTTTTTTATTTTAATCCTCTTGATAATGTGGCACTTTAATATTATACCATTTGGTCTAATCTGAGAGTTTTACATCGTTAAGATGATGAAAACGTTTGGGGACTAAGTTAAAAAAAAGTAATAAAGTTGAAGAACTAAGAAGTTACTCTATCCCTTAAATGTATTCTTCTGATGTTTGCCTTATACATTTCGCCAAATTTATCAGTCTCATTAATAACATAAAAAACAAGGACATACATTACTGAAGGAATTTGGGACCACTGCCTGGAAAATAGAATGACCTGCGTTGTTACATGAAGCAACGCAATTCCTCTAAGGGACAAAAGTGGAAGTTTGTGATTCGGGCTGTTATCTGTCAGAATCCACAAAATAACACGAGTAAATATGGAGGATTATAAAATCTCTTTTAACAACAATCTTAAAGTAGTTTGGTGACCATAATAGAATTGAAGTGATAATTGAGTGACCAAAATAGAACTAACGTGATAGTTGAGTGAGTAAATATGTAATTTATTCAAAAAAAAATTATGAATAATTATAAAATTATTAAGAAATTTCTTTAAATAGAGGTGATTACAAAGTGGTATTTGTTCAACTTTTTTAATCTATTGAAAATGCATATATCCTACAAATAGTGGCAAATCCAGAAAAATTTTATAGATTAACCAATATAAACATAATAAAAATTTTATCTGAAAAAAATCATAGATATACTTTGATCACTTACTGTTTAAAAAATAACAATTATGTTAACATCAACATACTACTGATTTTTTAAAGACGAGAGACCAAAACATGACCAAAATGTAACATGAAGTGTGATTTAAAATAAATAATAGTTGAGTGATCATAACAGAAACTGAATAATAAATTAGTGACTTAATAAGCAATTTATCCTTTTTGTGCATAAGGGGTCATGGTCTAGGTAGGCCTACATACGTCATTGCCTACTTTATAATTACTCGAAATCATGACCTTTAAGAAAAACAACATCAGCTTTTGTGAAGTTAATGATTCAAGTTCTATCTTAATCTACCAATCAATCCATAATTTGTGGATGTAAATACAACAACGTTAATATTAAAATATAGTTCCTACCGTGACTATGTTGTAATTCCTATACATTGGTCAAATAGTTTATATATAATTAATTTAAGTGAAGTTTGAGTTCAAGGTTGTAATTAAATTTATCGAATATTGTTATTTTAGTCATTTAAAAGTTTAGTGCTGGCGATTGGGTTGGACCTATGGGTTGAATTTACAAACTCAAAGGGGCTTGGCTTTGAACAAGATGAGGTCTTAGACAATGACTCATCTTAAATTAAGGTTTTAGGAATATTTATTGGTTGAACTTGGATATCTATAATTCCAGTAAAATTTGCCCTTGAATATGTGAAATTATTTAAAAAATAAAATAAAATAAATTTATATTATATTATATTTAAACTTTAATATCTTAATTTATGTTCAAGTTAGTTATATATAATCTATCGAGTGACCCCGATAGTAAAATAGAATATTGTTTTTCTTATAAGATCTGGATTCGAGCAACTATACTTTACAAGGTGTTTATACATCATTAATGGTTAATAAAGATTTTGAGCATAGATTACCTAATAATCACCCCAAACAATATAATTAACTTTATTAATTTAAATTATAAAATAAATTAAATATGTATAATCTATTGTTAGTTGTTTTGTTTTATAAGGGAAAAATATTAGTATGTGTTAACAGAGCTTAAGATGACGAGAAATGTTTTGAATTTTGGAGGAGGAAAGTTCATTGGCTTAGTCACTGCAAAAGCATAAACGCGTTATGAATTGAATAAGTTTGTTATCTGTCAGTGTCCTCAAATTATTGAAGAAACAAACCCCAAATATATTAAGGTTTTGAGCAGTTTAGGGTATTCAAATTTGAATATCTGTCAGATGCGTCCCATATTATTATATTACTTCTAAAAGCTTATATATATAGGGAGGGAGAATCATTTTACAACATGTCTATTCCAATTCAAAAAAAAAAAACCCACCTCGTTTCATAAATTTTATACTTTAATATTTCAAAGTAGAGGTAAATATTTGATCGAGTTGAGTAGGGCGAGTTAAATTTTTTTTGAGTTATTCGAGTTGGGGAGTCGTATTTTACAACTCGGACTTAACTTAAAATTTTTTTCGAGTCAAGTCTAAGAAATTTGAGTTGAGTTATTCTAGTTTCTATGCTAAGTTTATTGTTTATAGTATTGTGATACGTACTGGTTCTAATTTTTTGACTTCCTCTAACCATATATATATATATTGTATTCTTTTTACATTATAATGTTCTTTAATATATCAAATACAATCTAAAATTATAAAATATATTCGCAATATTATATTTTTCTTTATTTTGAGGGTAAAATATTGATGAGAGTATAAAAGAGTAAAATCCATTTTTTTCTTTATATTTTTCTATGTTTGCAAACAATCGCAGTTAAAAGACCAAATTGAGTCAAATGCAATGTTAAAGGTCTAAATAAAAGAGAGTGTACATTTGTAGTAAAAAAAAATTGAAGTTGCACAGGTATTGTATGGTGGTATATGAGCATGTGGTTTAAATTTGGTAAAAAAAAGAACTTAAAATAAAGGATGAATTGAAGATGTAAATAAATTATGAAAAATTAAGGGATTATATTGAAAAAAATAAAAAAACTCGTTACCGAAAAGAGGAATTGAAAATACATATGTATTTTATGATGATTTAGGAGCATGTGGTTCAAATTTGGTTAAAAACTTAAAATGAATGAGAAATTGAAGGAATAATGAAATCAGAGATTAAATCATAAAATTATCAAAATACATATTCAAATTTTTTCGGTTTTTCGAGTAATTCGAAATTTCGAAATTTCAGCTATACTCGAAACCGAATCGATAATTCAAGTGACCCAATAACTCAAAATTGGAAAAAAATAATTTTTCGAGTCGACACGAGTTTTACTCACACCTACTTCAACAATTCAAAATTTTTATTTAACAAAAATGACTATAACTTTTATTTTAAAAAATAAAAACATTATCTATTGCCTTATTTGAATTATTGATATCTCTAAATAATTATTTTATGATTTAATTTGGATACGTTGGAGAAATTTTCACTTGTTAGTACCAAGTACGAGACCCACCAGAAAAAAGAAAGAGAGAAAAACAAAATCACGAGGAGTGTCTTTGAAATTTAAATCATTCTTTCATTTACTTTACCAATATTCAATTCTAAGTAAACTTAGTAAAGTAGCAGACCAAATATAGTGCTACATGCCCCATTGATATTTAAATTCAACATTAATTTGTTTGTATTAACTTTAGGTTTTATTTTTTTATTGTTACGAAGGTAAAAAGTAAAGGATCATAACATAATAAGAAAAAAAAATAACGAACATATATTTTGCATAATTTTTAAAAAAATATATATAAATAGAGAATAAAAATTCTATTGCATTTGATGGTAAACTACAAGGCGATTATATAAGAGTATATCTAGAGAGCAAAGATGGTAATTTAATTTGAATTTGTCGTGTTCTGACTCAATCTAATTCAACAAATATATATATATATATTTTAAAATTAGAGTTTATATCGATGTTACGATGAACAATTTCAGACTCGATTTGGGATAATAATACTACATAAATTTTTTTCTATATAAGAATGGGTTTAAAAACGACATAAAGGCTCCATTTTCTCTTCTTCTTTTTGTCTACCCTTCTTTTACATTATTAATAATTGAATTCATGGCCGGTTTTGTCTACCCTTCTCCATTCAATAAAAGCAAACACTCTATTCATGTGTTTTCTTGAGATCGATCGGTTCTTTAACCATGTATTTGCAAGGGAAATCCAAAAAACAGGTAGGATAAAGTACACAAATGGTTCCCAATTATATGATACTGTTTTATTAAGTGCCTAAAATATTAAAAGTTACAAAATGGTCTCTCAACTATAAGACATTGTTTTATTGAGTTCTCTAACTATTAAAAGTTATAAAATAGTCAACTGACTATTTATATATTCCAAATTCATCCTTTTATGTTAAAAAAATAACGGCAGTCTGAGCTAGATAACATCATAATCAACATGTTAACGTCTAGCTCAGACTACGGTCAATTTTCACGAAAAATGACAAGTTCGAAACATATAAATAGTTGAGGGATCATTTTGTAACTTTTAATAGTCAGGAGACTCACCTGAATATTTTTTTTATAATTGAGGGACTATTTTATAATTTTTAATAGTTATGAGACTCGATAAAGCAATGCCTTATAGTTGATGGACCATTTGTATACTTTACTCAAAAATGTAAATGAGTGTCAAAATTGATATTTTAGGGATATACTAAATTTTATATTCTAAATTAAATAAATATTCTTTTAAATAGTTTAGGTTATTAAAAGGGGTAGTATATATTTAGAATCTTTCTTAGTCATTGATAACGTATACATATCATGCAGACGTAATTGCTTGAATACGAATTCTCTAAAGATACCGATATTATATTTTACCACTAAAACCACTCAATTAAATAAATAAATAAATATAATCAAGTTTTGAATTATGTGTGTAACTTTTCTATCGTATGTCATAATTTAATTAGTTATTAAAACATCACATCATTATATGTATCAAATTAATAATAATAATAAATTCAAATGTTAATTTAAATAAAAATATCAAATCATATATAAGGATAAATTGAGGTCAATCCATCGTGCATGGAAAACAATTTTGCTTCCAAATTACTCAAGTTTCGAGAGGGTGTTGAATGGAAGCATTGTAATGAGAATTCTTCAAGCTTAAACAATCTCCCATGTCCTTGTGTCACCCCTTTTGGAATGCAAACTAATGATTCTAACCATAATACAAATGTTTTTATTAAAAAATAAAGAAAAAACCCTAAACTGAATCATTTCTAATTGGTCCACACTCCACAACTTGCAACTTTAATCATGTGCTTTATTTTTCTTTTATTTTCCTTTCCATTCTATTATCTTTATGCTACACATGAAACCATTCCATTGCATGCGGTTTTTTTTATATATTTATATATTATTTACTTTTAGTCATAGTCATCTCTTTTGTTCAAACAAAATTACGGTTTCAGTTTTAGGATGTGGTTCGACTAGATATAATAACATGTTATGTTTGGTCGAGTTTTTTTTATCAATTTGAAAAATATATATTATCTCCTCGAACTTAACTTAGCTTGAAAAATATATATCCTTTACTCGATCTGAAAAATATATTTATTTTACCCGAACCTCATCTAACACAAATTTTTAAGGTATAAATCCAATTCGACATGACCTGACATAGAAAAATGACTTAATAAAAAAATCTATTAAGAGAGGGAGTATTATAATAATTACCCATAAATTTATATGAAAAATTACACTATTATCCTAGGTCGATTGATTCGAAGGTTTTTACCCTTTATTTAAACTCGACCTAACCCGATCTCACCCTACAAGAAATCTGAGTCAAATCTAATATATTTTTTTTAAATGATTTTATTAAATTGAGTTGCATCGAAATTTGTCTATTTTAAATAAATTGTCATCCCTAGGTTTAGGGATGAGCACGAGTCGAGTTTGGGTTGTGTTGGGTTTCGACCAAACCCACCCGACTCAAAATTTTTACACCCTCTACCCGACTCAATTTTTTTTAGATAAAATCCAAATTCGAACCAACCTAAAATAATAAAAAATATTATTTTTATTCAATAAAAATAGAGATTTAATTGAAAAAATAATATATAGAGATGTCTTATTGTAATTATCCATAAATATATAAGCTAAATTATATTTTTTTCCCGGGTCAGATTGGGTCGGGTATTTTTACCCTAAACCTGAACCCGAATCGAACTTGAATTTTTTTTTTATAAAAAATCCGATCCAATCGGGTCAAGTTCGAGTTTGGGTCCCATACCCATCCCTACCTAATTTGACATATTCCTAAATACTTTTTTATGAACAAATATTTGATCCGTTTATATTATTTAACTTTACGTGTTAATGATTATATATTAGAAAAATATATTTAATTTTTAAACTTTATTATGACATATGTGCATCAATATATTAATTATATAAAAAACTATTATTTTATTATTAAATTTAAATATTAAATAATAATTTTGACTTAGAACTAGAAAAACTATTGTCCAAAATCTAATTTAAATTAATTAGGTTTTGAATGAGCTTACTCATGCTCTTCCCCAGAGTATAAATTAAAATGGAGAGGTTGTGTATTTGTCAATGGTTAAACAAGTAAATTTACATAATTATGTATATATATATATATATATACATACATCTTAAAAGTACTTTTAAAACTATATTAAATATGGTGAATATGACATGTTTTGGCAACTGTAAAATTGTGTGAAATTTGACTTTTTGAAGCTCTAACAAAAGAGAAGCATCAACGCACACTCATCCGGTGTAATATTTTAAAATTTAGATTGATTTTTTTATTAAATTAAGGTGATTTTAAAGTAGTATATATTTTAAATATTTTTAATTATTTGATAATGAACACGCAATCATAATGTTATAGGCATTGATTATCGAATCCGTGATTTTTATGAACAACAATAATTACTTTAACCACTAAAGTAAATTAGTTAGTGCAATTTAGACGGGCTTTTTACCTTATAAATTTGAGTCTTTATCATGTATGATACAAAAAATATCATTCTAAACCTTAATAAAAAATGTTAATTTAAATTAGCTGATCCTATTTTCATATGTAATTGGATAAGGGAGAGATAAGGTAGTAAGCTGCCCCTAACGTCAGGTTGTGAGCAGCTTTCGTAGAAGACCTCCGTTATGAATTGCTCTAAGTGGGATTCGATCTCATGATCAGAAGATTAAGAGCCTTGCACTCTACCAACTGAGTTAGATAGAAAAAAAATGTTAATTTAACATTAACTATAAAAAATGTGATATTACTGTAAATAGGCCCCATAGCATATGAATTATGATTAGATTAGAGAAAAAATCTATAAAAAGGTCGAAGGGTATTATAGTCTTTTAAAGGAAAATCCAAATCACGGTATTTTGAGTCTCGATAGTCTGTGCAATCACAGGCTGTCTTAAGATATCGTGGTATTTTCAATGACAAATAAATTAGCAATATATCGTGATATGATAATTAAAAATTACGGTGATTTTATTGTTGTCGTCGGAGAGAACACCGCCCTCAATCGCCGGAGGGGTCCCTAGCTTTTGCTTAATTGTCGTTAAAAGATCAATTGTTAACCCTAATTTTTGGGGGACATTTTTTCCCTTTAATTTCATATATCAATACTTTAAAAATATACCGTAAATGCAGAAATATATATAAAAAATAATTTTGTTTTATAATTCAAAATTTAATGATTAAATTAAAATAATTATATTAGTAGTTGACTATTCATTCTTTCAAAGTCGAATGAAAAATCACAATTGATAATAATACAACGATGGATGATGATGTAGTTGATGAAGAAAAGAAAAAGAAGAAGAAATCCCATAGAAAGTGAATAAATAAGGAGAGATATCTTTCTTCTACATATCATAAGGGTTTATATACAACTTCTTGGGCATATTTGTGCTCGATTTAAACTCATGATTGTTATTTATAAACTAATAAAATATATAGATACAATCGTCAGTCAGTAAATTTGATCTTAATAGATCTTGTGAATTTATAAAAAGTATTGTTCAAAGTTTATGTTCGGTCAAAGGATTTACTTTAAGAGAGAATTTAAGAACATAAATATTGTATGTGAAAAATATTTTTGAGAATCTTAGAGTTCGAAAATCTATTTGACAAAAAAAATACATAGATGATACAATAAATTTAACATATTTAATTATATCATATGTCCCCAAAGTATAATCCATATTTTAAATCGATCTTTAAACTTTTGAATATTCTAATTTCATCCTTAAACTGTGATTTGAATTTTAAATTAGTCCTTAACCTTTTGAACATTCTAATTTCACTCCTAAACTATGTTTCTCTTTCTAAAACAGTCAACAAACTTTTAAATCTTCCAATTTCATCCAAATATGCAATAGTTTTAACCATAGTTTAACCTAAATTTCAATTTTTTTAAAACATATAATAATATAACTTGATCTAATGATTTCATTAACAAAGGATGCAATTAGTATATGCATATAGTTTGGAATATAATTGGAATATTCAAAAATCTTGGGTCTAATTTAGAATAAAGGTCATAGTTTAGGGATGAAACTGAAATATTCGAAAGGTTGATAAGTAATTTGGAACAATAATCATAGTTTGAGGATGAAATTGAAACATATGTAAATTTATGGATATATTTAAAATGAGATTTATACTTTGGGGACATGTGACGAAATTAACTCAATTTAATATTTGAACTTTTAAAATCTATTTTTTAATTTACTGAATATCACTTTAATTTAAATATTAAGCACGAATCAAACGACCTCAATAGTAAAAAAATGTTATTATTCTTTAAGGTATTGAGTTCTAACACCATAATTCCATGAATGCATGGATGAAATCAGGAATTTACATCAGAGGATGCAAACATAAAAAATTATATTAAAATTTTAGTAATTTCAAGATTATAAAATATAAGGAGATGCGAAATTAAATAATTCAACTAAAATATAAAAGGATTTAATATTCCTTAGAGTGTGACAGCACCCCTTTTGGTCTATTCTTATATGAATAATAAGTGTACGAGCATTTAATATTAAATAATTAAATTATATTTAAATATATATTATATTGTATTTATCTAAATTAATAAAATAAATCTTTATTTCACACTGTATTAAAACGGTTCACCGAAATTCGAGTTCATTATATCACGAGATGAAAGCAGTCAAAATCTCAAATCAATATTGGCTGCACTGAAAGCAAATCATTAGCATAAATTCACCGAACAAAATTACCAAAACCTTGTTATTACGACTCTACCGCCAAAGTAAGAAGCAATTAACGAAATTGCCATTTCAACTTGTCAAATTATACACCATGAAATGAAAAAAAGGCGACAACATTCTTAAGTCCATTCCCTGATTTCAATCCAACTTGTCCTCCACAATCCACATAATTTCTCGTCTTTTTCATGTGATTTTGTTTAATGGGTTTTTTTTCTTCTCAAAAATCATGGATTTTAAGCTCTGTAGTCTTCTATTAGGGGCAACTTTATCTTTTCATTAATCCTTTTTTCTTGGTTTCTCTTTCATTTTAGTACCTTCTCTGTTAAACAAAGCAAACCCATTTCAGCAGATTAGTGCACCGAAGTTTTCAACTTGGCCTTAGTTTTAGTCTCTTGATAAAATCCCACATCTGCTACTCACTTGTGTTTTTTTTTTCCTTTACTATCTCTGCTTCATTTTTGTGTTGGTGAATTTGCTTGAAGAGTGATAAGAAAACAGAGGTTTCTGGGTTGATGAATGAGACTTACGGTTGTAAAAATGGGATCATACACTTCTTTTTTGCTTATTTTTTTGGCTTATGGAGTTTATTGTGCGACTTGTGCTACTTTCCCTACTAATGAAGGTAATGAGCATTTTTGTTTTGTCTTTGCTTTTACTGTTTTGATAGATCTTGTTTGGTTACTGGGAAAATGTTGGTGGAAATTAAGACTTTAAATGGTCAACCTTTGTGTTACATGGTTTTGTAGTTAATGTTTTCCCCTTTTGGATAGATTTATGCTCTTGATTTTAGGTATTTTTATTATAATTATCTTCACTGTGACTTTTGAATTGTGGTGTTTTTGTGAAGTTCGGGCTCTTACATCATTTAAGGAAGCTATTTATGAAGACCCAAATCTGGTTTTTTCAAACTGGAATGCTGTAGATGCTGATCCATGTGGATGGACTGGGATTACTTGTAATAAGGAGAAACAACATGTTATCAAGATGTAAGCTTTGAAACCGACAAATTTTCGATGTTCTTTAATGGTAGATGTGTTCACAATTTGTCCATTTTTTGTGTGTTGCAGAAACATATCTGATTCATCTTTGAAAGGTTTTCTTGCTCCGGAAATCGAACGAATTACCTACCTGCAAGAACTGTACGTTCTTCCTGTTATTTGCTCAAAATGATGCTCTAGGTTCCTACTTTTAATGGTTTGACTCATGACTTCATATGCTTGCTTAGGACTTTACGCAAGAACAATCTGATCGGCACGATACCTGAAGAACTCGGCTTGTTGAATTTCCTCGAATTGTTGGATTTGGGGATGAATCAACTGACTGGTATCATTCCTCCGGAACTTGGGAATTTAACCAGTGTGGTGAAAATGTAAACCCCTATCTTTGTGTTTTGAGGAAGTTGATATTTGTGGTAATTTTATGCCTTTTTGCTTATTTTGGTTGCTGTTGTTTTTCACAGAAACCTTCAGTCAAATGGATTGACAGGAAGACTGCCTGGCGAGCTCGGCAAATTAAAGTTTCTACAGGAACTTATTCTTGATCGAAATAAACTTCAAGGAACCGTTCCTGCTGAAAGCAATTCATCATCCGTGGCTAAGATACATGGAATGTAAGTAGAACATATGTGTGCATTGAAATTCAACTGCTCATTAGTAATTATGGCCCTTTATTTGTATTTCCTTAGTGAATTGTTGTTTCTATATATTCAATTCCTATAGCAAATTTGGTTTCTATGTTGTCTCAGATATGCTGATAATGATTGAAAGTGTAGTGAATGAAAAAAGCTGTAGATTATGCATTTCTTTTTTTTCTTTTTTTAAATGAAATTCAGAAGATCATTACAGGATGTATGTTCCATCTAGAGTTTTAATGTCGAGAACGGGAAACTGTTAACGACACAGGGCACGAACTACCTTTTTTAATCCATGAAGCTGGTATTTTAGTTGGGAGTAAGGGATTATAGAAGTTGATCTGTAATAATTCTTTTCACTTCAGGATTGGTTCGGGTACAAATTTAACTGGGCTTTGTAGAGCAACTCTGCTAAAAGTGGTAGATTTGTCATTCAATTTTTTTGTTGGAAGCATACCGAACTGTTTGGAAAATCTTCCAAGGTAAACTTTTTTCCCGTGTCGTAGGTCCGTGCTAGCATCTTTTTATCTGATCGGCTTATATTTGCACATATTAATGCAGTACGAGCTTTCAAGGGAACTGTCTCCAGGGAAAAGAAGCTAAACAGCGCCCTCTCACACAATGCGGTAAGTATTAAATTATCTTCCCATAGTCCGTGGCTCGGATGAGGATATTTGAAGAACATATGTTCTTGGATAAGATGACATCTTGAAACTTGAATTTTCCTTGATTTATTTCCTTATTTCAATGGCCAATGTTAGCTGACGGTCTTGTGAGTATGACCGTTACAAGAATGCAAGATTGATTATTTACCCGGTTTGACGGTGCCGTTATCCGGTTTTAGGACCTCAACCAACGAGAAGTCACAAATCACAGAGTCCTAAGCATAGTCTTCCAAAAGCTGCTGCTGAGCATCTAAAGCAGAAAGCATCGAAACCTGCCTGGCTTTTGGCACTTGAAATTGCTACAGGAATTATGGTGGGGTTTCTCTTTCTTATTGCCGTCCTTACCGCTTTCCTAAGATGCTACAGAAAGCCTGCAATTATAATCCCTTGGAAGAAATCAGGGAGTGAAAAGGAACATTTGGTGGTATATGTAGGTTAGTTTGCAAATTTTGGCGTTAATTACTGCTCTCATTTCACATTTTTTGATGTACTATTTAGTTTGACATTGTGATTTTCTGCAGATTCAGAGATGTTGAAAGATGTTACAAAATTTGGCAGACAAGACCTTGAAGTAGCTTGTGAAGACTTCAGCAACATTATTGGCTCCTCTCCGGACAGTGTTGTCTACAAAGGGACCATGAAGGGTGGTCCCGAAATTGCCGTGATATCCTTCTGCATTAAAGAGCAGCACTGGACAGGCTATCTTGAGCTCTATTTCCAGAGAGAGGTACTTTTTATTTCTGGTAACAGTTTGACGAAAAGATTCATTCATCGAAAGATGCTATGCAACATTTCAATGTGAGAAGGAATTTATGAACTTCGAGTAATTTGGTTCTAAGTTTTTTGCTTATTTGCTTTTCAGGTCTCTGATTTGGCGAGATTGAATCATGAAAATGTCGGGAAATTATTAGGTTATTGTAAAGACAGTACTCCATTTACAAGGATGCTTGTCTTTGAATACGCATCAAATGGAACACTCTATGAGCATTTGCATTGTAAGCATACTTCCTCTCTTTCACATGACGATAAAATTGCGTATATCCAGTGTTACCTGAGTATTTGATGTTGGTGTAGATGGAGAAGGATCCCAGTTATCATGGACCCGGCGAATGAGAATTATTCTTGGCATTGCTCGAGGACTGATGTATCTTCATACTGAGCTTGATCCACCATTCACTATATCAGAGTTAAACTCTAGTGCTGTGTATCTTACAGAGGATTTTTCTCCCAAGGTATATCTCCTCCAATCGCTTGCCATTTCATGTATGCTATCTAATGGTTTCTTCATGATCCCGGTATACTTGAATTGTGTCGTTTCTTCCTTATCGAAATAAGAAATATGTATATTTATGTTTATGTCGTTGTGCCGGAAATACTTTTGATTATGATTAATACTAGTTGTGCCGGTAATCGTGACAGTTGGTTGATTTCGAAAGTTGGAAGACAATTCTTGCTAGATCAGAGAAAAACTCCGGTTCTATTGGTAGTAGTGGCTCTATCTGTCTACTTCCAAATTCATTGGAGAATCGTCATCTCGATATCCAAGGAAATATTCATGATTTTGGTATACTTCTACTGGAGATAATTAGTGGGAAGCCTCCATTCTGCAAGGAGAAAGGCTGCTTGATAGATTGGGTAAATAGCCTTTCTGAACTTGCCGTTTTCTTAAAGAAATTCGATGTTGTCATCCTCGTTATCGAAAGCTATGCTAAGCTTTTGGAATACTTAAGTCGAACTCTGAATTACAGGCCAGGGAGTATCTTGAATTACCGGAAGTGATGTCTTACATTGTGGATCCAGAGCTGAAACATTTCAGCTATGATGACCTCAAAGTCGTATGTGAAGTCATAAGCCTTTGCATTCATCCAGACTTCTCGAAACGGCCATCGATGAAGGAAATAAGCCTAATGTTGGAGAGCAGAATCGACACATCTTTATCGGTTGAGCTCAAGACATCGTTAGCTTGGGCTGAACTCGCTCTTTCATCATGATTGTATTCATCCGGAGTTCGTCCAGAACGGTTATCAACGGAAGCATTAAGCCTGGGAGAGTGGAATCGAAACGCATCCTACCAGTTGAGTTGAAGGGATCTTTAGCATGTGCTGAACTTGCTCACTGAATTGAGAGCCAACACACATTGTAACATCAAAATACATAATAGTTTTAGGGTTTTTTTAAGTTTTTTTTCGGTCATTTTGATCTTTGTAAATGTTGATTGCGAAAAAGGAACATTTGGCTTTATCATTAGGATTTGGATGGTCACAGTTTTCTGAAATCACTATATTTTCCCTCCTGGTCGTGTATTAATCAGTTGTTTTATATATTATAAATTATTCCAATTTGACTGAACCAACACAAACAATTTATATAAATCTTAATCTTCACCCTTCATCAGCAAACTTCATTTTTCTGCATACATGCAGACAGATATGACTTGTTTAAAACTACATAGCGGTTCCTATAACACCCTAGATCGGTATGACACACAGTCGACCGATGTGGGATGCCACATGAAAGCACCGAAGTGACTAATCAACTTTAAACTTATTTTCTTATACTTTAAACTGACCATAAAATAAATTAAAATATAATAATAAAAAAAATCTTTTACTGATAAGCTCCAAAATAAAATATTTACATTTCAAAGATATTACAGACCAACTTGACTGAATCTACGACTCAACTGGACAATAATGTTTACATATATACATGCCCAAATAAAAAAAATGATGAGACGTACATATGATCTGCACTGGACTGGTCTGAATCTTGGTTTATCTACTGCTTTCCTAGTAACCTGCCCACGGAAACATCAGCTCAGCACCACACTAACGGCTAAAACATACTAACTACATCACTGAAAAGCTCAAGCTATCAAGTCTAATGGTATAAGGTTTACTGCTATTTGTTCTATTCTACTAGCCTACTCCTTAGTGTTGGACCTTGAGCCCAAGCTAGTATGCTTTAAAATTGTTTTAGTGTGTTTTCTCGAATACTCACTCTCTACACTATGGTAGACATTATGGTGCGACCGAGGGTTCTGTATCTCGGAACTCACATACCCCTCTAGTTTACCCTTGACTAACCCACCCTTTCTTCTAAAGAGTGTTAAGGTCTCAGCAAACATATTTAGTCAGAAGGGTCTCGACCCTACCTAAGGATATCCAGACTGAATCTATAATGTCAACTCTGCTATCTTTTCTAAAGGAACTCGGGTGTCCTGGTCATTTTCCCGAACGTTCAAACAAATTTAGTCTTATTTCACCCTACTTTATTCTTGTTTGTACGCTTGAAATTAACATAAATAAATGTTATCACTTGTAGTTTTATTTGAGATGAACTATAACCTTTTAGAAACCTCACTTACCTCTATAATTTCTTTAGACTTAAAGCCCATTTCTCAACCTTGGTATCGATACTGGCCTTACAATATTAATACTCTCGCTTGCCTCTACACTTACTCGTGCTTTAAATATCAAACCATACCCTTGGTATTGATATTGGCCTTATAGTGTCAATACACTCTCTGCAGTATCGATACCCCTACAACTATTTCATCCATTTTAACCCAGCTTTCAACACATTCTATAGCATTTATTCTAGTGTTTTACACCTATTCGATCCCATTTATGGTCATACTATAGGTCTAGGGCCTCTCGGCAACGTTTTGACCAAAACAGACTAAAATATTGATACTAGCCCAAGAGTATCGATACTTCTACAAAAGTTTCGATACTTTATATAAGTATCGATACTTTTAAACATTTTGTTCTGCCCAGTTTCGGAACTTTATGGGAGTTTCGAAACTATGACCAAAAGTTTTGATTCTCTTGAAAGAGTATCGATACTCTTGCCCAGAAACTCATGAATCTAACCAAAACGAAGAACGAGTATTGATACTATCCATATAGTAACGATACTCTACCTGCAGTAGCCATAAAAAAGATACTAAAAACTCTATTTTTCAATCTCAAAGACCTTAGTGAGATCCCGAAACATTTTTTAAAGTTTTATGTGATTACAAGGAGCATAAATAAGGCTTTATACCATGCTTATAACATCAAAAGAACAATCTACCAAGGAAATTGCTAAACATGCTTTAAACTTAACTTTCTAACACATCTTAATTTTCCATCATCTACACTTGGTATGAGAAAGTTATAAGTGTGTTACCTTACTGCATTGACTGCTAAAACACTTCTTGAATCAACTAGGATTCACCGTACGTCAAAAATAAACCCATTTTGAAACCAAATTCTAAAACTTATAAAAGGGAGCTTAAAACAAAGCTTGAAGGATGGAAAAAAACATTATGTTAATGAATCGGGTAAAGAAAACGAAAGAATACAAGAATTTTAACGAGATTCGACAATGTGTTTACGTCATCGGTGCCTAGGCGGTGCTAGAAGTTTTATTCAATGTCTCATAGGTTTAGGTTACATCTCTATTTATAATAAATAAACCCTGGTACATATTTACAAATATAACCCCGTACCATATATTTATGAGCCATACCTAACACATTCTTACCTTGGCTACAACAAACTAAACTTGAATACTTAAAACTTTGCACTTAAGAAAGAAAGAAGAAAAAAATGATAAAGAAGAAGAGATGAGTGTTTGGTGAAAAAATGACGGGGTGATTCATATATAAGATATAAAAAGGAGAGGGTTTTCAACTTTTAGTTTTACCTATGGATAAACTATATTATTAGTCCTCGAACTTCTAAATTATAAAATTCTTATCACTTAACCATAATTCCCTTAGGCCTCAACTCAAGCCCACTAACACTAAACTTGGTCCAAAGAATTTATAAATCTTTTGAGCTCAACTTTAGGTCTC
Source organism: Hibiscus syriacus (assembly GCF_006381635.1). Classification (NCBI taxonomy): domain Eukaryota; kingdom Viridiplantae; phylum Streptophyta; class Magnoliopsida; order Malvales; family Malvaceae; genus Hibiscus; species Hibiscus syriacus. Next base: position 1,250,632 of record NW_024062798.1, on the reverse strand, counting down.
GGGTTGCCCTAACTACTAAACTGAGATTTGAGATGTTACATTTCCCTTTTTGCACAATTGCTTTTGCAACTAATAAATCTCTCCTATATTGAGTTCGTTCCAATGGAATACGAAAATTACAAATAAAAGAACTCATATCCATTCTCATTCTCAAGTCGAAATATAGATTAAAAAAAGTAGAGTTACTAGTGCTTCGATCGAGAGAAATGATTGTCGTTTGGATTCCTCTTTCCGCTAAAGACCGCTAATGCTTTTCTAACAGGAAGCTGAAGAGGCGCTCTCTTGTCGGTATGGTGAGTGGTGTCCCCAGCCATGAGGAGGTCATCATCCCCCTATATGAAACATAACACATCTCTCAGCTGTATAGTAACATATGATCCAAAAAGACGGGTATAAATTAGGAAAACGAGACAAACTTGTTTACTTTCTTCTTAGTTTTAGGGTAAATGAGCTTTTGGGGAAGTTGATCTTCACGCAAAATGAGGTTTTTGGTTATGGCACTTCCACCTTGGTAAAGGCAGTGAAAACTGCACACAGCATGTATTTTATCAGAATGCATCGAATACTTCACAAATCAATGGAACTGCATTCAGAAAGTGACAGCTATCTTATGTAATGTAATTGAACTTACCTTGGTACCGCGCAATGTAATTCTTGGGCGATGAGACGCCAAGACAATTCCATTCTCAACAACAGTAACAGCTACCTTCCGCAAAGTTCCTCCATTCCCACACTTGGGGCAGAAAATTCTGCCAATTTCAGCAGTCACGGTATAACAAGCATGTCACTTCAATACCCATCTACAAACATAAATATATCAAGAGTAAGCACAGACGCACAAAATACTTGATTTCGACATGCCTTAATTGAAAAGGTGGTTCACATTTGAATGGGTAATTCTCAACTGACAATCACCAGTAATGACATATGCCTTGCTGATATACCTGTGCAGCTGCCTAATCTGCATTCCACCAGGTGCTAGTAATCTTAAACCCATCTACAAAAGAACATTTTGCATGGCAAAGTCGCCTGTTACACAAGCCACAGTGGACTCAGATAAGGTTATCATCATCCAGCTTTGTTCGCTGCTAACGTCATCTGATGCATCAACTGTTTCATTGATCTGACTTGACATCTCCAACTAGTCTAATTCTTCACCATCTCCTTCAACAGCAAGATTTACATTGTCGTCTGACACAGCTTCCTCCATGGCAGTCTCCGCTTCATTTTCTTCTTGAAGAGTCCTCGCTGAACCTTCTTCCAGCCTCATTTGTTTTAGGATCGAAGAAAGATCTTCACCACCCTTTTCAATTTCTGTTTTCTCAGCCTCCTTAGAAACCCCATTTCCACGACAAGCATCTTCAGCACTTTGTTGCAAAAGCTGATGCGGACCACTCGCATCTTCAACATTGTTCTTCTGTGTGATTTTCTCCATATCTACTTGACAATCCTTCTCAATGCCTCATAGTATTCCCGCCTAGCTTTCCTCCTAAGGAATCTCCTACGAGTACTTCGACTCACAGCAGGTAGCCAATCATCACCTTCATTATCAAACTGCCCCTGAGATGCATCAATCCCATCAGCCACCATCTTTTTCCCTTCGATTTTTACCTCTTTCTTCTGGGGTAAATATCGGCTGGGCCTCCTAAAACCTTGGTCAGCATCCTCTTTATTCTCGGAATGCGATTCACCCTTTGTTTCCACCAAGCCATCTTCGGAATGGTTATCTGAAGAGACAATGTTCATATTCAAGTCTTTCATGGGAAGGATCCTCGAGTTAGAATTCGATCCATCTCCGGTTTCGCGTTCAAGCGCTTCCCACTCTTTCGGATTAGGGACATTAGAGCCCCATCCAGGAACGTCCTTTCGGGAAGCCTCTTTACATTAACAACATGAACAGAGGGAGGGGCATCCCTAATATGATTTGTTCCATGAATTTGCGACTCCAACATATAAGTCAAGGTAATCAGTTTAAGATCAACATCCGAAAGAGTCTGCAACAGCTCAGTTGATAGAGTACAAGGTTCTTAACAGGTCGTGGGATCGAGTCCCACGGAGGGCATTTCATAATTCGGAGGTCTCTTACGGAAGCTGCTCTCAATTTAGTGTTGGGAGTAGCCTACTATCTTACCTCCCCTTACCCCATACATATGAAAAAAGGGAAAGCCATTTTTTATCCGAAAGAGTCTGCAAGTCACCAGTTGCCCTCGCAAATTTGATAACTACAAATCTCAAATAAAACATCCAACAAACAAATGAAGTAACAATCAACATGTCATCAATTATGATTCTACATTGAGCAGCTAAAAGCAGATAATAACGAACACGACAACAACAAAAAAACATACAAAAAATTTAGAAATGGGATTTGAAGCTAAGATTGAATACCTTCATTTACCGGTGTTCTTGAGCTTTTCTCCGCCTTCGATGATGGCGTTGGCGTCCACCTCGGCCACCGCTATTCCCTTGGTGGACTTGCAGCTTTCGACGAAGAGTTGGGTTGGCTGCGTCGATTGGTTATGACTTATGTGATTGAGGTTTTGGTGGTTGGCTCTTTAGAACGTTGCTCCAACTTGGCGCCGGATTCGTGTTAGGCGCTACTGAATCTTCCATTCTTTCGGCTTTCGGGAGGAATAGAGAGAGAGTGTGAAGCTCAGATACTCATATTTTTAGGCAACGAAGCTGAATCTAAAACCCTAGAAGACTTATTTTTTTAAAAATATTACTAAATCTTAACTTATTACTAAAAATATTTAAGAGAACAATGGATAAAGAACACAAATGGTCTCCGACTATAGGATAATGTTTTATTAAATCTATCAACTATTTAAATTTATAAAATGGTTCTTAGATTATAGAATATTACTTTATTAAGTCTCTCGACTATTAAAAGTTATAAAATGGTCATTGTCTACAATTGTGTTCCAAAATCGTCATTTTTCGTTAAAAAAATTAGTTGTTATTTAAGTTAGACATTAACATAATGACTGGGATATGATATTCGTTTGAGATTTCAACATTAGATTTTATCATATTATAGTTAACATGTTAACGTTCAGCTCAGAATATTGTCTATTTTTAACGGAAAATGATGAGTTTGGAACATAATAAATAGTCAAGTGACCGTTTTGTAACTTTTAATATTCGAGAGATTCAACAAAACAATATTTTACAGTCGGAGGATCATTTTGTTACTTTGAATAGACGAATGATTTAATAAAACAATACCTTTGAAAAATATATAAACATCAAGGCTTTTTTACATTATGTCAAGATTTTAAACATTAAATTTAAATTACAAAACCTAGTGTTTTACTTAAATCAAGCATAATTATATTTTTTAATAAATATAAATCTTAAAAGAGGGACTCCAATAAAAGAATTCAACATGTCAAAAGGGTTGAGACAGGGTATCCCCTTTCCTGTTTATTTTGGTTCGGAAGCCCTTCACAAGCCGCTGAAGAAGGCAACAATGGTGGGGAAGATCGAAGGTATTAGTAACATTGTCCCTAGGCTCTCAATCCCCCATTTACAATTTGCGGTTAAAAGAAGAAAGAAATGAAGAAAGAAACGGGACGTAAAATTAGCGATCCACGTTCATAATATAGAATGTTCAACAAATTTGGACTCGTCAGGGCAAAGAATTTGGGATGAACAAAAGAGGGTTCAGTGTGATGTAGCTCGCTCCTTGACGATGCCGTAGCTCATTTCACTCGGATCAGTGGCCTGCAACTCAACTTGAACACCGTCCAACTCCTTTCTGAATCTGTCTTTTGAGCTCGCGTACACCATTTTGTTCCTCACTCGAGATGAATCCGGAGACCTACACCCGAAATTATTGGCCGGTAAATCCATCGTCGAATTCGGTCAGACCAAAAATAAACTCAATAGACATGATTCATACAGATTAAATATCGAATAAGATTTGTTTAATTCGAGTAGAGCCATCCCACCATCAACATAATTTTGTTCCTATTTATACACTTTTAACACAAGTTAGATCGATATTCAGATTTCAAATGAATCTATTTTTCGTTAATTTTTTTTTTAAATCCTCTAAAATATGGAACGGAGCTTGGTGTATAAATGGGCAGAATCGGTCTTACCTTAGATATCCAAATAGGCTAAGTTTGAGAAAGCATGCATGCATATTAGGGGGGGAATGTGGAGTACCATGCAATGAATACGATTTTGCTCTTCTGGCAATTTTCATCGGTGGTGAAATCGAGATCGAAGACGGCGTAACGGCACTCATTGGCGGGCAGGCTGGCGATTAAATCTTCGTATTTGTGGTCGGGTTCGCCCAGCTTCTCCACCACGACCTGCTGGGTCGCGTCTTCTATCTTGAAAACGATGTACCTGTAATTCCTCTTCGCTTTTAGCTCTAAAAACTTCTGGTTACAATTATCATTCACTGCGATTCCCGACGCTGCATTCGCCTGTCCCATCAAACCCAATATTTTTCACTATAACATCACTATAGAAGGGTTTAGGGATGTTCATTTCACACATGTTTACGGGTTTTTTTCATCTGTTCTTATCGAGTCAATTTTTTTATTTCAAAATTAGGTTCATCTTTGGGTCAGATTGTCGAGGGTGTAATCAGGTTGAGGTTGAGTCTGGACCGAGTTCGAATTTAGGATAAAAATCTAATTTGATATGAAATTATAATTATTCTTTATGGATTCAATACTCATTAGGATTAAAATTTCTCTTCTACTCCTTTGAGTCGGGTGCATGTTTTAACCTCAAGTATCGGATTAGTTTTGCGCCGACTTCGAATCAAGTGGGATCCTTCTAAACCCGGATTAGATCAGGTGCAAGTGGAGGATTTCAATTTTCAGATTAGATTTGGATGTGCCAAAAATCTAATCCTATTTGACATGTGTTAACCTTACTAGAGATTTGCATCAAATGAGGGTCAAAATTACGAAGAAATTTTAAATTTTTTAAATTGATCGGGCCTAATAATTATGTAAACAAAATATTGGGATTTGGATATAGCTGTTTAATTTTAGAACTAACAATGATTAGAAAAGTAATTAAATAAAAAATTAAGAGTTAATATTAAATTTTAATAATATAAAGAGTATTGAACCAGAATATGTGGTAGCTTGAATTCGGGGTATAATCGATCAAAATTCAATCATAAAACATTAATTTTTTTTTAAAAAAATCGATATTTAAAATTTGTTTTCGGTTCAACGAAAAAAAGTAGAAAGAGAATTACATGACCATGTTTATTTCATTGTGATGAGATGCCATGAAAGAAAATACATGCCATGAAGGAGAGGGAAGTAGCAAGAGGGTGAACGATGGTTGTGGGGGTACAAAAAGAATGAGATCCTTGGTTTTAGGGGTTAATGAGATGTTTGTTAACATTTTGTGTAGAAACAATTTGTGTTTTTTAATCTATTTTTGGATATAATTATCTTCAAATTATTTTATGTTATTATAATTAATTTTCTAATTTTGTGTTTAATATTTTTAAAAGATTTTAAAATATACCATTTTTAATTGATAATTATTTTAGTCAATTTAAATATAGAAAGCGATTGAGAAGAAATCGGTTTGAGCACTAATTATCCTTGAGATCAAACTCGACTAGATAATTATTGAATCAAACTCAAATAACTTGCTAACATATAAATATGTTAAGTACACTTATAAGATAATCACACTCGTAATATACATCATTATTAGCAGATTTAAATTATTTAATCAACAAATTGCAACAATGAACCAAATCCTACTTTTTAAAGAAAATCATCCCATTGCCATACAAAATATGAACAAGAAAATTAGTCTAGAAAATAGAAATTGGAAAAAAATAATACAACAAAATTTCAAAGAAAATTAGTCTAGAAACCGTTTTACCATGAAAGAGAACAAAGAAGACCTGAGGGGAGATATTAGTTTCTTGCAGCTCGGTTCTTGTGAAGAACAGAGAAGTTGAACCTTGAGTTGTTGGTGTCCCAGTACAGTCCGATCTCGTCGTTCAGCTCTAGATCTCTCCTGCTCACGAAGTTCTGAATCCACTTCTTGATGAAGACGTAGGCTCCGTTCCTCCATCGCTTGAAAACCATTGCTTGTTGACTGTTTGTATCACAGTCGTAAACCGAAACCTGCAACCCATTGTGAATCTGTGCTCTTCGATCGGCGTCCCAGTGTGGCAAGATGTGAGACTCCACCAATTCCGAAGCCAAAAGCAGCCTTGAATTGTCGCCCAGATCACTCTTGAAAAGCCTCTTCCTTATGACCCATGGATCATTACCGGGACCAAGCCTCAACTGATCAGCCATCCGCCTCCTGGGTACTGCTTCTGGTTCAACCCTTCTTCTCTTGTTTACGGTGGAAGAATGTTTCGGATTCTCCCTTGGCTTTCTCTTCTTGTGGGTTGTAAAACCTTCACTCAGAACCCAAGTTAGGCCTCTGTTGAGATTACGGTGATTCAGATTGCTACCTTCATTCAGAGCTAATAAAGCAAGGGCTCCGTCAAAATCTTTACTCATGCTACAACTTTTGTTGAGATTGCTACCTTCACCGACTTCAAACCCCCAATTTTTGTTCTCAGCAAAAGACAATTCCGACGACGCATCAGTCGGTTCCTGCGACAAACAACCGCTGCTCTTCTCATCGCTTTCTTTGTACTCGATCACTTGTTTCCCCTTATCTGTTTTAGAAGTTCCAGTGGACGTATTGTCACCGGAAACAGATATCTCAATTGCCCTAATGTCGCCGCCCAATCCCATGAAATCATAAAACACGAGCTGCCCGTCCTCCATTGTCGAAACATTAGACAGAGATCCACTGTTCTTCTCCATGCAATGAATTCCTTGGCGCAGTGATTGAGACGAATCCAACAAAACATTGCTCTCTTCACGATCGGGATTTGTCTCTCTTGCCCTAGTGTCGCCGCCGTCCACTCCCATGAACTCAAAAAACACGAACCGTCCGTCCTCCATCGTCGATGCTACTAGATAGAGCTCCTCCTCAAACGTTACTTTGCCAGAAATATATTGCTACGAACAATGCTAGAAATATATTAGGGCTTATATAGAGAGGTGATTTCTTGATTCTAGTTGGAAAAGGATTTCAAATTTTGAATCTTTTTCTGCAAGTAACATGTTCTATTACCGTTCACTTAGTCCACCGCCGTTGCTTCTTTTTCATTCTCTTCATGATAAATAGAAAAGGAAGGGTTTAACCGCCATGGAAGATAGATTCTTCCCGTTAAAAAAGATCCTTTTAATTATAATGAAACATTCTAGTTTTCAAGTACTACTCTGACACACTTACATGTACATGTGAAACAGTTACTTAACAAACTAAAAAACATTAAAAGTGATTATAGATAGTTAAATTCTAACAGAAGATGCTATACAATAATAATATATTAAATATAAATCTTTTTAATTAATCTTAAAATATAACCAACCACTATTTTTATAAAATTAAAATTAATTCAATTCCTAAATAAATAAATTTAGGACCAAAATTCCAATTGCTATATATATATATATATATATATCTTAAAATAAACGTTCTATTGCTTCCCATGTTCATTTTATTTATTTAGGTAAAATTAAAAAACATCGCTAAGTTATCTCAAAATATTGTTTTGATATTAAACTTTCAAAAGTTATAAAATGATTATAAAATTTTAATTTTTTACAAATGTCATTTTACAAATATAACTAAAGAGAAAAAGAAAATTTTCAAATGTAAAATTATTAAAACTGAATTAACCATTGGATTTGTATCTAAATGTTTTTGAATGTGTAGTTTCCACTTGTGATATTTTTCTAACAATTTTACTTTTTTATATTTAATATTTTCGATCTTATTTGTCACACGTAATGAACATTTTCTCTTGTTTTCCCTTAACACAATTATTCACATCTTAAATTTTTGTAAAATAAAACTACAAATAATAAGGGTATTCAATCGATCGGTTCGGTTAACTGACTAAATCGAATCATCCAAAAAAAAGTAACCGATTATTTTTAAAAATTTATTAATTTGATTAATTCACATCTTAATATATTCATTCACGTCTTAAAAAAAAATTAGCTGACGCTATTTCCATATGTAATGGGGTGAGGGGGAGATAAAGTAGTAGGCTGACCCCCAACGCCAAGTTGAGAGCAGCTTCCGTGGAAGACCGTGAGACTCGATCCCACAACCACAAGATTAAGAACCTTGCACTCTACCAACTGAGTTGGACGGGCAATTCACGTCTTAAAACATTTTTCCAAAATGTATTTTTAATTAGCTATCCCTAAGCAGGCCAAACATTGCTCTCTTCGCAATATGGGTTTATCTCTATTGCCCTATGATATCAAAAAACACGAATTGCTCATCCTTCATTGTTTTCTTTATTAAGCTAAATTGATTACAAAGTAATATCTGTTTTAAATACTGTCAATAATTTAATAATGAACGCTCAATTATCTCTGTTAATTTAGTCACTGATACTCAAATCCGAAGCCAATAAAAATAACAATTGTTTCTTTAACCATTAAGATAATTTGATTTGTGTTTGTCCTCTGTTATTGGTACTGCTAGATAAAGCTTCATTTCAAACATGGCTAGAAATATATTAGGGTTTATATAGAGAGATGATTTCTTGATTCTAGTTGGAAAAGGATTTAATTTTTTTTTTTATCTTTTTCTTCAAGTAAAATGTATATTAGGGTTGACTTAGTCAACTACCGTTGTTTTTTTCTCATTCTCTTCTTTATAATTAGAAGGGCGGGCAAACGGCTAATAAGCCTTACCGCCATAAAACATAAATACTAAGATTTTTTTTTCTGTTAAAAAGGATTCTTGTAATAAAATGAAGGGCAAATTATAAATTTGGTAACTGAAATTTCATATGATTTTTATTTTACTCATCGTACTTTCAAAAATTTTAATTTACTCACTCAACTTTTTGGATTGAATTTTTTTAATCACTCAACCGTTATATCACAAATAGTTTGTTGACATGGAACATTTTAAGCAGCGGCTGATGATGTGGCAGATGGGTTAAGTTGGTTTTTTTCAAGTTTGAGGGCCAAATTGATTTTTTTAAAGTTTAAGGGCTTATTTGATTTTTTTAAAATAAAAATATTTTAAATTAAAATATAAAATATTCAAAAACTTAAATATAATAATACCAAAAATAAAAATTAAATTATTCAAAAAATTAAAAATATATATGATTACTTTTTTACCTCGAATATAACTTGATTTTTATTTATATAAATATAAATTTGTTCTTCCTTCACAAATTTTAATTTTTATATTTACATCTAATTATCTTAAATTATAAATATCTTTTTAAATTCTATTTTATTAAATGTTTATAAAAATGAATTAAATAAATATTATAAATTCTTATAAAAAATTATAAAATTAAAATTTATTTATAAACTATCGTGAAACTATATAATTAAAAAATAAACAATAGTTATTCGATTAAGAGGAACATTTTTGTGAATATAACATGGTATAGGGAAGTAAATTTCACATAAACTTGATCTTATGAAAAGTAGGAATATTGACTTATGCCACCAATTTCTATTAGATACAACACTATAAAGTCAAGGTAGATATTAACTTCACGTGTTCGAGTTTTATTTTGTCATTCCAATATTTACTTTTTAAAAAAAATCAAGAAATAGTAAATATGTGTCAACAAAATAAAATAAAATAAAATAAAATTCACATTAGAATTCAGAGGGAAATTATGATATGAGTTTTATTTTTTTTAAAACAAAATAATATAATTTTTTATTTTTTATTTTTTGTATTATTATATTTAAGTTTGTAAATATTTTTATATTTTGAATTTAAAATATTTTTAAAAATATCAAATAAGCCCTTAAACTTTTTTAAAAAATCAATTTGACCCTTGAACTTGAAAAAAAAAATTTAGCCCATCAGCCACGTCACCATCCACTGTGGATTGTCATGTCAGCACTATGGATCGCCACAACAACACTGTGAAGTGCTACGTCAGCATCGTAATGGTTAACGCCTGAAATCGTTGGTCAAAAGGTCATATTGGGTTCTTGTTATAAGTTTGAGGACCACATTGGTTTTTTTGGACAAATACAAGGGCCTCGTGTACCCTTTTGCCAATAATTTTAATACTGTAGGACAATTAAACCAACAACACGAAAGGAGCGTGACCTTATATATTTTAAGGTAAAGTACACAAATGGTTCATTGATTATACAATACTATTTTATTAAGTCCCTTAATTATTAAAAATTATAAAATGTTCTCTGATTATAGAATGTTACTTTGTTAGGTTCCTTGACTATTAAAAGTTACAAAATAGTCACCCGACAATTCACTATATTCCAAACTTATCTTTTTTTTCCGTTAAAAAATTAGAGATTATCTAAGTTGGGTGTTAACATGATGATTGAGATATGATATTCACTTGAGATTATGAGATCGGATTTTATCATCTCACAGTTAGTAGGTTAACATTCAACTCAGAATACCATTAATTTTTAACGAAAAAAAGACAAGTTTGGAACATATTGAATAGTCAGGTGACCATTTTGTAACTTTTAATAGTCGATGGACTTAATAAAGCAACACTATATAATTAGAGGACTACTTTGTAAATTTTAATAGTTGAAGGACTTAATAAAATAATACCTTATAGTTGACGGGCCTTTTGTGTGCTTTACCCCATATTTTAAAATGATACCAACAATTGTAGTAAAAACAGGGTAAACTATATAAATAGTCACTAAAACTTTAAGGTATTTATATTTTAGTCACTTAGTGCCAAATCAAATCATAATGATTTTATGTTAGGCCAAACGAGTAAAATTTTATAATAAGAGACAAACTTATAAAATTTTAATATAGAAACTTAAAAACTTTTAGCAATAATTTTTTTTAATAAAAAATATAAAGAAACCATCTAAAACATATAGGATATTAAAAATTTTACGGAGACAAACCGCCACTACCTCGGTCCGTGCCGGACGCCTGCAATCACCAAGCCTTTATTACTACCTGTAGGCATCAATTCTACTCAGTGTAGTTCTAGTATAAATGACAGATACTCAGATAATAACAAATCAATGATCTAAATAACATCTAGGGATCATTTAGAAGATTCAAGGTCTTCATAGTTCACTGGAATTCTGGGTGGAATTTCACCACATCAGAAGCTCATTAGCAGGGTACCTGAATATCAGTTTCTCAGGGTATATAACGATAGATGCTCTCCTTCCTTATGATGTTATTAATGATTCAGCTGACAGTAATGCTTGATGTTACGAATGATTCCCACGATGAATAGCAAACTGTTTCGCCTGCCGATATACTTGATGCTTATTAAACCCTAAACATTAATTTCTATTAATAATCTATTTTTGATTTTTTTATCCCTTAAAATTTAAAAAATTGATTCCTAACATAAAATTTTATGTTTGTCCCTAAATCAGTCTCTCTCTTGGTCCCTCCTATTATTTTTCTTCGCTTTTTCATTCTTCCCGCTAAGGTTCTTTCAAAAGGATCAGGGTCGTATCTGGGCTTGGTCAGGAGGGACACCTACCCATAACCTAGAATTTTATAATATATTATACTTATAAAAAATTGTTTTTATCAGTTACAAGGTCTAATTATTTTTATTATTTGTTATCAATGCCCATGGGTTTAATTCTTTCCTAATATTTATTATTATTGGCTCAATTTTTTTAATATTTATTATTAAGTGTTAATTTATTTTTTTAACATTTGTATAAAAAGGCTCAAATTTTGTCAATACTTATTATCAAACCCAATTTTTCAATGTTTGATATTAGGGGTAAACTTTAAAATTCAGTTTCTTTTCTAATATTTATTTATTGTTACGAGTCTACTTTTTTAGTATTTTTTATTAGAGGTTCATTTTTTCAATATTTGTTATTATAAGTATACTCTTAAAAAATTAATATTTGTTATCAGGGAACTATTTTTTTTCAATACTTGTTATTATGGAGTTCCCCTTGGAATTTATTTTTTTCAACACTTGTTAATAGAAACAATTACTTAAATAACGGTTTGTAACCGAAACAATGACTATTATGCAGTGGTAATGACATCGTCCGAAACCGCAATATCCACAATCATTATGTTTACGATAGCAAATGTTACTAAAAATTCAAAACCATGATACTTACCGTGACTGTAATATCATCTATTATGTCCTCAATAACGATAAACACAATGCAGCTGAAGACATGAATACAAACTATAATTTAAACCTTTGGTTCGTCCAAACTCCAAAATCACTAAAATCTCAAAAACGGGTCAGACTCCTGCCTATCATCCAGCCACTCTAATTATGTGAAACAGCCGATTCCTTCATGCTACAGTCTACAGTTCATCCTCTTACAAGTGCACAATATTGGAAATCAATTTTTCTTTCACCCGACGTCTGTGCCTTACTTTCCACGTTCCTTCCCTTTCCAACAGCTGATTAGCTTTTGTTTTAAAAATATGCTGAAGTCTTCCTTGCTGAACCATCTTTTATGATTCTTAATCGCTTATGCATGTGCCATGCAATAAGAAAAATGGGGTCCCAAGCTTACGTCGACTAGCCTTTTTTGGACAGCCGACACCAAGGAGATTGTGTTATTTTGGGATGTAAACGAGTTGAGTTGAAATTGAGTATTACCAAGCTTGACTCAATTCGAAAAATCTAAAGTTAAAATCGATTTGATTTAAAAGTTCACGAGCTTAAAATTATCAAGTTCAACACGAACTCTAAATTTAAAATTAAAATTCAACTCGAAAGCTTGCGAGTTTAAAATCATCAAGCTCGGAACTCGAAATAAAAAATTAATGCTCGACTCGAACTTGAAAAAACTTAAATTTGAGACATTCTCGGACTTAGCTCAATTAAAGCTCGAACTCAAACCCAAGCCTTAAGTACATAAAATTATTGTACTTTTTTAAAAGCCGAAATATAAATTTTGATATTATTAATAATTTAATTTAAAAATAAAATTTAAATATATTATTTTTATGTTGCTCACAATTTTTTTATTCAAATATCAAATAGCTCTAATGGATTCGTTAAGAACTCAAGTCAAGTACATTCGATTCAAATATTGATCAAACTTTATCTAAGTTGAAATCAAGTGAATCACGATATATCTCATCTCTTATATAGTTTTATTATCAATACAATGGTATTCAAAATTTATTTTTACTCTAATAATAAAATATTGGAATAATCAATAATTAGAAATTTCATTATAAAAATCGGATGTCAAAATTTAAAAATGTTACATAAATTAAGTTATCAATATCAACAGCTTAGGAAAAAATTAAAATACAATCAAATCCTTCTTAGTAAAATTCTATCCATCATGTCCAATAATATCATTTGATTTGATGACATCAATTCAATTAATAAAATTCTAAAAGAAAATTGATTGTGTATGTACACACGTAAATAATATAATTATGTTATTTTTATATCTTAAGTTTTTATTCAATATATTTTTTTTAAAAAATATTTTGAACAAATACCTCTATCGACAATTACCATTTTCAATAAAAATCTATTTATTATGAAAATACCATATTACGTTACACGTGTAAGTAAAAAAATTAAAAAAAAATATTTATATAAGTTATTTTATTAAAACACGAACCAAGTGATCTCCGTGGTGTTGAGGATCTGGGTTCGAGGACCATAAATGTCAGGGATGTGAGTCTTCAATGTCAAAAAGTTGAGAGTTGTCTTTGAACATGTGTTACCTTATATTTACCCCAGATTAATAAAAAAAGTTATTTTATTAAAATATATTTATATATAAAACCTTCAATTAAAATGTACATGCTATTTGTATACTACATGTAATAGTTTTTCATATTTTTAATTCTTTTTTGAAATATACATATTTTATTTTTAAATTTATAAAATTTTATTAACAACATGCTTTTATAAGACAAATAATTATTTCAACATGAAAGTGCACTATTTAATTTTGTGATTTGTTATAATTTTTTTGAACAATGGCAACTGAATTTCATTAATAAACATGGATGAATTAAAATTACAACGCATCTAAAGAAAAAAATTGGAGAAAATAGTCACAAAAAACTCATACAAAATTAAAATATTAAACCCAAATATACGAAGAGAATGAAACATTTCAAACATCAAAACAATCCAGTAACCTTCATAAAACTCCTTGTTTTTGTCGAACGATACGTGTTGAGTTAATCGATCGATGGAGTTGGCCAAGAGGAGGTGAATTGGCAAATAAAAATTTCGGTGGAAGCTTTGCAGAAAATTGAAAAGATTTGCACAACGATTTAGAGTGGTTCGACTTTCTCAACCAAAGTCTACGTCCACTACCTTAGCTATCCACACTAAGGATTTTCCACAAATTCACTAATTTGTCTTTCTTTTGAGGACAAAGAGTAACCTTACAAATCCCTCAAGAATTATTCCCCAAATTCTTGAGAACACTCTCTCCCAAAGAGAATAATACAAATTTTACAAACTTACAAGAAAATCCTCACAAGGCAAGATGTTTGCACAATTCTAGAACAAAGAAAGAACACTGAAGAATAATACAATTGAGCACAATAAGTGTTCTTGAAAGAAAAAATAAATATTGAATGAAATAGGCTTGAAAATGCTCAAACTTGAGGTTTGATGCTTTCTCTTTGGTTATCTCTTGATTCTTGTTGATTGTTGTTTCTTGTTGTTGATCAATGGCTTCTAAGCTTGTTTAAATACACCTTCAAATGATTATGAACGTTGGGGATGCTTAGTGGAGTCAATAGAGCCTTTTAAGTGTGAAAACAATTAATTAAATTCAGTTGGGAGCGTCAGTGCATCGATGCATACCCACGGTGCATCGGTGCATCAGTGTAAAATTCAAATATTTTGACCGTTGGACCCTTAGTACATCGGTGCACTAAGAGTGCACTGATACATCAAGTGCATTCGATGTTTCAAAATAGCTAGAGTGCAACGATGCATCAAATGAATTCGATGTTTTCATAAAATCCCAGTACATCGATGCATGAAATGCATTCGATGTTCAATTTATTCCATGGTGCATCGGTGCATGGATTGGTGCATCGGTGCATCACTTTGAAAAATTGATTTTAGGCTTGATTTTGGTTCAAAATACTTTGTGAAAATTGTTTCAAAAATATATTAAGTATAAAACACAATTTTACACTTTTAGTAAGGTTTGAAATTGATCTTGAAAGACTTGGAGTAATAATTTGATATTCGATTAATTAAATCGAATATACTTAGAAAATCACTTGTAAAATCTTAAAATTCATTTAAACTTAATTTGTTATATCGAAACATCAAAAATGTTTTCAACAATCTCCCCCTTTTTTATATAACAAAACATTTGTGTTATTTTAAGATTTTCTAAAAATTTGAAATCAATTTGGAAAAATTACTCCCCATTACTATAACACTTCTCCCTTTTAACATTTAATATTTCTCCCCCCTTTTTGTTAAATCAAAAAGATTTTAAAATGTTTTTTTAAACAAGGTTTTTGAAAAACATAGCCAATTGATTATAAGTAAATATAGCTTAAGCTGCTAAGATCATAATCAAATGAGAGATTAGCCATTAGTTTCATAATCAATATTCATAAACAAATGTGAAATGACATAATTGGTCATAATGTAACTAGTATGTAAATGATGCAAAAATAAAATTAATAAACATTAAGCTTATAATGAAAATCCAAACCAAATATATATATAACTATTAAGTTCAAAAATCCATAAAACAACAAATAAGTTCAAAACATCCAACAACCATCAAGTTTAAACATCCAGAAACATCAAAATCAATCCAAGTTTGAAAATCCAAGAAAACATAACAAGGAAACAAATTCATTCCATCTGAGGATCGGGAGGAGGAGGATAATGAGCTCGAACTTCAAGAGTGAGCGCTGTAATACCCTAATTTTGTCCGGGCCATTTGAATCCATTTGAAGATGGCCGATAATTAATTGGAAGGCGTTTGTGCTCGATGAGGTATTAATTCAAATGATATGGGGGGCGTTAATAAAGGATGAATATAATTTGCATTTGGGATAATTTAGAAACTTTAGGTGCTTAATTGGGATTGTAACCGTATACGTTCATTTTGGAGATCGAGAGACAAATTAAAATTCAACCCCAAATTAAGTGTTTAAAGTCCACTTACAAGTCCAAAATAGATTACAAATAATGGACCCAATTACTACCCAAATTAATTACAAGCATCGACCCGGTCCAGCACCCAATTAGAAACACTTCCCACGTGAACCCCACAATCGAGCATCCACGTGAGCCACGCCCAAGCAGACCGACCAAAGCAGCAACCGAGCACCCCCCACGTGAAGCAACTGCTCGGTTCACCATCACCCACGCCCAACAGCACTCTGACCGAGCACCTCGGGGTTGTACCCACGTCCTGCCAGCACCACGACCGAGTGGAACCATGTTTTACTGTCTATGGCCATGCTCCACACTGATCGAGTAGTAGCCTTTACCTTGCTGCTCCAACTCGTGCATGCCTCACAGCTCCCCAGCAGCTGCACCACACCCGAGCAGACAAGGCTCAGCTCCCCACATCAAACACCCAGTCGCCCATGCCCTGTGAACAAGACCCAATCAGCAAACACACACAATCCAAGGCAGTGAGGGAAAATGCGGTAATGGAGTATAACATATACGGGGATTCCATCAGGGGGGAGAAAAAACAAAAAAACACAGAACAGGGGGTCACGGGCAGCAGTGAACAACGAGAAATCATCCACGAGAGAACCACATCAAAAAACGACCATTAACAGTGACAAAGGGGAGAGCAAAAAAATGGAAAGAGCGATTCCAACAGAGGATAGAGGCAACAATGAAAAATAGAATTTGGGACTCCTAATTTGATTTTTGAGTGAAAGCAATGTAATAGGGATTTTCATTCCCTATTTTCGTAATGAAGCAATAGAACAGAATCAAAGTCAAGCAATATTAATACAAACATTTTTGAGGTTTTGCTTCTGTTCTCCAGTAATCATTTTATTTTTTTTCTTTTGATTCGAAATAAAAAATAAAAGGGAGAAATGAGAGTTTATTTACCTGGTTCGACTCCTCGGCCGCTGGGGGTCGACGCTCAGAGTGAGAAGAGGCCACCATGGAGGTGGTCTATGATGGTTTGGTGGTGGTTTAGGGTCCTCATCGGTTGGCTAGGAGCACGATTAGAGTTCGTTTTAGTCTCGGCCATTGTGGCCATTGTGAATGGTGACCGGATGGCAGTCGGAGGAAGAAGAAACGTTGGCTAATAACGATGGAGCGACGAATGATTTCCTTCTCCGGTGTCTGCAGCTTGCGAAGAAGAGACAGAGGGGAAGGGTTGATAACGGCGTAAGGAGAACAAATGGGGTAAGGACAGATTTTTAACCTAAAAATTATATATATATGTTTACTAAAATGACGTCGTATAGATGTTTAGGGATCCTATTTTGCGCATGGTTATGTACCACTTGAGCCATTCAACTTTTCAATTTCATGCATTTTGGTCCATAAATCGTGCTTCCACGTTTCTAATTTTGCATCTCTGTTTTGCGCGTATTTAATTTCAGTCCCAAATATTATGTTATTTAATTTTTGCTATTTTAGATATTAGACTTTTAAGTTTCGCATGCTTCATTTTAGTCCTTAATTCGAATGTTTATGTTTTTTTAATTTAGTTTCTTTATTTTAAGTGCGTTTAATTTTAGTCCTAAGTAGTGTTGTAGTTGAATCTTTGCTGTTTTATACATTTGACCCTCGTGTTCTGCATGTTGCATTTTAGTCCGGAGTGGTAATATACTTAGTTTCTATTTTCTTAGACTTTTGACTTTGAATGTTTTGCATGTTCTACTTTAGTTCATTTAGTGTGTTTAATCTAATTTTGCATTGATTGTGTTTCTAGCTCATTACTTTTAAAATCTTATTTTGAGCCTCTTGTTTAGTATTTTATGCATGTTTGCAAATTTAGTATATATTTACTTTAAGTGTATGCTTGTACATATTATTTCAAGCATGTTGTTAGTACGTACTTGTTTAGGTGTAGTGTTTTGAAGCATGTTAGCCTTATTTGTGTGACTTAACCTTGATCACATAATCGGATTAAGGGTAATACCCTTTTAATTTAAAACTGTCGGAATGACTTTTCTTAACTTACAGGAAAGTTATTCTTGATGATTTTAAATTACAAGTGTATCCCAACAGTGTCACCAAAAGAATTTATTAATCACTTTAAAATTTGGGAATGAAAGAAAAAGAAATATTCGGCTATTTAAATTATTTGAGAAAAGATCGTTAGAACTCACCTAAAGATTTGGTCTCGATATTTTTAAATAATCGAATATCCTTTATCTTTCTAATGACTTGGTAATTTTAAATTAACATATTTTGTTGCTTTTCAATGTTACAAACTTGCACTTTTATTGTTTAAAAGGATCATTAATTAAATTAAACTCGAACTTGTGAAATTCGTTGCAAAGACATTAATTAATCGACTAAGTATCGATTTAGGGCTTTGTGGGGGTGCTAATCCTTCCCCACACGTAACCGACTCCTGAACTTGGATTTTGGTAACGTAGACCGTAAATTTTTCGTTTTAATTAAAATTAATTTTTATTTAAAATGACAACGTTTTTGGGTACCCAATCACACCCTAATCAAAGATTGGTGGCGACTACTCGAACCATATGTTTTTATCGTAAAAGGATTTCCAAATTTTTGAAACGAGAGGTTTTCTAAAAATCACATTGTTTTTAATTAAAAATTCAATTGAAAAGAGAATAATTAAAAAATGACGTGGTTTTCAAAATCTCGCCCCCACCGGTTAAAAATCGTTTCGACAAGTGCATCCATACGTTCACGCATCTCCCGCTGAAACTCAATAATCTGAGACTCCATGGAGGCAAACCGCATATCAAACGACTTCAAGAAGGATAAAAAATATGGTGGCATTTGATCTTCTTGCCATGCCGGTTCTTGTGTAGGCTCATCGTCTGGAACGTGATCATCGATATCTTGCATAAGTTGTTGAATCTCAGGATCATCGTCAACAGCCGGTGCCGGAGGAGGAGGAGGAGCACGAGAAGTGCTAGGAGCAGCTCGTGAAGAACTCGCTCTCGGAGTTTGCTTACCCGGTCGAAAGACCCAAAGACCAGTTTCCTCATCTTGTTTCCGATCCGCTTTCTTCAAGGAAGTAAGATTGATTTGATTTTGGAGTGGGATATGATTGTCGAGAGAGACGTCTAGATCGAGTTTGATAAAGAGGTTACTCAGAAGACATCCATAAATCAATGTTTCAACATGTTTTGAAGGAACAATGTTTATGATATCCACTAGTTGACTAAATATAATGTGGGGTAGATTTATTTTGATTTTATTCTTAATACAGTACATCCACCATAAATCCCTAGCACGTAGAGTGGAGTACCTATCTCCAGATGGTCTAAACCACCAAGAAATCATCAAATGAAGAAAATGATCGTGATGAGATCGTAGAGTACTAACACTAGAATTTGGAACATAGTGATATTCCACATTTTCATTCTCATTAAATAACCCATCATCATCTAACCCAAAATGGAAAGTTATAGTCTCGGGATCAATATTAATATATTGGCCTAAAAGATAGGATCTAATGGCTATAGTCCCACATTGAGTTTCGTTTTGAATACATACCGCATTGAATAGAAAATGTGGACTAACTGTTGATAAACGATAGGTTTGAGCTGAAACATTTTATCAAACTCCAAGCTTTAAGAATCGGAAGGTATTCAAAGTCAATATCTATCATAGCTTGAAGAGAAGGAATACGCTCTTCCCAGATTCTATAAGATTGAAAAGAATTTCTGTACCTAGAGTACAATTCGTCTCTACGACGCTCAGGCATATTAAAACAAGATCCTAATAGAGATGTAGGTGAAGGAGGAACGGGATTAGGAGGTTGGTTTGAACGAGAACGACTCGATGAAGTTCTAGGGCATTTGGGATTAGACATGGTTTAGGAATCGGAAAAAGGAATATAACCTGCAAATTGAAACACATGTATGCAATTTAATCAATCCCAAAACTCAATTGAGTCCTCAATAATTCAAGGTTCTCTAAATCAAATCCTAATGGGCAAGGTTTTGAAAACTATTTGAAAATAATTTTTGAAAAATCATAATATGTTTATGAAAACAACATAATTAAATAAAAAACCTCAAATTTAAAAATCAAATTCAAATTTTCGAAATGCAAAAAAAAATTTTAATTTCGAAAATTTTAAATTTTTTTTGAAAATTTGTAAGTTTTTTATGAAATTGGTTGTAAAATCTAGTTTGAAATCATCAAATACTCAATGTCCGATATAATGTTCATCCTAGAACTAATCTAAACCAATCCTAAGATCAAAAATCAATAAAATAGAGGTTTTTGAAATATTACCTTGAAAATTTTGGATTGATGAGAATGAGATGTTGTTTTGCACGAATTGATAATAAAAGCAGGATAAGGAGTTGAAAAGCTTGAAGATTCCGATAAAAAAAACCAAGGATTTGGAGCAATTTTTGATAGTAAGGAGAGAGAGATGAGCGGCGACCAAGAGAGAGTTTTAAGAGAGTTTTGAGAAAATGAGGAAGAAATAGGGTTTTTATCCAAAAACCCGATGGATGCATCGATGCACATTCAAGGCGTGCATCGGTGCACCTTCATGGTGTATCAATGCACATTCAAGGATGCATCAATGCACTGTTAGGTGTATCGATGCATTAAGCACAAAAATGTCAAAAATCCGTTTTAAACACTCAAAATGCTAAATTAATTGGCTCTAGTGGTATTGGTAACTCATATATTGAAAAATTAATCATGTTCAACCAATCAAATTAATCCTTAAACTATTTTTGAACATAAAATTAATTTTCATCAAGCAACATAAACTCCCCCTAACTAATAGCAAAGAATGCAATAAAAAATTATTATTATAAGCATTTTTCATTTATACTTAAAAGTGATAAAATTATTTTAAACATTAAGTGAAGATAGGTCAGTTAAACCTAATTCTCTCCTAAGCGTCCAAAATCTTTCCTTGTCTAAAGGTTTTGTAAAGATATCTGTTAATTGGTGCAAAGTATCAACAAATTCTAGAACTACATCTTCCTTAGCGACATGGTCTCTAATGAAGTGATGTCTAATTTCAATATGCTTAGTTTTATAGTGTTGGATGGGATTTTTAGTGAGACAAAAAGCACTAGTATTGTCACACTTGATAGGAATGGTACCTACTTCAATTCCATAATCAAAAAGTTGTTGTTTCATCCATAAAACTTGTACACAACAACTACCGGTTGAAATGTATTCCGCTTCAGTGGTTGATAATGCAACACAATTTTGTTTCTTTGAAAACCAAGAAATCAGAATATTTCCAAGGAATTGGCAAGTATCGGAGGTGCTTTTCCTATATAATTTGCATCCTCCATAATCTGCATCAAAGAAGGCATGCAAACTAAAGCTAGAGTCTCTAGGATACCAAAGTCCTAAACTAGGAGTGTCCTTAAGGTATCTAAAGATCCTCTTAACAGCTAGTAAATGTGATTCCTTAGGGCATGATTGAAATCTAGCACATAAGCAAACACTAAACATAATATCCGGTCTACTTACAGTTAGATAAAGCAAAGAACCAATCATTGACCTATATAATTTAACATCCACACATTTACCTCCTTCATCTATGTCAAGCTTTGTTGATGAGCTTATTGGAGTGTCATGTAGTTTCCCATTTTTCAGTCCAAAATTCTTGAGCATGTCTTTGACGTACTTAGCTTGATTGATGAAGATGCCATCTTTTCTTTGCTTGATTTGGAGTCCCAAGAAAAATGAGAGTTCCCCCATGCTCATCTCGAATTCACTTTGCATTAGCTTAGAAAATTATAGGAGCTTGTTTTAAACTATAAAGCGCTTTTGTCAATTTAAGAACATGATTTGGAAATTTTAAATCTTCAAAACCTGGAGGTTGTTCCACATACACTTCTTCCTTTATAAAACCATTTAAAAATGCACTTTTAACATCCATTTGATATAATTTAAATTCATGAAAACATGAAAATGCTAATAACATTCTAATTGCTTCCATCCTAGCTACGGGAGCGTATGTTTCATCATAATCTATACCCTCTTCTTGAGTATACCCTTGAGAAACAAGTCTAGCCTTGTTTCTCACTATATTACTACTTTCATCAAGCTTATTCCTAAACACCCATCTAGTACCTACAGTAGATTTATTACTAGGCCTTTCAATTAATGGACATACTTTACTTCTCTTAAATTGATTTAACTCTTCTTGCATAGCCATAATCCAATGTTCATCTTTTAATGCTTCTTTAATATTCTTAGGCTCTATGCATGAGATAAATGCAACATAATTACAAATATTTCTAAGAGAAGATCGAGTTGTTACCCCTTTGGATGGATCACCTATAATCTCACCATCCTTGACATAGTTGTACTCTCTTGGGTAAGATATTTCCCTTTCTTCAATGGTTGGATTCTCGAGAGGATCTTGAGTTTCCTCATTTTTCATTTCTTCCTTTGATGATGGTTCTCCAACGTCATGTTCAGTATCATTTATATTTATAATACCTACATCATCATTCAAACAAGAATCCTTCCTCGGAAGGGGATTATCATCGAAAACAACATGTATAGATTCTTCTACAACTAAAGTTCTTTTATTAAATACTCGATAAGCTTTAGAATTTAAGAAATAACCCAGAAAAATTCCTTCATCACTTTTAGCATCAAATTTGTCAAGATTGTCTTTGTCGTTGTTTAAAACAAAACATTTACATCCAAAAGGATGAAAATAGCTAATGTTAGGCTTTTTGTTTTTGAAAATTTCATATGGAGTTTTATTTAAGATTGGCCTAATCATTACTCGATTTACAGCATAATAAGCGGTATTTGTGGCTTCTACCCAAAAATATTTTGGCAAATTATTTTCACAAAGCATGGTTCTAGCCATTTCTTCTAAAGTTCATTTTTCCTCTCAACAACTCCATTTTGTTGAGGGGTTCTAGGTGCTGAAAAATTATGGCTAATACTATTAGAATTACAAAAATCAGTAAATCCAAGATTTTCAAATTCAGTTCCATGATCACTCCTAACACTAGTTATAGAGTAACCTTTTTCGTTTTGGATTACTTTTGAAAACGTGATGAATTTTTCTAATGCTTCATCTTTAGTACTTAAGAATAGAACCCAAGTATATCTAGAATAGTCATCTACTAAGACAAATGCATATTGTTTTCCACCCAAGCTAGTAGTCCTAGTTGGCCCAAAAAGATCTATATGGATCAATTGTAATACTCTACTAGTTGATACATCATTAATGGATTTAAAAGAAATTCGCTTTTGTTTTCCTTTAGCACAAGCATCACAGATTTTATCATTATCAAATTTAAGCTTAGTCAACCCTCGAACTAAATTTCCTTGAATTAGCCGTTGCAAAACACTCATACTAGCATGTCCTAGTCTCATATGCCATAACCAACTATCATGCTCATCCTTAGCAACTAGGCATAAATTAGTCATATCAATAGAGTCTAAATGCACCATGTATATGTTTCATATTCTATGACCAACAAGCATAATCCGATTAGATGCAATGTCAATAACTTTACAACCATTAGTTTCGAACATGAAATTGAATCCTTTATCATATAATTGACTAATACTTAAGAGATTATGCTTTAATCCATTCACATATAAACATTTTTAATTTGTATGGAAGAGGTATTACCTATGGTACCTATACCTTCGATGTGACCTTTTGAATTATCACCAAAAGTCATTTCTCCTCTATTTTTGGCGTTAAGCTCTATGAACCGGCCTTTGTCTCCGGTCATGTGTCTTGAGCATCCACTATCAAGGTACCATGAATTTGAATTTGTTTCCCGTGCCTTGTAGCAATACTCCTTTTCCTACAAACATAGATTAATTTCTAATTTTTGGTACCCAAATTCTTTTGGGTCCATATTCATTAGTTTCCAAAATCCTATTCCCCTTAGATATCCATTTGTGTAGGATATCTTTATCTTTAGTAGTAATGAGTCCTTTAGGAATCCATATACTTCTAACAATTTTTCCATTAGAGGTTCTTCGGGGACCTCTGTGATTGTAGTTTTTAAAAAAAAAATTCTAACAAAGTTGGATTTTGAATTTTCTCCATTTTCAAAACGTTTTGTTCCAACTTTATCAAAAGAAGCTTTAAGATCATCAATTTTCTTTTGATGATCACCATTGACCTTTGAAAGTAAATTTTGCAAATCCGAATTTTTCTTTTCAAACTCTTCTAGTTTGATTTGCAAATCTTTGATTTTACTTTCAAAATCATTGTTGGTCTTGGATATGAGCTTATTTTCATTTTTCAATTTTGAGACATCATTTTTATATTTTAAAAATAATTTCTCATAATCCGAAGCTAACCCATTATATTCCTCTAATAACTCATCATAAGATAAATCATCTAATTCAGATGAGTTAGAGGTTAACTTAGAATCTTCCCTAAATGTCATCAAGCACAAGTTTGCTACTTTTTGTTCCTCTTCATCGGAACCCTCTT
Organism: Hibiscus syriacus; assembly: GCF_006381635.1. NCBI lineage: Eukaryota > Viridiplantae > Streptophyta > Magnoliopsida > Malvales > Malvaceae > Hibiscus > Hibiscus syriacus. The sequence continues at coordinate 1,225,997 of NW_024062798.1, read as the reverse complement.
CATTGCTCCATGTAGCCACATGAGCCTTGTGCTTATTCTTTGATTGACCCTTTCTTTTCAATTATGGACAATCATATTTGACATGTCCTTGTTTTTTGCATTCATAGCAAATGGTAGAGTCCTTCTCTTTTTGTTCAATTTTTAGGCCTTCATTTCGTTTGAATTTTCTTCCTCGATAAGGTCTCATCATTTTTCTGAACCGTTTGGCAAACAATGACATTTCCTCATCATAGTCATGTTCATCCGAATCACTCTCATCTTTTGTGGATTTTGAGAGCAACTCCAATGTTTTTCTTCTTCTCATTCTCCTTTGGTGTCTCGTCAATCTTATCAAGATCCACCTCATCGTCAAGCATCATTTCATGAGTGAGGAGGGAACCGATTAGCTCTTCAATAGTTAAAGACTTTAGGTTCTTAGCCTCGATGATTGCAGTCTTCTTGGATTGCCATAATTTTGGAAGTGAGTAAACTAACTTCATCACAAGCTTTTCGTTTGGAATGATCCCTCCATATTATTTGAGACCATTGACAATCGTTGAGAATCTATCCGTCATAGCTTTGATATCTTCATTTGGTTTCATCTTGAAATTTTCATAGCTATGTGTTAGAAGACTAATTTTAGATTCTTTTACATCGTTTGTGCCTTCATGAGTGACTTATAGTTTATCCCATATTTCTTTGGCGGTTGTACAAGATGAAACTCTTCCATATTCATCTGGTCCAAGAGCACAAAATATGATATGGATGGCTTTGGAGTTGAGCTGGAACATTTTTGTCTCTCCTTCACTCCACAATCTTGGATGAGTGAGAGGCTTGATATATCCGTCTTCTACAATATTCCATGCTCCTATATCACTTGCTTGAATGAAATACATCATCCTATTCTTCCAATAGGCATAGTTAGCTCTATTTAAGAAATGAGGCTTGTTGACGGGCATCGAATCGAGACCAAAGTCAGAGTTTGAAGTGACGGTCATTGATGACTTTGAAAATCGATGTAACTCTTCCCGGATCGACTCAATAGGCGATTAAACCTTCAAATAAGTGAGGCTCTGATACCAATTGTTGAGTTAATCGATCGATGGAGTTGGCCAAGAGGGGGTGAATTGGCAAATAAAAATTTCGGTGGAAGCTTTGCAGAAAATTGAAAAGATTTGCACAACGATTTAGAGTGGTTCGACTTTCTCAACCAAAGTCTACGTCCACTACCTTAGCTATCCACACTAAGGATTTTCCACAAATTCACTAATTTGTCTTTCTTTTGAGGACAAAGGGTAACCTTACAAATCCCTCAAGAATTATACCCAAAATTCTTGAGAACACTCTCTCCAAAAGAGAATAATACAAATTTTGCAAACTTACAAGAAAATCCTCACAAGGCAAGATGTTTGCACAATTCTAGAACAAAGAAAGAACACTCAAGAATAATACAATTGAGCACAATAAGTGTTCTTGAAAGCAAAAATGAATATTGAATGAAATAGGCTTGAAAATGCTCAAACTTGAGGTTTGATGCTTTCTCTTTGATTCTCTCTTGATTGTTGTTTCTTGTTGTTGATTAATTGCTTCTAAGCTTGTTTAAATACACCTTCAAATGATTCTGAATATTGGGGATGCTTAGTGGAGTCAATAGAGCCGTTTAAGTGTGAAAACAATTAATTAAATTCAGTTGGGAGTGTCAGTACATCGATGCATACCCATGGTGCATCAGTGTAAAATTCAAATATTTTGATTGTTGGACCCTTAGTGCATCGGTGCACTAAGAGTGCAACGATGCATCAAGTGCATTCGATGTTTCAAAATAGCCAGAGTGCATCGATGCATGGCTGATGCATCAAATGCATTCGATGTTTTCATAAAATCCCCAGTGCATCGATGCATGGTGTGTGCATCGATGCATGAAATGCATTCGATGTTCAATTTATTCTATGGTACATCGATGCATGGATTGGTGCATCACTTTGAAAAATTGATTTTAGGCTTGATTTTGGTTCAAAATACTTTGAGAAAATTGTTTCAAAAATATATTAAGTATAAAACACAATTTTACACTTTTAGTAAGGTTTGAAATTGATCTTGAAAGACTTGGAGTAATAATTTGATATTTGATTAATTAAATCGAATATACTTAGAAAATCACTTGTAAAATCTTAAAATTCATTTAAACTTAATTTGTTATATCGAAACATCAAAAATGTTTTCAACAATACATTTTACAATGTGATAAAGGAGTAGTGAGCGAACCAAACAATTTGGCAAAGTGTTTCGCTATACAAGTCTGATTATATCAGCAAATGACCATTTACAAAAGAGGGGATCTGACAATATGTGACCATCAGCAAGCCAATCAGACGACAAATGCCGTGAGGATCTTTGCGGAAGCACCAACACGACCGTAGAAGTGTGCAAAAAACTTACTGAAAACCATAAGGAACGTGCTACAAGAGCAGAGAAAAATGTGTTACAATGACAAATATTCTTATTTATATGTGAAAAACTCAAAACAAAAACAAAAACATAACATGTAAAAGAACAAGAAAAATAATAATCACCGACGGTAGGCAACCAATATTAATATTGGTGACGCCACCGGCTAAATAAAAAACAAATGAAGAAAAAAAGACGACAATTTATTATAATTTTTTTGATAGAAAGTCAATAGTTTTATTAAAAATAGAAAATATTCAAAATTATAATGAAGATTTACAAGCATAATCGTAAGCCTAAAATATATTTATGACATTTTCCTATTACAATTGAGACAAAAACTAGCCAACTAGATCACATAAGAACCAAAGAAGGAAAATGTTAAAAAACCTAACCAAAAAGCTTGAACAAAATAAAGATACGTACAAATCTGATTACATTGACAAACAAACCACAAAAGGAAATAAAGCTATTGAAAGACTACTGACAAATCGCAAATCAGAGTCAAACGACGTGAGAAAATTATCCACGAAGGCAAAACATGTATCCAAGTCATCTGATGGTCCAAAGCATGGAAGATCATCATGATAACAAATAAGCGTCATCTTGATCAGGCGTGGCGATGTCAAATCCAACCCTGAGAAAAAAAGATAAACGAAAACAACGGCAAAAACCGTAAGCTACCAAAAGACAAAGAAAAATGTGTCACAAAGGCAGAGATAAACGTGCGACAAAGGGAGAGATAAATGTGCCTTAAAGGCAAGAACATGTCACAAAAACATAATTATTCTTATTAAAAAAACTAAAAAAAAACCAAAGAAAAAAAATAATCAGCGGACGATAACCAACATCAAAATCAATGTCATCGGCTGTTAAACAAAATTTAAAAAAAAAGTTGAATTGATTAATAAAATTGACACAAGTTATACCTAAGAAAAAGAAGAAAGAAGAGGGAAAAAACGGCTAAGGTTTAGTGAGAATGCAATTTATTATAAATTAAGAATACAATAATTATAACATATACATTATTGGTTAAACAAAATTTAAAAAAAAAAGTTGAATTGATTAATAAAATTGACACAAGTTATACCTAAGAAAAAGAAGAAAGAAGAGGGGAAAAACGGCTAAGGTTTAGTGAGAATGCAATTTATACCCAAGAAAATAAATTCCTCGAGGAAAAAGTTTACTATAGTATTTTCAACCTGGACAAGGATTCGTCCGATCTCTATATAATAAAACCCATATACTTGTTGTTTGTTTATGATACAATTTTCGATTAGGGTTTGGAGTTAAACCTCTTCATTAATTCGTCGGTGCTCGGCCTGCTTTCAACAATGGAGGACGAGAACAAGGAGAAGCAATTCATTGCTTGGAATTTCATGTCAAAAGCGAAAAAACCCAGATTCCGAAGAGAGCAGTGTTTCATTGGACAAGGGAAAAGAAGAAATTTGTTACGATAAACTTGAACATACGATTATGCTCTGCATGGAAAAGAGCTGCACCGGGGATTTTCCGTCGGGATCAAGCGGTGCAGACGTTCCGATAGAACTCCCTCTCTTCTTTGATCATTATACGAGGGAACTGGATCATGCAAATAATATGCAATATTGCTTGGAGAAGAAGATTAGTCCACCGGATCTGATGAGTACAGATATGAATGCCGATGTTTTGACAGAATTGTCTCTTTCCATTGGTAACTTGTCCACCAAAACTACTAAAACTGACGAGACAAAACATGCGGTTCAATATACACTGTTGTGTGTGGAGAAGAGCAGTGGCGCTTCTTTGTCAGAGCCGACCGAGACCGAGACCGATGTCGATATTTCGTTAAAATTGTCTCGTTGGGATCATAAACCTACTGATTATCTTACGTCGGGGAAGAAGAGAAAAACAATGGAAGAGAACCGGGAACCTTGGACCACAAGTAACAAGAAGAGTAAAGAAACTATGAGAATGACCGAGTTGAGGCCGGGCAATGACCATGGCCATGGCGATGATCATGATCCTTGGCGCATCAAAAAGAAGCTTACCAGCAGCGATCTCGGCCACATGTCGAGGCTATTATTGCCATCGAAGTCGGTGGAATCCCATATTCTGCCGCACTGGAACGCAGATCAGGCAGCAAAGATTAACCAAGGGTTGCAGGTTTCATTCTTGGACTGCGATACCAACACTGAATATGATGAGATGCAGTTCAAACGGTGGAATAACGGAGCGTACGTTCTGATTAAGAACTGGACAGCGGTTGTGGAGGAAAGGCAGCTTGAGAAGAATGACGAAATTAGACTTTACTGGGATATTCATAACTCAAGCTTTAATTTTTCTCTTCTTAACCGAGCTCCGACGGTCTAATTTTTCCATAGGAACTTCAATTATATGGTGGTTATGTTCTTGGATGTGTAACTAGGGATAAACTTTTACACATTAGGTGTAATTTTTCCATATATTTGTCTAGGGATGTTATTGAACTTCAAAGTATAATTTTTTCCATTAGATTAACTTAGAATTTCGATATTTTTAAGGGATTGTAGAGTAAATTTCCCATTTTAGGAGACCACATTATCCATAACCTTCATTATTTTTTTCATTCCAACGATTTTAATGTTTCATGGTACGTTGGTATCCATCTTTTTTGATGATAGAAATCAGATTAAAGATGATAAACTAAATAAGTTTATCCCGGAATGAACATCATGCTACCATTTTTCGAGAAACTCGGAAGAGAAATTCACAGAACATATTAACGAATCCATCCGTTCTAACATCTACATATATGTGCACTACTGGAATGGTAGATATACTAGAACAGTAACAAAGGCCACAAGCTATATATTACAAGGTTAGAATCCCTGGACGACATCCGGGTGGTCCATCGACTACTCCCCATTAGTCTTTTAATTGGATCTAATCCGATGTTAGAATAAGATGTAGAATATAACTACGATGTTGCTCATTACACCGACTCGTCGGTTTTCATTCTCTTAGCAGCGGTGATGAATTCCATGATCACCTGAACGTCGTTGAGCAGTGGCTGTATCGAATAAAGGATGTTAGATACAGATAAAGGGAGCTTAAATGCGGCGTGTTTATACATATTTGCTCCCAGAGAAGGAATTCACCTGCGACATAAAATGCTGCTGCACAGTGTTAAGCATTAGTTCCCTTGGTGAATAAGCATCGATGCTACCCTGCAAATCAAAATCGAACCCCTTGCTTTAGATAAATATCGTTTTGTCAGTCGAAGAAAATTCATTGCAGTCAAAGTTTGCAGTGAATACGAGTTTGAAGTGCCTGCAATATTTTCTCAAGGAGTCGGTGTCGAGTGCTGCCAAATTTACCTTCAGAATCAAGAAACACATTACGAAAAAGGATTAGGTGCATGGTGTGATACGTTATAGGCTTAGGTGCACACTGCAAAGTTTGATACTAACCAATTGAGGTGCACGAATAATGGATTGAACATCTCTGTAACTGCTGCGATTGGCTGCTTTCAAGGATGCAGATGGATCCCATGGTTTCGTATGTTGAACTCTTGGTTTAGCAGGCCTGTGGAACTCAATGCTACTAGCTGTTCAAAGCGAAAAAGAAAAAAGGTTCAATCCCAATGCTGAAAGTACATGAATAATTTTAGTTGGGAATGTCCTTGTTCTCACCAATGTCCGAGCCACTGCTCGAATTATCAAACTCATGATCATCGTCTACTTCGTCCCCTGTCGGGTGTTCCAGCACACTCAAAGCATTCCTTTGCAGCTTTACTTCAACTCCATTCTTTAAAACCTTTGAAAACAAGCACCAGTCAATACAATTCATCGACAAACTTGGCCATAAAAGGTTCAACCTCGAATACATCAAAAGAAAAGCTAACCAAAAGTTAAAGCTACAAATTCTGCACAACATAAATTGAATGAAATTGTTTAACAACGAAGAGTCGAAGACATCAAAAGTATCATAAAGAATCCTACATTGGTCGAGCCATGGATTTCAACTTTTCTCGAGTGTCCAAATATTCGATCTTCGTAAAATTTCGAGCTTGAAGCAAGTTTGCATAATCGAAGTCATTCATGAATCATTGATCATAATAAGTTTGGTGGCTAAAACCAATAGAACTCTAAACATAGGCCTAAAAATCCAGGGCTCTATAAGTTAAACAGTATTAGGTACTTAATTATAAACAATCGACCAACAATCACATATGCAGATATGTATGGTTAAGGAGAATACCAGCCAATGCCAACCACCGAGGCCGACCGCCTTCTTGACGACGCCTTGCAAACCGACCAATACCGACTTTGTTCGATTGTTTCCGGTGATGATAACTTTCGTGTGTCTAGGAAGAACCGAAAGCTCATCATCACCGACATCCTCTCGAAATGGCGACAAAATCCGAGAGGAACACAGTTCATGCTGCTGCTGCAACATTTTTGTTCAGGATGTTCAACTGTTAAAACTAAGCTAACTTGATACTCCCTTAATCAAATTCCCAGAGTCTCAAAAGAGATATTGACTATGCAAACCAATAAGTCGTCAGCTCGATCACATTTATTTCAGTATTTTGCCTGTAAAAAGAAGGCAAGCTTTAAACAAAGTACACAGATAAAATCCCAGATTTTTATAAACAGTGATTGATTTGAAAGCGAGTCACTAACACGAATAGTTTGAGGGATGAGTTGACTGCCGAGTTTTGGCTGTGGAGAATCCAATGACTGATTCACGGACTTTGATTGAGTTCAATAAATGAAACCCAAAAAACTTTAAAAAGGAAGAAGAAGAAGACAACGTTATTTCATCATTAAGCTTTGCTGATATCAACTGAAACAAACACAAGTGAATTGAAAAAAAAAAACTAATTATTAAGAAACTTGAAATGATCAAATCTGACGAAATGTTTAATCAGCAACACGTGAAAAAACAAAATGAAAGCTTTTTAAAGGCTAAATTGTGCACCATATCAAAAGCCAAAGAAGAAAATAATTCATGTCTGGTTGCTGAGAGAATTTTAGCCGATAAAAGGAAATGGAATTCCAAACGAAAAGAAATTTTTTTAAAGTGAATAAAACCCATTTTACCATACAAGGTAAGCATAAGAAATTTTAGCTCCAGAACAAGAGATCAATAATGGCAACACAGTAATATTACAAAAATCCCATTATTTTTTAAAGAACAAAAACAACAAGAAAGTTAAAGAATAGCTAAAAAAAATTCTCTTTGCTGCATTTTCCGGGAAACTAGTTGAGGGAAAAAATTGAAAAAGGTCAAAATATTGGCATGAAAAGAGCAGTATTTGACACTATAAATTTCTGCTCAAATTAAACAACACTTTCATTGTATTATAAAACGGAATCTTCCATTGAATAAAAAAGAATAAACCCAGAAAAATCTAGTGTACCTGCAAATGAGAAACGATTCAAAGAAGAAAACAGAGTACGAGGAACTAGGGTTGTCGGGTCGGAAAATATTTGATTTGAGGCCAACAGAATCGTGTCTTGTAATGGATCTGAATTCCGAAATGAATGTTGTTCTTTATAAAACTAAGAATGGAATACAGAGGAAAAGGCTTGGTGTTTAATAGAGAGAAACTGGAAATACAAGAGAGAGAAAGAGATGAACTAATGAGAAATGAATTACGAATGAAAAATTTAATCCTGTTGGGAATTTTACCAATCCACTTATCTCGGATAAAATAATTTTTGGCCCCTGAACTTTACAATTTAATATATTCTGGTACGAACCCACTTAGTCCATATTAGTACTTAACTTCACATTGTGTCAAAAAAAAATAGTCCTCAACTTGACCAATTAATTGAGTAGATTAAGATATTTCAAAAAAAATATTGAGTAGATTAAGACTTCTACTCTTTTTTTATAAAATTTAAGTTTAAATATATGTGTCTTGTAAGAGTGTGTATTTCCAGTTTAATAAAAAGAACTAAATAGATAATATTATCTTATAATAAACTCGATTTTTTTTATTAAAAAAATCCTTAATTTTACTATGTGAATGAAATAATCATATTGAATATATATATACCCACAGAATTACTCAAATTCAATGACACGTAAAATAAAATTATATTATTAATTAATGAATTCAAATTATATAATAAATAAAGTATATAATTTTGATGTCTTGGTGATTAAAGAAATAGTTGTTATTCTTTTAAATTTTGGGTTTGAAAACCAGTAACTGAAACATAGGTGATTAAGCGTTAATTATTAAATAGTTAAAATATTTAAAACAGATAATACTTTGAAGTCATCATAACTAAATCAAATAATAATAATTTCGATGCCAAATTACGGAAAGTAAAAATAAAGTTTTTAATATTTTAAAAAATTAAATGGAAATGTATAATTTAAATATTCATTATTTAGTTAAGCATGAGAGAGCCTAAAGAAAAACAATCTAATTTAAGGTTAAGGAAATACGTGACGAAAAATGTTATGAAACAAATAATAATTTCGGTTAAGCACAAACTAAAATGTTAATTTTTTCTTAACGTTTTTCGGTTGCAAAACTTCTTCACAACAACATTTTCGGTTGGCAACAAAAAATATTGTATACTTCATAACATTTTCAATTTAATAAAAAATATTAAAAAGTTAACATTTTAAGTTGCGCTTAACCGAAAATATTATGATTTTTATATATTTTATCTTATACCCATTTTTTGTATTTTTTTAATCTTATATTAGACTAATATATATATATATATATATAGAGAGAGAGAGAGAGAGAACCATGTGGCATAGGCTCAGTCCTTTTGTTTTCATTCATATATCTTGTCTGCTTCTGGTATTATACTATTAGGGATGTAAAATCAGGTAATCGTTCAAGTTTCAGTCGGATTCTGTCTGGTCGGGTAAAATTATATACATGTCAAGTCAGGGTAATTTGATGCTTCGAGTAGAATCAGGTCGGGTCCAGGTCAAATCAGGTCGGGTCATTTTTCAGGTTGATTTGACATCAGATTCAGTTCGGGTTACTTTTAGTTCGGATCGATGTCGGTCATGTCAAAATAGTTCAGGTCCGGAGCAGTTAAAGACCAGGTTAATTCAGTTCGGATTGACTTCATGCGGATCTCGTTCAGATTAGGTCACATCTTTGGCAGATAAAATTTAAGTCGGATCTTTATCAAATACGGATTGAGTTCAAATCGGGTCAATTTTTATTTTTGGATTAATTATTTCTAATCTTTCACGAACGTTGAATTGCAATTTGTAATTGTATATGATTTTGAGTATATTACTAAGAATATAATAATCATGAATCAATTTTATGAAAAATATAAATTTAAGGATAAAATTGAACAAATATGAAATTACAAATAGAAATTTAAATAAATTAAACAACACGCATTGATGAGGGACCAAATTGAAATAATTTTAAAATGTGAGGTTGAAATTAATATAAAAGGAATAAATTATTCTCATTTAAAAAGTTATGGGCTAATTATAAAATAAAAATGGGTCAAATCATGCAACTATAAGTGTAATGACTAAATTGAATAAATATGAAAATGAGCGAATTAAAATTTTAACTAAAGTAAAGAACACAAAAGGATGAAATTAAAATATGTTGAAAACATTTTGATGTTTCGATATAACAAATTTAAATTAAAAGAATTTTAATTTTGAAAAAGATTTTTTCTAAGCATATTCGATATATTAAATCGTATATCAAAATATTACTCAAAGTATTTCAAAGTTCATTTTAAATCCTTACTTAAGTGTAAAATTAAGTTTTAATCTTAAAATAATTTCAAAACGATTTTACAAAATATTTCGAACCATTTAAAAGCCAAATATTCCAGATTGCTCAGAGGGAATCAATTCCCCCTGAATGTTTTGGCTTCGAGAATTCCAGTATGCTCGGAGGGAACCGATTCCCCCCACTGTTCAACGGTCGAAATATTTGAATTTTACACTTAGGGAACCGATTCCACATTAGGGGTACCGATTCCCCCCACGCTCTAAGCAGAAATATTAATTGTTTTCACACTTAAACGGCTCCAAAAACTTCATTAATGATCCCCAACGTTCAGAAGTAATTCAAGGTGCATTTAAGCAAGCTTAGAAGCCATTGATCAATAACAAGAAACAACAAGCAACTAGAATCAAGAGAGAATCAAAGAGAAAGCATCAAACCTCAAGTTTGAGCATTTCAAGCCTATTTTTCATTCATTATTCATTTTTCTTTCAAGAACACTTATTGTGCTCAATTGTATTCATTCTTGAGTGTTCTTTTCTTTGTTCTAGAATTGTGCAAACAATCTACCTTGTGAGGATTTCCTTGTAAAGTTTGCAAATTTGTATTATTCTCTTTGGGAGAGAGTGTTCTCAAGAATTTGGGGTATAATTCTTGAGGGTTTGTAAGGTTACTCTTTGTCCTCAAAAGAAAGACAAATTAGTGAATTTGTGGAAAATCCTTAGTGTGGATAGCTAAGGTAGTGGACGTAGACTTTGGTTGGGAAAGTCGAACCACTCTAAATCGCTGTGCAAATTTCTTTCAATTTTCTGCAAAAGCTTCCACTAAAATTTTAATTGCCAATTCACCCCCTCTTGGTCATATTCGTCAATCGATTAACTCAACAATTGACATCAGAGCCTAACTTATTTGAAGGTTTAATCGCCTCTTGAGTCGATTTGGGAAGAGTTACATCGATAATCAAAGTCATCAATGGCCTCTGCTTCAAACATCGACTCCGGTCTCGATTCGATGCCCGTCAACAAGCCTCCTTTCTTCAATAGGGCTAACTATGCCTATTGGAAAAATAGGATGATGTACTTCATTCAAGCAAGTGACATGGGAGCATGGAATGTCGTAGTAGAAGGATACATCAAGCCTCTCACTCATCCAAGATTGTGGAGTGAAGGAGAGACAAAAATGTTCCAGCTCAACTCCAAAGCCATCCATATCATATTTTGTGCTCTTAGACCAGATGAATACGGAAGAGTTTCATCTTGTACAACCGCCAAAGAAATATGGGACAAACTTCAAGTCACTCATGAGGGTACCGATGAGGTAAAGAAATCTAAAATTAGTATTCTAACGCATAGCTATGAAAATTTCAGGATGAAACCAAATGAAGATATCAAAGCTATGACGGATAGATTCTCAACGGTTGTCAATGGTCTCAAATCATATGGAGAGATCATTTCAAATGAAAAGCTTGTGAGGAAGTTAGTCTACTCCCTCCCAAAATCGTGGCAATCAAAGAAGACGACAATCATCAAGTCTAAGGATCTAACATCCTTAACTCTTGAAGAGCTAATCGGTTCACTCCTCACTCATGAAATGATGCTTGAAGATGAGGTGGACCTTGATAAGATTGAAGAGACACCAAAGGAGAAGGAGAAAAAGAAAAACATTGGAGTTGCTCTCAAATCCACAAAAAAATGAGAGTGATTCGGATGAAGATGAAGATGACGAGGAAATGACATTGTTTGCCAAACGATTCAGAAAAATGATGAGACCTTACCGAGGAAGAAAATTCAAACGAAATGAAGGCCTAAAAAATGAACCAAAAGAGAAGGACTCGATCATTTGCTATGAATGCAAAAAGTCGGGGCATGTCAAGTATGATTGCCCACAATTGAAGAGAAATGGTCAATCAAAGAATAAGCACAAGGCTCATGTGGCTATATAGAGCGATGAAGAAGGTTCCGATGAAGAGGAACAAGAAGTAGTAAACTTGTGCTTGATGGCATTCGGGGAAGATTATAAGGTAACCTCTAACTCATCTGATTTTGATGATTTATCCTATGATGAGTTATTAGAGGAATATAATGGGTTGGCTTCGTATTATGAGAAATTGTTTTTAAAATATAAAAATGATGTTTCAAAATTGAAAAATGAAAATAAACTCATATCCAAAACCAACAACGATCTTGAAAGTAAAATCAAAGATTTGCAAATCAAACTAGAAGAGTTTGAAAAGAAAATTTTGGATTTGCAAAATTTACTTTCAAAGGTCAATGATGATCATCAAAAGAAAATTGATGATCTTAAAGCCTCTTTTGATAAAGTTGGAACAAAACGTTTTGAAAATGGAGAAAATTCAAAATCCAACTTTGTTAGAAAAAGTTTTAAAAACTACAATCATAGAGGTCCCCAAAGAACCTCTAATGGAAAAATCGTTAGAAGTATATGGGTTCCTAAAGAGCTCATTACTACTAAAGATAAGGATATCCTACACAAATGGATACCTAAGGGGACTAGGATTTTTGGAAACTAATGAATATGGACCCAAAAGAATTTGGGTACCAAAAATTAGAAATTAATCTATGTTTGTAGGAAAATGAGCATTGCTACAAGGCACGGGAAACAAATCCAAATTCATGGTACCTTGATAGTGGATGTTCAAGACACATGACCGGAGACAAAAACCGGTTCATTGAGTTTAATGACAAAAATGGAGGAGAAGTGACTTTTAGTGATGATTCAAAAGGTCACATTGAAGGTATTGGTACTATTGGTAATACCTCTTCCATACAAATTAAGAATGTTTTATATGTGAATGGATTAAAGCATAATCTATTGAGTATTAGTCAATTTTGTGATAAGGGATTCAATGTTATGTTTGATATTAACGGTTGTAAAGTCATTTGACATTGCATCTAATAGGATTATGCTTGTTGGTCATAGAATAGGAAACATATACATGGTGCATTTAGATTCTATTGATATGACTAATTTGTGGCTAATTGCTAAGGATGAACATGATAGTTGGTTATGGCATAGGAGACTAGGACATGCTAGTATGAGTGTTTTGAAACGGCTAATTCAAGGTGATTTAGTTCGAGGGTTGCCTAAGCTTAAATTTGATAATGATAAAATCTGTGATGCTTGTGCTAAAGGAAAACAAAATCGAGTTTCTTTTAAATCCATTAATGACGTATCAACTAGTAGAGTATTACAATTGATCCATATAGATCTTTTTGGGCCAATTAGGACTACTAGCTTGGGTGGAAAATAATATGCATTTGTCTTGGTAGATGACTATTTTAGATATACTTGGGTTCTATTCTTAAATACTAAAGATGAAGCATTAGAAAAATTCATCACGTTTTCAAAAGTAATCCAAAACGATAAAGGTTACTCTATAACTAGTGTTAGGAGTGATCATGGCACTGAATTTGAAAATCTTGGATTTACTGAGTTTTGTAATTCTAATGGTATTAGTCACAATTTTTCAGCACCTAGAACCCCTCAACAAAATGGAGTTGTTGAGAGGAAAAATCGAACTTTAGAAGAAATGGCTAGAACCATGCTTTGTGAAAATAATTTGCCAAAATATTTTTGGGCGGAAACCACAAATACCGCTTGTTATGTTATAAATTGAGTAATGATTAGGCCTATTTTAAAGAAAACTCCATATGAAATTTTCAAAAATAAAAAGCCTAACATTAGCTATTTTCATCCTTTTGGATGTAAATGTTTTATTTTAAACAACGATAAAGAAAACCTTGGAAAATTTGATGCTAAAAGTGATGAAGGAATTTTTCTGGGTTATTCCTTAAATTCTAAAGCTTATCGAGTATTTAATAAAAGAACTTTAGTTGTAGAAGAGTCTATACATGTTGTTTTCGATGATAATCCCCTTCTGAGGAAGGATTCTTGTGTGAATGATGATGTAGGTGTTATAAATACAAATGGCGTTGGAGAACCATCATCAAATGAAGAAACAAAAAATGAGGAAACTCATGATCCTCTTGAAAATCCAACCATTGAAGAAAGGGAAATATCTTATCCAATAGAGTACAACTATATCAATGATGGTGAGATTATAGGTGATCCATCCAAAGGGGTAACAACTCGATCTTCTCTTAGAAATATTTGTAATTATATTGCATTTATTTCATGCATAGAGCCTAAGAATATTAAAGAAGCATTAAATGATGAACATTGGATTATGGTTGTGCAAGAAGAATTAAATCAATTTGAGAGAAGTAAAGTATGGACATTAGTTGAAAGGCCTAGTAATAAATCTATTGTAGGTACTAGATGGGTATTTAGGAATAAACTTGATAAGAGTGGTAATATAGTGAGAAACAAGGCTAGACTTGTTGCTCAAGGGTATACTCAAGAAGAGGGCATAGACTATGATGAAACATACACTTCCGTAGCTAGGATGGAAGCAATTAGAATGTTATTAGCATTTGCATGTTTTCATGAATTTAAATTATATCAAATGGATGTTAAAAGTGCATTTTTTTAAATGGTTTTATAAAGGAAGAAGTGTATGTGGAACAACCTCCAGGTTTTGAAGATTCAAAATTTCCGGATCATGTTCTTAAATTGAAAAAAGCGCTTTATGGTTTAAAATAAGCTCCTAGAGCTTGGTATGAAAGATTGCCAAACTTTTTAATTGAAAAAGGTTTTTCAAAAGGGAAGGTTGACACTACAATGTTTTTAAAGTATAAAGGTAAAGATTTATTAGTAGTTCAAATTTATGTTGATGATATAATATTTGGTTCTACTAATGATGTTCTTTGCCAAGAATTTTCTAAGCTAATGCAAAGTGAGTTTGAGATGAGCATGATGGGGGAGCTCTCATTTTTCTTGGGACTCCAAATCAAGCAAAGAAAAGATGGCATCTTCATCAATCAAGCTAAGTACGTCAAAGATATGCTCAAAAAGTTTGGACTGGAAAATGGCAAACCTCACGACACTCCAATGAGCTCTTTAACAAAGCTTGACTTAGATGAAGGAGGTAAATGTGTAGATGTTAAATTATATAGGTCAATGATTGGCTCTTTGCTTTATCTAACTGCAAGTAGACCGGACATTATGTATAGTGTTTGCTTATGTGCTAGATTTCAATCATGTCCTAAGGAATCACATTTACTAGCTGTTAAGATAATCTTTAGATACCTTAAGGACACTCCTAGTTTAGGACTTTGGTATCCTAGAGACTCTAGCTTTAGCTTGCATGCCTTTTCTGATGTGGATTATGGAGGATGCAAATTTAGATAGGAAAAGTACCTCTGTACTTGCCAATTCCTTGGAAATATGCTGATTTCTTGGTTTTCAAAGAAACAAAATTGTGTTGCATTATCTACCACTGAAGCCGAATACATTTCAGCTGGTAGTTGTTGTGCACAAGTTTTATGGATGAAACAATAACTTTTTGATTATGGAATTGAAGTATGTATCCTTCCTATCAAGTGTGACAATACTAGTGCTATTTGTCTCACTAAAAATCCCATCCAACACTCTAGAACTAAGCACATTGAAATAAAACATCACTTCATTAGAGACCATGTCACTAAGGAAGATGTAGTTCTAGAATTTGTTGATACTTTGCACCAATTAGCGGATATCTTTACAAAACCTTTAGACAAGGAAATATTTTGGACACTTAGGAGAGAATTAGGTTTAACCAACCTATCTTCACTTAGTGTTTAAAATAATTTTAGCACTTTTAAGACTAAATGAAAAATGCTTAGAATAGTAATTTTTGATTGCATTCATTGCTATTAGTTAGGGAGAGTTTATGATTCTTGATGAAAATTAACTTTATGTTCAAATATAGTTTAAAGATTAATTTGGTTGTTTGAACGTGATTAATTTTCAATATATGAGTTGTCAATACCACTAGAGAAAATTAATTTAGCATTTTGTGTGTTTAAAATCGGATTTTAGCATTTTGGTGCAGAGGGAATCGATACCCCCATGAGGGAACCGATTCCCCCTTTGAAGGGGAACCGATTCCCCCTAGGGGAATCGATACCCCCCTAGGGTTCTGGATTTTAACACGGGCAGAACACCCAAAAATCCTAAACCCTCTTCTTCTTCCTTACCGTCGTTTCCCCTCTCTACTCTCTCTATCTCCATTCTTGCCTCAAATTAACGTTTTTAATCGGAATTCTCTTCAAATATCATCTTCTAAACCTGCTAGCATCATTAAAATCGTGCAAACAACATCAAAATCCACTCAATCTCATCTTTCAAGGTAATTTTTTCTAAACTCTATATTTCATTAATTTTGAACATAAGACTAGTTTTAAATAGAAATAGTGATCGGGCATTGCTTATTAGTGTTTAGAAACTAAATTTTTACAACTAATTTCATCAAAAACACAAGATTTTTCCGAAATTTTTGAAATTTTTGAAATAAAAAAAATTATGTTTTGATTGAATTACGTTGTTATTATAAAAACTATACATATATTGATTTTTAAAATCTTATTTTTCAATAGTTTTCAAAAACTTTGCCCATTAGGATTGGTTTAGAGAACCTTGAAATATTGAGGACTCAATTGAGTTTTGGGATTGATTGAATTGCATACATGTGTTTTCTAAATTGCAGGTTATCCATTTTATTCTGACTTCCTAAAACATGTCCAATCCTAAACGTGCTAGGTCATCATCTAGTCGCTCACACCGTCAACCAAATCCACCTCCAAATCCTCCTCCTATTCCTGAAATTCCAATTCCTAATCCTAATCCTATTGATCCTAATATGACTATCCAAAACTCATGCTTCAATCATCCTGGTCCTAGAAATCATCGTTTTTGGTATTATCAACATTTTGACTCTTACAAAATTAGAGAAGACCGTATCCCTTCTCGTCAAGCTATGTTAGATATCGATTTTAGATATCTTTCTCTTTTACAAGAGTGGAAATTTGATAAACTTTGTGACATTGAACCTATAATTTACCATCAACTTGTTCCCATCTTTTACTCTAATGTCGTTTGTGTCAAAAACCGAGCTCAAACTGAAACCATATAAGTTCGTTCCTACCTCCTAGGACAATTCTTACATATTGACTTGGCTTACATAGCCAAAGTATTAGGATTAGATAATGATGGTATATCAAATAAAAAACAGGTTTTAGGCTCTCGTTATAAAAGAAGGGATAGTGCGATTGTCTTAGACCTTCAAGATCGTTTTCTTCATCTAATGATTTCTTGGTGGTTTCGACCATCCGGAGGTCGTTACTCTACTCTTCGTGCTTTAGATCTTTGGTGGTTACATTGTTTCCAAAACAGTATTAAAATAAACCTACCTCATATTATTTTTGTTAAAATCGTTGAAACCGTAAATCTTGTTCTTAACAAGAAACTCTGTTCATCTCTAGTTTACGGTTGCATTCTGAGTAATCTTTTTTCTAAAGTCGGGCTTAGAATAGGTCTAGATGTCGTGTAATATCCCTAAATCTGGGTCAATGACTAAAATGAGAATTTTTGAAATTTAGTGATAAAAGTAAAATAGTTTAATAGTTTAATGACTTATTGGAAATATAGTTGAAGGTTGTTTGGTAATTATTGAATGAATTAAAGGGCAAATTGGTCATTTGATAAGAAAGATATTTTTCCCCTTTTATAAGAATGAATCACGTGGGGGAAAGAAAGAGTTATCTGTGAAACTCTCTTCTTCTTCTTCTTCCTCCCGTATCTCCAAGCTAAAAGGTAAGTTTGTGATTTATTGATTATTTGTTGATTTAAAGGTTGGGTTATGATCACTATATGATAATTAAGCTTAAGGAAAGTTTAATTTGTTCTTAAACAACAAGATGAAAGATATATGAGAGATTAAAGATTTTGAGTTCTTGAATGAAATCTTGGAATAGAGTTCATTACTCATATTGGAAGACAAATTTGACTTGTCATCCACTTAATTAAGGGATATGAAGTGATGGAATTGAATTTAGAACAAGTAGAAAATTTAGTATGATTCTTGGATTTCATATGGAAGATAGAATTTTGAGTTTAAAGAAGTGATTATGGAGTAGAAGTGAGTTTAAGTATGTATATGAAAGTTAGGAATATTAAAGGAGGTGAGAGATGAAGAATTAAGCAGAAAGAGAGTGAATTCGTGCTTAAAATGTAAATTTTGGGTTGTGTGCATCGATGCATCTTCAATGTTCATCGATGCACTCTCAAATAATGAACATCGAATGCAATCAGTGCATCGATGCATAAGGAGTGCATCGATGCATCTGCTTAAAATATAAACATCGAATAGGATTTATGCACCGATGCATGGATAATGCATCGATGTACCTGTCAAGGGATGCATCGATGCATGGTGTAGTGCATCGATGCATCCCTTCATTAAAAGATAAAAATAGCTTTCTTATTAGCCTAAGGAATGATAGTTTAGAATATATCAATTAGTATATTGATATGTATCAATGTATTAATATGTATATTTAGAACGTGATCTCGTTCCGAAATAATTGAAGGATTAGAATCAAGTCAAGCAAGGCTAAGGTGAGTACATATTAGAAGTATAGTACAATAAGACTTGTGATAAGCCTAATTCATATATTGATTTTCATAGCACAATAGTTATGAACATGCATACATGATAATTATTATGATATATGAATAAAGTATATATGTTCATATGATTTGATAAATGATATATATGAGACCCAAATGCACATGTGATATGATAAGTGATATGAGCTACGTGATCACAAGAGAAATGACATGAACACGTGAACACATGAAACATAAGAATAATGCCCATGGTATACGATATGAGAGCTATATGTATAGTTGGCATGCCAAGAGTCGAGGGTTCTACGTGGTCCTTCGGGACATATATGTATCATTTGGAACATTTACAGTGTCTTTTGGAGACAGATCTGATCCACTAGAATATATATATGGTTCTTAAGGAGTGGTCCTTCGGGACAAATACAGTACATAGGTCCTTCGGGACAAATTTCATAGCCCCTAGTGGGACCCATACGAGCTGTGGTGATAGTATAGTGCACAACCTCAATGTACTCAAATACCTTGAGTTCTCAAAAATGTATATGGGCCTATAAAAGGTTATCAAAGGTAATTACATGGTTATAGTTATATGTTATCATATTATTATTGTTTACATTGAATTGTATACGACAAGATTGAATGGATAGATTGCATGTTCATATTCATACTGAATGCATTATTGTTATATTTATATGTCTCACTAAGTCTATGACTTAGCGTGTAAGTGATTTACACGTAGGTACCAAGAATCAAGAAGAGGGGAAATAGGGTTGCAAGAACAACATCACTGCTAGAATATCAGATCAGAAGTAACGGATAAAGTATGTCTTTTGTCGTGTATATGGTTGGCATGTAAGAAAAGTGTCTGTTACAAATGCTTTGATCAGTTTTGTCTTATTTTGGTTAACTTGTGTAAAGTAACAATGTTATTTTAATGAAAGTTTTAAATTTCCTTGATTTTTCGTCAATAGTCAAAGTTTGAAAAATCAATGTGACACCTCAGACTCGTATCTGGGTCGGGTACGGGTTGAGGGTGTTACATTTAATGGTATCAGAGCTACGGTTTAGTCGATTCTCAGCATAAACCGGAGTCTAGAGTGTCTTATAAAGTATTCATGCCAACAAAATAGTGAAAACTTCTTATATGATATAATAGTAAATATGTTGTTTTGCTAATAGAACGATATGGTTATGTTCTTATAGATGTCCGGACATGGTAGCTCTAGAAGTGAAGCGGGAGATGATAGGCCCGCTGAAAGTAGTAATTCACCTGCCCTGGCCAGGCAAGGTGAATAACAAGCACCTTCTGGAGTGCCTGTAATTGATCAAGATGTGTTATTTAGAACATTAGATACGGTATTGACACGTTTCTAACCTTCTGCTACTTCAACTCCGAGAATGAATATTGCAAAAGAGTTGAAGGGTTTAGGAGCTCCAGAGTTTAAAGGTGAAGCTGAGGAAGGTCCTGTTGTTGAAGACCTTTGGCTTAATGATGTAAAAATTATGTTAGATGGTCTCCACTGTTCTAATGTAGAGAAGTTAGATGGAGTGATCTCCTTGCTTCGTGGGTAAGCGAGAGTCTGGTGGACAAACGTCACTCTGAGAATGACAAGTGATGAAGTGACCTGGTCCTTGTTCTTAAAAGAGTTCAAAAATAAATATATAGGAGATCAGTTTATCAGGCAAATGAAACAAGAATTTTTGAACTTGAAGCAATTGGACCGCACTGTATATGAGTATGAGTGCGAATTTAATAAATTAAGTCGCTTTGTTGCAGAGTTAGTGCCTACAGAGAAAGAGGCTTGCGAGTGGTTTGTTGAGGGCTTACGCCCAAGTTTAAAAGAGATGCTGATAGTGTTGAACTTATCCTCATTTCAAGAGGTAGTAAATCGTGCTAAAGCCTTAGAGAGAGCTCAAAATGAAAGGTTTGGGAATCAAAGAACCCAACCATCTAAAAGAACTGGGGCTTCATCAAGTTTTGCACCACCTAAGAGAAGTAGAGATTTTGATTTCTGATCTCAAGCACAATTAGAGTCGATGGCATCCGTTGCAAGGAAATCAAATCAGATGAGAGCTAGACAGACTCAATCTGTAGGGTCTGGTGATGGACGAGCACAGCAGAGTCAAATTAGACAATGTGAAATTTGTGGAAGAAGCCATAGCAGAACGAGTAGGGTAGTTACTGGAGCTTGTTTCCGATGTGGTGAAGTGGGACATTTCATGAGAGATTGTCCATTGGGGACAGGAGAACCAGTACAGTCGGAGCGATCTGCTTCGATGTCTTAAAGGAGAAGAGGTAGAGGAAGAGGTAGAAGTCAACCTGAATCCTCTACTCAGCAGGAAATACGCTCCACTGCTCGAGTGTATAATATGAATACTAATGAAGATTTTGATGATCCAAAGATTATAACAGGTACTTTTTATTATGTAATAGATATGATATTGATTGATCTGGACTTGCATATTTATATATTAGTAGTGAATTGATGTGAGAATTAAGAATTCAATTAGAAGTTATTTATAGTGATGTGGAAGTGACAAATTTATTAGGGTACAGTATTGGGATAAATAAGATATGTTGAGAATGTTCCATTAGAATTTAGAGAATTGAATTCCCTGTTTAATTGATGGAATTACTATTCAAATGATTTGAAGTAAGATTGGAAACTGTAGAATTAGAGGATCTTTATCGTTCTGAAATAAAGAAGCTTCTTTACTTCAGTGACAAGATAAGGTATAAACAATGGGTGTTATTAGGGGAATATTAAAAGAATAAGTGATTAATACTGTTATTTTGGGAGAATTGGAAAATATGTGCATCAGTAATCAATTTATAAGACAAAGGTAAATGGAATGTTTGAATGCAAACCAAGGAAATTGTATTATGGATAAGTGAGAATGAAGGTTTAATAAGTTAAGGAAATGGAGGAAGAATTTTTTTTTTAGGAAGAATGTATAGTATATGAATGGTTTGATGGTGGGGTATGTTTTATTGGAAGAAATGAGTTTAATAATAAAGTGGTATGATAGTGATTTATAAAGGAGTAATAGATAGAGAAATTAAATGACAAGGGTGTAAAGTGTGAATTATAAGTGGATATGAAAGTAAGGAAATGGTAGACGGTGTTATGAAAAGATTGTTTGATTCTGTAAAATGTATGTGTAATCAAATTTGAAGAAGAGTTAAGGTTGTGCTTTGGTCAAATGATGATGGAATAAGAGTTTGAGTTATTATTATAAGGTAATTAGAGATTAATGAAGAAATAGATTGATTTATGATATAAAGTGATGAGAATGGAGGCAAAAGTAAGTCATTGGTTGGAAATTGATTTTCAATGGTCAAAAGTAGGTGTATAACCAAATAAGAGAAAAGATCGAAATGGATTGAGTTACTTGGAAATTGAAGGCAAATCATTAGTTGCAATTGAGTAAGGAATAAAATGGAGACAGCAGCACGAGAACATTAAAAGATATATTCTTATTAATATGTTCAGTGAAAATTCGAGAACGAATTTTCTTTAAAGGATGGGAGATTTGTAATATCCCTAAATCTGAGTCAATGACTAAAATGAGAATTTTTGAAATTTAGTGATAAAAGTAAAATAGTTTAATAGTTTAATGACTTATTGGAAATATAGTTGAAGGTTGTTTGGTAATTATTGAATGAATTAAAGGGCAAATTGGTCATTTGATAAGAAAGATATTTTTCCCATTTTATAAGAATGAATCACATGGGGGAAAAGAAAGAGTTATCTGGGAAACTCTCTTCTTCTTCTTCTTCCTCCTGTATCTCCAAGCTCAAAGGTAAGTTTGTGATTTCTTGATTATTTGTTGATTTAAAGGTTGGGTTATGATCACTAGATGATAATTAAGCTTAAGGAAAGTTTAATTTGTTCTTAAACAACAAGATGAAAGATATATGAGAGATTAAAGATTTTGAGTTCTTGAATGAAATCTTGGAATAGAGTTCATTACTCATATTGGAAGACAAATTTGACTTGTCATCCACTTAATTAAGGGATATGAAGTGATGGAATTGAATTTAGAACAAGTAGAAAATTTAGTATGATTCTTGGATTTCATATGGAAGATAGAATTTTGAGTTTAAAGAAGTGATTATGGAGTAGAAGTGAGTTTAAGTATGTATATGAAAGTTAGGAATATTAAAGGAGGTGAAAGATGAAGAATTAAGCAGAAAGAGAGTGAATTCGTGCTTAAAATGTAAATTCTGGGTTGTGTGCATCGATGCATCTTCAATGTGCATCGATGCACTCTCAAATAATGAACATCGAATGCAATCAGTGCATCGATGCATAAGGAGTGCATCGATGCACCTACTTAAAATACAAACATCGAATAGGATTTGTGCACCGATGCATGGATAGTGCATCGATGCACCTGTCAAGGGATGCATAGATGCATGGTGTAGTGCATCGATGCATGCCTTCATTAAAAGATAAAAATAGATTTCTTATTAGCCTAAGGAGTGATAGTTTAGAATATATCAATTAGTATACTGATATGTATCAATGTATTAATATGTAGATTTAGAATGTGATCACGTTCCGGAACAATTGAAGGATTAGAATCGAGTCAAGCAAGGCTAAGGTGAGTACATATTAGAAGTATGGTACAATGGAATAAGACTTGTGATAAGTCTAATTCATATGTTGATTTTCATAGCACAATAGTTATGAACATGCATACATGATAATTATTATGATACATGCATAAAGTATATATGTTCATATGATTTGATAAATGATATATGTGAAAAGACCCAAATGCACATATGATATGATAAGTGATATGAGCTATGTGATCACAAGAGAAATGACATGAACACATGAAACATAAGAATAATGTCCATGGTATACGATATGAGAGCTATAGGTATAGTTGTCATGCCAAGAGTCGAGGGTTCTACGTGGTCCTTCGGGACATATATGTATCCTTTGAAACATTTACAGTGTCTTTTGAAGACAGATCTGATCCACTAGAATATGTATATGGTTCTTAAGGAGTGGTCATTCGGGACAAATACAGTACATAGGTCCTTCGAGAACAAATTTTATAGCCCCTAGTGGGACCCATACGAGCTGTGGTGACAGCATAGTGCACAACCTCAATGTACTCGAATACCTTGAGTTCTCAAAAATGTACATGGGCTTATAAAAGGTTATCAAAGGTAATTACATGGTTATAGTTATATGTTATCATATTATTATTGTTTACATTGAATTGTATATGGCAGGATTGAATGGATAGATTGCATGTTCATATTCATACTGAATGCATTATTGTTATATTTATATGTCTCACTAAGTCTATGACTTAGCGTGTAAGTAATTTACACGTAGGTACCAAGAATCAGGAAGATGGGAAATAGGGTTGCAAGAACAGCAGCACTGCTAGATGATCAGATCAGAAGTAACGGATAAAGTATGTCTTTTGTCGTGTATATGGTTGGCATGTAAGAAAAGTGTCTGTTATAAATGCTCTGATCAATTTTGTCTTGTTTTGGTTAACTTGTGTAAAGTAACAATGTTATTTTAATGAAAGTTTTAAATTTCCTTGATTATTCGTCAATAGTCAAAGTTTGAAAAATCAATGTGACACCTCAGACTCGTATCTGGGTCGGGTACGGGTTGAGGGTGTTACATGTTGTCTTTCCTCTAAATAAACAAATTAATCTTCTTTCCTTAACGAGAGCGGGATGGATAAATGATAAGGAAACCGGTGAATGGGTTCGATCTTCTGAAAATACTCCGGGTGCTAGTTCTTCACGATCTCCACCAGAAGCTGACGACGATCCCGAGCTTGAACAATTAATGCGAGACATCGATGAAGTCGAAGATGAGCCTGAGCAGCCAGACGAGCAAGCACAACAAACAAATCAAATGCCTCCATATTTTTAATCTTTTATGGAGACATTCGATTTCCGATATGCTACCATAGATTCACGCTTTACTTCTATAGAGTCCCATTTATCCACAATGGGAGCTCAACAATTGGAAATTCTTCAGGAGATGCGTGTAAACAATGAAGCAACCAACGCTCGTATTAATGAACTCACTCATGAGATGACCGCTATGCGAGCTCGTTTTCCTCTTCCCGATCCTCCTACGGACGCTTGATTCTTTGTTTTGCTTTAGAACTTTGAACTTAAAGCTTATTGTTTCAACATTTTGAATATTTTGGAATGTTTGATTTTTGTGGATTGTTAAACTTTGGATTTGTTTGGATGTTTGAATATTTGGTTTAGTTACATTTATTGCATCATCATTTACATTATTTTAGCAATATGACCAATTTTGTCATGTCACATTATTTATAAATATTGATTATGAAACTAATGGCTAACGTTTCTCTTAATTGTGATCTTAGCAGCTTAAACTATATATATAATCAATTGGCCAAATGATTTCAAAATCTTGTTTAAATTCTTTTACGAATCTTTTTGATTTAACAAAAAGGGGGAGAAATGTTATTAAATTAAAAAAGGGAGTTTTTGAAGAGGAGTAGTGTTAAAGTAAGGGGGAGTAGTATTTTTCAAAATCAAAATTCATTTTGAAATTAGAAAATCTTAAAATGTTTTGTTATATCAAAAAGGGAGAGATTGTTGAAAACATTTTGATGTTTCGATATAACAAATTAAATTAAAAGAATTTTAATTTTGAAAAAGATTTTTTCTAAGCATATTCGATATATTAAATCAAATATCAAAATATTACTCAAAGTATTTCAAAGTTCATTTTAAATCCTTACTCAAGTGTAAAATTAAGTTTTAATCTTAAAATAATTTCAAAACGATTTTACAAAATATTTCAAACCATTTCAAAGCCAACAATTTCATATTGCTCAGAGGGAACCGATTCCCTCCCAAGTGGATACCGATTCCCCCTGAATGGTTTGGCTCCGAGAATTCCAGTATGCTCGGAGGGAACCGGTTCCCCCCAGGGGGTATCGATTCCCCCCACGCTCCAAGCAGAAATATTAATTGTTTTCACACTTAAACGGCTCCAAAAACTTCATTAATGATCCCCCCAACGTTCATAAGTGATTCAAGGTGTATTTAAGCAAGCTTAGAAGCCATTGATCAATAACAAGAAACAACAAGCAACTAGAATCAAGAGAGAATCAAAGAGAAAGCATCAAACCTCAAGTTTGAGCATTTCAAGCCTATTTTTCATTCATTATTCATTTTGCTTTCAAAAACACTTATTGTGCTCAATTTTATTAATTCTTGAGTGTTCTTTTCTTTGTTCTAGAATTGTGCAAACAATCTACCTTGTGAGGATTTCCTTGTAAAGTTTGCAAATTTGTATTGTTTTCT